>NW_003852402.1:1520352-1529381 GCF_000181295.1 Otolemur garnettii
GAGAGAGGGAGAGGGAGGAAGAGAGAGGGAGAGAGAGAGAGGAAGAGAGAGGGAGAGAGAGAGAGGAAGAAACAGAGAAAGGGAGAAGGAGAAAGGGGGAGAGAGAGGGAGATAGAGAAATGGGGGGAGAAAGAGAGAGGGAAGGAGAGAGAGGGAGAGAGAGGAGAAAGAGGAAGGGAGGGGTAAAGGAGAGGGAGGGGAGACAAGGAGGGAGAGGTTGTGTCCATTTGCTGTCCCCATCCCTCACCTTTCCCTGGACTAACTGCAGGTCTTTAGCTCCCAGGAGAGATCCACACACTAGTCTCTCCCCTTTTGGGTTGTGGTGTCCAAATCCAGGGACATTCTTGGTTTTGCTGCAGTATGGAACTTTGTGTCCCCCTCAGTGTTCCTATAGGGCTGAGCTCCCCAAGTCCTGCCCTGGGGCAGTGGCCCTGCCAAACCTGCTGTTTTCCTTTCTGGGCTCTCTAGAGCAGCCTGGTCTGCTACAAGCACTTGTCAATCCCACTGGGTGAGATTCCAGAGACTGGGAAGGGCCCTGGGCTGGGCCTGCTGCACTGCCCAGGTGGATGTCAGGGTCCTATCATTCACCTGCCTGGCCCCTCCACACACATCAGGGTGCCAAAGGGTCACATGAGTGTGGGGCTGTGAGGCCCTGGTCACAGAGAGCCTGACCCTTCATCCTCACCCCACAAAACCAATCAAGTCTTGGTTCACTGAAGAAAAGAATCAAAGAAATAAAAAGTAAATAAAACCGGGAAGCTGGAGACTGGTGGGGGCAGCGGCTGCCCTGGTCTCCTGGAAGCTCATGCAGAGCCCATGGTAAGTCTTTCTGGGTCTCCTGACACATAGCCAGGCTCAGCTGCTGGTGCCGTGGGGGCTCTTGACCACCCCCCACCCCAGGCCCTAGCCTCCCTGGCTGCTGTGGGCTGAGCCCCTAGCTGGGACCTCGGCTACAGAAAAAGAGCCCGATTCTCCTGCTACATTTCTGAGAACCCCCATGAGCTCTTTCCATGGACGTGCATGCTCCTGATAACCAGCGTGATGATTAGGAAGGGGTGATAAGGGAAGGCCTCCTCTGTTACAGTATGTCTGTGGAGTGGAATCTATAGCTCATCAATAGCATTGGCTATTGTGTATCTGCCTCTCTCAATCTAGCTGCAGGAGGTGACCTCCAAATAGAGTTAATTTAATCTGCAGAAATGACCCTGCAATTGGCATTCCTGAAACCGGTATTAGATGAAATCTCTGCTCCGCTGAGCCTGCCTGTCATTAGCTATTCCCTGTGAAAGGCCTAATGTACAGCATTAAAAAATCTCCCCGATGTTGTCAAGTTCCATAAATGCACTCTTTCATTAAGGAATTAGCAGCAGCGCTGGGCATGGGGCATGGTGATGTTGGAGCAGGTCTGAGGACCCTGCCCCAAGCAGATAGGACGCCATGTGCTGAGGCTGTGAGAAGCAAGCAGCAGAGACACCAGCACCACTGGCTTTGGGGCAAGAAGGGTGTGAGGACCTAAAAGAGCAGAGAGGGAAGAGTCCAGCCCCCCCTAAATCCATGGAGTCAGGTTGTGATCAGACATGGGCTCTCTGCAAAGCAGAGGCACCAGCCTCCCCTGGGGACACAGGACACACACTGACCCCTGCTCTGAGTTCTAGGGGTGATTGACTCAAATATTCAATTCTTAGGAATGAATCTAACAGAACATGTACAACTATATGAGGAAAATTGCAACTCTGATGAAGGTCATCAAAGAAAACTATGTGAATGGGAAGATAGTTCCTGTCCATACAAAGAGTCAGTACTGGCAAGATGTCAGGTCTTCCCAGCTGGATCTGGGGATTCCATACAATCCTGCTTTTAGAAAATTACTTTGTGGATTCTGAAATTTATGTTCAGAGGAAAGAAAAACAGAATAGCAACTTAATAGCCAACAACAAAGTTAGAGGCTGATACTGCCCAACTTCAAGTCTGACTGTAAAGCTACAGTGATCAAGACAGTGTGGTGAAAGAAATGACAAATAGATCAATGAAACAGAATTGAGAGCTCAGAAATAGAACCACAAAAATATAGCCAAGTGATCTTTGATAAAGGAACAGAGGCAACAGAAGGGAGCAAAGGTGGCCTTTTAACAAGGAGTGTTAGAACCACTGGGCATCTATACACAAACGATGAACCAAGACACAGACTTTACACCTGCCATAAACATCACCTCTAAATAGATCACAGACCAAATAGAGAAACACAAAACACTCACCACACTGGTGCTTGTAGGAATATGTCACCCAGAAATCTCTGGGAATGCAAGATGGAACACAGCCGTGGAAGGCAGTGTGGCCATGTCACCCAAAGCTGAGTGTGTTCTTTAGATTCCAGCACACCTTGATATCTATCTGAAGGAGCTGGAAACTTGTGTCTGCACAAAGCCTGCACCTGGAGGTTTGCAGCAGCTTTATTAAGAGTCACCAAAAGTGGGAAGCAAGGAAACTGGGCCTCACTGGGGGAACAGATGAATGAACTCAGTGCATTGGGCAATAGAATGTTATTCAGCACTACAAAGAGCTATGCAACAGACTTTGGGTGACAATTGTTAACTAAAGAAAAAACCAGTGTTTGTGCTTTGAAAAAGGAGTGATTTATTTCATTGTATAGCTCATAGTGGGCACTCTGGCAACTTAGCAGACATGACTCTCAGTCACAAGCCAGGAATGCATACTCCAAGGGAGAGACAAAGGAACAAGATTTTATACTGAGTTGGTGGCAAAATAAGTATATTTAACAAGTTAAAGGAGGGGTCATGGATATTTATGAAAAGAAAAATCATGCACAGAGAATTATACTTTACCACTTCCCATAACATCCCATCCCATCCTGGCCAGGAACTCAGTTTTAGGGTGTTTCTGGGTCCTCTTGGCCACAAGGGGTCTGTTCAGTTAGCAGAGGGCTTAGGGTTTTATTTATAGTTCACATAATGATTTGTCAACTCAGGGACTTGGAGTGATAATGGTGTGTCCATGTAGTTCATCAGTTGTAACTAAAGTATGAGGTGCTGTGGTAGAGTGGGAGGGACGTGAGTGAGAGGGACTGTGAGTGGGAACAGGGTATAGACAGGAACTTGCTGTACTGTCCACCAATTTTTGCTGTGAACCTAAAACTGCTTTTTAAAAATTGTTTTTCTTAATGGGAAATTAATGAGGATTTTTCCAAAATTGATGAAAGACATTAATCCACAGATACAAGAAGCCCAGTAAGAGCCAAGTGGGTTAAACAAGATGAAATCCAAACCTATGCTCCTGAAAGTAAAAATGGCCAAAAACCAAAGACAAGTGAGGACACATTAAGAACAGTTAGAGAAAAGGAAAATAAAACATGAGAAACACTCATCAAAATAAAGTTGGTGTCACACTAATGCTATTTGAAAAAGAAGACCTTACACAAAAAAGTGCTAAAGGTGCAGAGACACATTTCATAAAGGTGTAAGATCCAAATCATCTGTAGATACGATGGAGCCAAACTTGTATGAGCCTATAGATCAATAATGCAAAAATGTCTATGTTCAAAATAAAGGAGAAAAATCATCAGGTTGTCTTAATAGTAGTCGCAAAAGCAACAATTACAACAAAAATTTGAGCAAACTCAGAGTTGAAGAAAGTTGTCCACTTTCTTAAGCTAACACATGGTCTCTTTGCCAGCAGCAATAGGAAAAGAAAAAAATAAAATAAAAGCCTACAGTAAACACCCTGAATAACAGAGAGAATCATGTTTCTCTTTGAAGTTGGAAACAAAAAAGAGAAGCTCATCTCTCCACTTGGTCTTGCCCGGAGGAACTGCCCAGCCAGCGTAGCAAGTCAATAAAATAAAGTCTAATCTATAAGAATCGAAAAGGGAGATGTGCAGCTCTCACTATGTACAGATATGATTGTATACAAAGAAAATAAGAAACAATATAAATATAGTATTAGAATTAATGTGCTAGTTTTGCAAGGTTGTATGCAAAATCAGTATAAATAGTCAATTTCATCTCTAAATACTACAGTTAAAAACGCATTAAAACCAATAAAATTTATAAAAGTACTAAAAATACCAGAATAAATCTGTAGGGAATATGCAAAATCCCTACACACAAATCTATAAGATATTAATGAGGAAAATTAAAGGTGATGTGGCCTTAAACCAATGGGAAACATCCCATTATGGACTGCTGAGGTCTGCTCAAAGATGTTATTCCTGCAAACATTCAGCTCATATAATGGTCAACCCATTCTCAATAAACTTTCCAATAACATTTTCTATTATTTTGATTTTGTATTCATGGAAGTTGAGAGACAGTCTTGAATACGAGCAGGTAGTATATATATTTCTCCATCCTGATGGAGAGTTATAAAGCATCAGTGTTAAGAGCACGTGCTGTGTAGCAAGAACAACCAGACATTGGGATGGGGAAAACGGGGTCCCAGGAGCAGAGCCCAGCAGGTGCCAGCACGGATCCACTTGAAGTCTGGGTCCCACTACACACGGACATCAAACCCAGGAGATTGTGAATACAGTGACAAGGCAGCAAGCCCTCCAGATGACCACAGAGAAGGACGGCTTCCTGACCTGGTGGGGACAGCTGCTTAGACTTGGGCATCTCAGGGTGAGGTCGCTGCCCATGTGCAGCAGCTGCGTCCGGTGCCACACACACAGGCGACACTCACAAATGTGGTTTGGAGCAAAAGAAGCCAAGCACAAAACCATGCAGACCCCGTGCCTCCCAGGCCTGTGGGGCCACAGTGCTCAGGGCTGAGGTTTGGGCCGCAACTGCTACAATTTTCAAACTTAATTCAGGGTGTAGATACTCTCAGGGCAGTGGCAGGAGGCGGGAGTGGGCGTTGAACATACAGAGTGACAGGCAGGTTGCGACGCGCCCGGGGCTGGTTGCTCACAGGACGACACGCAGTGAAGAGGTTGGTCATGTTTTATGTATCGTATATGCTTTGTGTACTATTCATCACAATAAAATATTGAAAATGCTGACATCTAAAATTTATCATCATAGTATAAATAGTTGCAAAAAGTGATTTTCAGCGTATTGTAAATATTAAAACAAACCTGTCACATCATTATTTAAAATGTTTGCAATAGAATCTAAATAGATAGCAGCCAATACCAGGTGTCATCTGGTTTGTGAAGAACTGAGTAGCTTCCTGGTCTTACATTTTAAATTCCAATGAAAATACATATTTATTGCCTTATATTCATATTCCCCCCAATTATGTCCTTAGATAATATATTTCAGGCTTCAAAGTTTTTATTGCTAGCCTTATCATAATTCTCTATCATAATATGCAGAAATACATATAAATTGATATAGTTTTAATTTTCATTGGGCTGTAACTGCTAACGGAAAACTTTTTAAGGTTATTATTACAATTGCTATTACCAACACCAGGTTAACATCACATCATTGTATGATATATTTTGATAAATAATTTGTAAATATAGGAAGCTATTTTTAAACATATCTGAAAATATGAATGGAGCTTCCCTCCACATTGAAATCAGTTAGCCTTAGATGCACGTAAGTAATTCTTAGGAGATGGCATTCAGCATCAATTTTATTCCTAATTTTAGTATTTATGTTTTAATCTAAAGAATTGAAAAAATTGTTCATATAAACAAAATGAGAAAGGGAACTTTTAAATTATATCCACACCATTTGTTGAAATTGTAAGTTCAGTTGTTTGCTAGAAAACACATCACGTGTGTGCTCCACACTCTGTGACCCACTGACACGGGGACACGTCACGTGTGTGCTCCACACTCTGTGACCCACTGACACAGGGACACGTCACGTGTGTGCTCCACACGCTGTGACCCACTGACACAGGGACACATCACGTGTGTGCTCCACACTCTGTGACCCACTGACACGTGGACACATCACGTGTGTGCTCCACACGCTGTGACCCACTGACACGTGGACACGTCATGTGTGTGCTCCACACGCTTTGACCCACTAACATGGGGTTTCTACCTCCTCATACTGACAGGCAGGACCTGCACTCTCTGCCTGGGCTGTGTTGGCAGCAGAAGTGACACCGTGCAATTTCCGAGGCGAGGACACCAAAGGTGATACCTGCTCTAAGATTTCACTCCAGAAACTGGATTATGGCTCATATTAAAAAAAAAAAAAAACGGAAAGAGAAGTCTGGGTGCCGATGTGGAGAAGTAAAGGTCTTGTGCTACGGACACGGCAAAGAGGAGAAAGGGAGACAGCACCCTGAACAGGCAGGGCCAGCTGTGTGTGCTCAGTGGACAGGCAGGACCAGCTGTGTGTGCTCAGTGGGCGAGTCCTGCTGAGCCCCCGTCTTCCTGTCACCACGACTATCTCGGGTCTCCCAGTGCCCGCGTGTGGGGCCATCTGCTGCCCCGTGTGCTCAGGGTGTCAAGACTAGACCTCATGCCTGTCTGTGTTTTCAGCACTCAACTCAGGGCCTGGCATAAAGCCTGGGTGTCTAATTTGGTGAATGAGTAACTGAGTTTGGCAAGTTGGGGTGTGGGTTCACAGCAGTAGTGCTCTGGAGGAGGCATGCTTCCCTGTCACCATCTCCACACCAGCCCTGGGTGCTCCCATGTCAATCCTGATACCAGGAGGCATTGAGCCGTCACCTGCATAGACATTGCCACGCAGTGGGAAAAGCTGGTGTGGGACCTGTCCCTCCCCTGGTACCACACCCAGGCCCTGGGCCTGACCACTCTGGCCCCTCCCAGGTTCCCTGAGCTCCAGAGAGGGGCTCTGAGGGCTGAGGCAGGTGTAGAAGGACAGATGACCCCTGTGGCCCAGCCCTGCCCCCTCCACCTAGACACAAGCCTTGGTGACTAGGAGGCGGCGGTGGGTCACTTTGGGACAAGAGCACACAAAGGCGCAGGGTGGGTTTAAGGGTGGGCTCCAGAGGGCCACTTTCCTATCATGCTATTCGCAAGACTGACGACATCACGCCCTGACCGTGACACCTGACCTGGGATTCGGTCTCTCAGCTCCTCCCCCACTGCCTGCCCCATAGTGTGTGGGGGCTTCATGTAGGTCACCCATGTAGGTCACTTGTGCCTGGAGATCCTGGGACAGGTGTGATCATCCTCACTCCTCAGAGTCAGCCCTGCTGCTCACTCGCATGCCCTAGCACCTCCTTTAGTGAAACACATGGGTGACAGAATCACAGGGTCATGTCGTACCACCAGGGCAGTGCCCACACCTGTGGGACTGAGTGTCCCACCTCGGCCAGCTCAGGGGCCGGGAGAGCCGGGGAAGCTGTCACCTGTATCCGAGGCCCGAGGTCTAGAGGGGAGAGAGGAGCTGCAGCCAGGGACACAGGAGGGGCTGTGGTGAGGTCCCAGGAAGGGAGGCCTGAGGCGGGCGCAGGGGCAGAGGATGCCCAGGGCTGTGTGGGCTAACCTGCCCCCAGGTGCCACCTGGCTGGAGCCCAGAGCAGCTGAAGGAGGAGAACTGCCCGAAGCCGTGTGGCGCTGAGGCTGCTCTCCCAGGACACCTCCAGGCAAAGCAAAGATAGACATTAAGGAAAACAAACCTGCCCTTCTAATCCCTCCTGCTCCTAAAGGCACTCAGAGGGCAGCTTTTCATTCCTCAGTAAATAATTCACTCAGACTCTGAAAAACAACAGTCAATGTTCTTCAAACAGGCAAGAAGAACTCGGCAATTGCTGCAGTGAAGGTGGGTGGGCCGAGCGGGTTTGTTCTCTCTCAGGCCCTGCCCCAGCCCTCCCGCAAACACCTGCCCACTTCTGTGGCCCTCAGGCTCGCCTGGGAGCCGTTCTGGGGAAGATATTTCTGAGGTCGCAGAAGGGTTAATAAAACCGACTGTGCAAACCGTTCTCAGGTGACCCTAGCCCCATTGCTTTTCTTGACTCCAGGACCCAATTCTGGGGAATCTGATTGCTTTATCCATTAATCTCCGGGAGTTTAGGCTCTGAGCCAGCCTGGTTCTAACTGGACGGAGACTGCAGGCACAGACAATGTAGAATGATGGGCCGAGGAGCCCGATACCCGCCCAGGGTGCATTCTGGCCATTACCTTCAAAAACTAATCCTGAGATGCTCCACCATTTTCTCACCAACTCCTAAACCCATAGAATTTTCAGCCTGAGGGGTCCTGGTGGTCCTAAAGCTGCCAGCGCCCCCTCTCCTGGGCCCCATCTTGGTGCCTGGACAGCTGAGTCACAGATCTTACAGTCCCATATCCCAGAACCTTCCCTTGCAGAACGCAGGCAGTGGCAGGTGCTGGGAGACTGGTGGGCAGGGCTGCTGCCTGTGGGAGCAGCCGAACAACAGTGGGCGGCCAGATCCACATCCTGGTGGGGACTGAGGAGCAGGAGGGCCCTTGGAAGGAGCTCCTGTCCCTCTCCCTGATAGAATGTGTTCAGTCGGCCAGAGGAAAGCAGAGGCCAGGGAGACAAGGGGGTCTGATGTGGCTTGGGGCTGGCAGGGTGGGGAGGGGGAGGAGGGAAGACAGGGGCTATTTGTTAGAGTCCCTGAAGTTTCCAGGGAGGAAAGGAGCAGAGGCAGGGGTAGGAGTCATTTGCACAGGAGCTCAGGGAGAAGGGCCCTGACAGCCAGCCTGACGTCCACCTAGGAGGAGGAGAGAGCAAAGGACCCAGACTCACCATAGACACCTGGGGGAACAGTGTGGGAAGTGGCGGGGAGAGGCCACCCTGTCACCACCCTGGCCTCAACTGACTTTGGTCCATACAGGTGTAAATATCTCTGGTTAACAATGCGAAGACCCCAGGACCAAAATCCAAAAGACCCCAGGAGTTCCACATGAACACCTAATGGTGTGGGAAATGAGCACGTCCCCACTGTGCTCTCTCTGTGCACCTTGGGAGCTGAGCATGTCCCCAGTGCACTCACTGTGCACTGTGGAAGGTGAGCCCATCCCCACCTTACTCTCACCGTGCACTGTGGGAGCTGAGCCTGTCCCCCCACACTCTCGCTGTGCACTGTGGGAGCTGAGCCCGTCCCCACCTTACTCTCAC
>NW_003852402.1:1533754-1546020 GCF_000181295.1 Otolemur garnettii
GTGCACTGTGGGAGCTGAGCCCGTCCCCACCTTACTCTCACCGTGCACTGTGGGAGCTGAGCCCATCCTGCTGCACTCTCACTGTGCACAGGTGCTTCTGCCTGCTGTGCCACCTATGTCAGGCACTGTCATACCTCCAGGGCTGGACCTATGCCCATTGGCCCCACGTCCTTTTTAGTTCCTATAGTTGTCACCACCCAAGTCCTGCCCATTTAGAGACCTCAGGACTCAGGACATGACCAGACCCCAGCCTTCTGGAGCTTCTCATGCTCAGGCAGCCCATCTCCCGCCTGACATCTGCAACAGCCCAGGTGGCTTCTCTGCATAGGAGCCAGCAGGGAACCTGGGGCCAACCTAACCCTTCTGGGCTCAGGACTCACAGCCTTCCCTGAGCCCCTGCACTTCCCTGTTACCCTGCATCCCGCTCACAAGCCCAGGGAGACCTCCTGTAAGACTGTGCCCCTCACCACAAACATAGTCCACCCTGCCACAGAAATCAGGAGCAGGGAGGGAAACACCTTGATCTGAGGCTGCCCAGGGCCCCCCGACACCTGCATCTTTGTCTCACTCCGTGACAGCAGCCACCAGTGCCGGGTGCACCCAGGATGCCAGCCCCTAATTGTTCCATGAAATCTGTATCCTCTCCCTGACACACGTTGTGCCACTCCACTAATCATTAACTGATAGTTTGCTGCACGGAGATAATATTTCTAATATGTAATGCAATTTCCAGAGCATAGAAAGTGCTTACGGGACAAAGCTGTTATTAGAGGTCGCTGACCTGGGTGGAAATTGATGAAGAAGCTGCCTCAGGAGCCCTGTCGAAGAGCCTGGCATGCCGACAGTCCCGACGGGGGTGTTTATCTATGCAGAAGGCGTGTTTGTAAATCAAGGAGAAAGGAAAATCAATGAATTTGCATCTTTTCTCTCGCAGAAGCCCATTAGATGTACTTTATTTAATGCGACGCTCGTTTGTCCTCCATCACTTAGGTTGATGCATACGGGTCGGGACCCACCAATAATTTTAATCTCCTAAAAGCACATTTCTATGCTAATTTTTAATTACAATTAGTGCCAATGTCAGCTGTTACCTCTGGTGACTGACTCAATGATCTGCCTGAGTCACACCTCCAGTCGTTGGGGGCAAAGAGCGATTCGGAGGTTCCAGTGAAATAACTTAAACTCACAGGTGGTGCTGCTCACACCCCGATGGAGACATTTCTCCCAAAGATGGTGCAGCCCAACTCACTTCCCTCCACCAGGCACTGAGGCCCAGGGAGGTGGAGCAGGCCCAGGTCAGGTGCCCAGAGGGCAGGGCCAGCTGCTGTCCCTATACAGGCCCAGACGGTCAGTGCTTCAGCCTGGGGCTCTGCTCAGACATTCATGTGGCCCCTGGGGCACAGAAGCACTTGGATGACAGGTGAGTGGATCAGCCTCCTGTGTCTCAGCTAAACTATATTTGTAAAGCTGGCAGTGGCTCAATTTGGCCTGAGGCAATGATTTGCCCACCACTGGATTAAGTGACAGTTCCAAGAGAAAAGAGCTGGGCCTGGGCCAGGGTGAAGAACCGGACATGTGCCGGCTCCATGTCAGGACTGCTCGGACCATTGCCGCTGGGTCCTGCCTTGGTGGCTGGATGCCCATGGAGATTGTCCAGCTTTAGAGTTACACACTCAGCTAGGTCCCCCAGACCCAGAGAAGCCACACAACACTGGACTTGAAGCTGACCCATAACTGGACAGGACTTTGGGGTCTCGGGGTAGGGGAGTCATCTCTCCAGCCCCTTGGGCTCCCTCCTCCTCTGGAATCTGGGCTGGCTGGGCTGGCTTTGCCCATCAGGCTGCTGCAGGTGCACAGCCTGTGGACGCCAGTTCTGGAAGCAGATGATGAGACGCAAGTGTGGCTGGGGCTCTCAGAAGCCAGCTGCCATGCTCGGGGGGTGCAGGTCTTGGCACCCATATGTGGGGCCATCTTGGGCTGCCCAGGCTGGCCCTGTTGCAGGTGAGATGCAGGCCCCTGATGAGGTCAGAGCAGTCAAAGGCTGTGCAGTCAAGACACAAGTTTGTGAGAAGTGACCACTTGCTGTTGTTTTAAGCCACAAAGTCTAGGGTGACTTGTTGCTCAGCTGGAGCCCAGAGCTTGACCAGGACCCTGTGTCTGGGGCTTTGGTCCTCCTGCTTACAGTCCTATAGGGCATATAGAGCTTCCACAGGGGAGGCTGCCCGGCTGCTGAACTATCCTCCAGGGCAGCAAGGAAGGGACACGGTGGTGGCCCCAGGCCCCTCAGCAGAGCCCTGGTGGTGGGCAGTGGTGGCCGGGCAGTGTGAGGCTCAGCAGAGGAGGCCCCGATCTCTGAGACCCCCTCTGCCTCACACCACCCCCACAGCGGGCCAGGCTTCCCCCACCCACGCTCCCGTCCATATCTGTAGCTCCCCTCATAATGAGAGCAGACAGAATGCAAATGAGTTTCTAAAGGAACCAGCAAAAGTGGCAATTTTTCTCATTTAATGTTCAGATGAGCTGTCTGTCTCCTGAGTGCAGTCTCATTAGAATTCGGAGGCTAATTTCATCCATCGACATGAGATGATGGGTTTTAGTAAGGTTTGGGGGGTGTCCTCAGAGGGAGGCCCAGGCATGGCCCCCGCAGCAGGGAGAGCCAGAGCTGGGGACACAGAGCCCAGGGACCGGCAACCTGGATGATGCTGCCCAGACCTTCTGGATGCTGGAGCCCCGGGTCCTGACTGCCAGCTGAACTTTGGGGAGAAAAGAGCTTTCAATCCCATGTCTCCTTAACGAGTTTTTACGGCTCAATACCTGTGGAGGTCTAAAACCATCAAAGCAGGCTGAGGAGCAGCCAAGGAGAGCAAAACTTGGGCTTGGTGACACAGGCCATGCCTCCCCAGGAGTGACAGGTCCCGCCTCCCTGGGGGTGGCAGGCCCCACCTCCCTGGGAGTGACCGGGTATTTGTGGGCTCCTGGCCCAGAGTCCAGCCGCTGGAGCTGCAGGTCCCACCTGGCCAGTGGAGCATCACTTCCATCATCTCAGTCTTCACGACCCTCTGAAGGGGTCATGAACTCCACTTACAGAGGAGATATACACAGACTGAGAAAGACAGGGACTCCAAGGGCACAACCAGCCTGTGATCCAGCCAGGACTAAAGCCCGGACCTCTATGGCCGTAAGTCCACATCCACTGTCTACAGGCAACTCCTCTCAGCTATGTCTCCAGAACCCCCTCCAGATCCCCCTCCAGAGACCCCAGGAGGGAAAGTCAGGGGGCCTGGGGCTGCAGCCTGGAGCTGGGCTCTGGGCAGAGCAGCAGGTCCAAGTGGGCAGAGCAGGGCTGGCCTCCCAGTGGTGCGGAAGGGCAGGGCTGGTGCTGGGATGAGCCTCACAGACAGCCTCCTTACCGCCTCCAGCACCCTGGGGCTCCCACCCATGAGTGCCCAACTAGAGATGCTGATATCATGGAGCCAGGAGGAGGGTCTGATGCTGCAAGGGGGTGAGGTCCCACACCCACAAGGGCTGCCACTCACAGCACAGCAACCCGCCGGTGAGTCTGTGGAGCACCCCACCCTCCCGCTGGGGCCCACCTCCCCCTGCAAGCTGACAGTGGCCCTGCCTGCACCAGGACATGTGTGCAGGTGGGCAAAGTGTGACTCTGGACAGGTGTCCCCCACCTGAAAATGTGCAGACACTTGTCAACGTGGTTGTAGGGAAAAACTCTTGAGCTCTAAGGAAAGTGAACAGTAGGGAGGCTCAGAGGACACATAGGAGACGGGAATTAAATTCCAGAACACTGGATGAGCTGCCACAGGGCAGCCTAGGCTAGACATGGCGGTGTCCTTGCAGGGACAGGAGTGGACACAGCACACAGAGACAGACGTGGATGGGCAGCAACAGGTGAGGACACAGAACACGCAGACGGAGGGTGGCCAGAGTGAGGCTGGAGCGCGAGGAACAACACTCAGGCCTCCAGAGGCCGGAAGAGACAGAGGTGCGTCTCCTTCGGAGCCCTCAGAGGAGCCCGGCCTGCCGGCAGCTCAGTTCTGGGCGTCTGGCCTCCAGGACACTAGGGGAAACATTGCTGCTGTTTTAAGCCATCAAGGTTGTGACAGCAGCTCTCAGATACCGATACAGGCACCACACACAAGAGCTCTGCGTGCGCCTCAGCCCAACAGCTGTGCTACTAGAAGCATCAACATGGGACTTCGTCTAAAAGGCACAGTAGCCCTGACCTCGGCACTCCATAAATGTCCTTCAACAGTAGAAAGAACAGAAACTTCAGTGTGTGGCAGAATATTACCCAGCGAGGAAAACAAGCCAGCTGCACAGTGCACCGGCGAGTTTCACAGGCACAACTTGTGAAAAAGGAGCCAGACACGAGTGGGACTGCGCCAGGCAAGCCCATTTCTGAGATGCTGAGAGGGGTCCACACTCTCTCTGCGTTCCAGGCTCCGTCTGACAGACTCCAGGCGGCTCCCCTGGGAGGGGTGAGAGGAAACTGTCAGGGGCCCAGTGCTCCATATTGCGCCGGGGGTGGTTTTGTGGGTGTGTGGGTGCGTCCCCTGCCCCCAACCTTCATTTAACTGTGACCTATTGTCACGACCTCTCATGGTTCAGTCCCCGTACTGTGTTATACTTGGGTTAAACCTTCTCTTACAAAATAAACCGGGCACCTGTCAGCCTACCTCACTTCACTCTCCTTAGCTCTGTTTCATGCCGTTTAAAAATCTAACCTAAAGGTAGGATGAAATATCATAAAACTTCTAGAAGGAAGCGTGGGAGACAATCCAGATAGCTTTGTGTTCGGTGGTGAGATTTCAGGCATAACCCTGAAAGCACAGTGCTTGAAGGAAAGAAAAGAACAACTTAGACTTTATTCAGATTAAAACCTCTGCTCTGCAAAAGATAACATTAAGTTGCCGAGAAGACAAGCGATACACAGAGAGAAAATATTTGTGAAGCCTCTCTCTGATGAAAAGCTATCTCAAAACACACAAAAAATTCTTGAACTCAAGGATTAAAAAGCAACCCAACTAAAAAGTGGGCAAAAACGCTAAAGAGACTTCCCAAAGGAGAGAAACGAACGGCCAGTGAGGGCTGAGAAGGGGCTTGGTGCCACTGTCATCAGGGAATTGTCAGTTAAAACACCAATGTGGTGCCACCCCACCCAGTAGAGCAGCTACACCCCAAATCTGCTGATGCCAAGTGTGCTGCCCTGCAGGGTGACGGGGACCCTCCTTCGCTGCTGCTGCAAGGCAGAGTGGGGAGGCCGGCGGTGGGGTGGCAATTTCTGACAAAGCTTTACGGGGTCTTACCTGGGACCAACAACCACACTCCTACATATTCACCCAAATGATTTGAACCTGCACGTCTGTACAGAAACCTACATGCCAATATTTGTGGCGGTTTTACCCATAATTTCCCAGACTGGAGGCAGAGAGGAGTCTGTACACAGCGGCCACGGCAGCCGGCCTTTGCTTTGATGTTTACACACAGACTTATTCTTCAGAAAAGTTTCAGATTCACAGAGAAACTAAAGACAGCAGCACAGTTGCTCCCTTGAGCCCCACACTCAGCTCCTGTTGACATCCCAGTGTAGGGTTGCCCTGTCCCCATAATGAATGGAGCCACATTGACGTGTTAACTCAAATCTGCTCTTTATCCAGCTTCTTTTAATTTTTTATCTGATGCACTCTCTCTTTCCCAAGATCCCATGTGATGTTCAGTCGTCACCTCTCCTTAGGTGGCTCTTGGCTGTGGCAGTTTCTGACCCTCGCTGTCTGTGAGGGCCTGGACAGCTGTGGAGTCCACCGGCCAGTGTGTCCGGCATCAGCCTCTATTGGGACTTCCTGATATTTTATTCACGGCATTATTGTTTGGGGGAAGCCCATATCACGTGCACATGTAGGTGCAGGTTCATGCACCTGTCGATTCTCTTTGTCACTGAGGCATGACCTTGCTCACCCGGGCCGGGTGTGCTGGTAGGTTTGTCTGCTGTGGTGTCCACTGTGCCCAGAGTGCACAGAAGGGTGGGAGAGCTGCACACGGTATTGCAGCTTCCCGCTCAGATTGTCTCTCTTCCCTGATTTACTTATTTACTCAGTTATTTATGTCAGTGTGAACTCAAAGATATTCATCACATAGTTTGGGTTGTAGCTGTGCACCCCTTCTCTTCACAGTTCTAGCTTTAGCCTTTGGGAGCTTCACGCCATCAGCGTGTGTCTGTGTGTGTATGTGTGAGTGTCTATGTGTGTATGTGTGTGTGTGTATGAGTATCTGTGTGTATGTATGTGTGTGCATGTGTGAGCGTCTGTGAGCATGTGCGTGTGTGTGTGTGAGCACCTCCTGAAATCCCAGTATGTGTGTGCATGTGTGTGCGTGTGTGTGAGCACCTCCTGACTTCCCAGTGTGCATGTGTGAGCGTCTGTGAGCATGTGCGTGTGTGTGTGTGAGCACCTCCTGACTTCCCAGTGTGTGTATGCATGTGTGTATGTGTGAGTCTGTGTGTGTGAGCACCTCCTGAAATCCCAGTATGTGTGTGCATGTGTGTGCGTGTGTGTGAGTACCTCCTGACTTCTTGGCACTGAAACACTCTCTGGGCTGTGTCCTCCACACAGTTCAGTTCCCAGGCCACACGCTGTCCACCCTGCACACAGAATCTGAGGTCCACCCTCTCTGCCTCAGCTGTGGTCTGGAGCCAGGGCTGTGGTTTGCCACTGTGGCTGATAATCGCCACCTCCCAGCCTGTGTCCCTAGAAAATCCCTAATGGGCCTATGAGGGCTGAGCTGCCCCTGGGGTCTGTAGGTTCCTGATGCAGATGCGGCCCTAGGAAGGTTGCCCTGTAGGTGCAGGGGGACTGGGGAGGGGGTCCTCCTCTGGACAGCCGGGAGCTGGGTGGACTTCGGATCCAGAGAAGCGAAGACCCACCTTCCAGCCCCACTGTTGCAAATCCTCTATCCTCAGACACTGGGTGAGTTTTATGAACAGACAGTGCATTTCATTGCCAAGATTATTATTTTTTTAATTTTGAAATTAATAATCCAGGCTTCCTCTACATGTTCCATGAAAAGCTCTATCTTCCATTTAACGAGCTCTATGTGACTGACCAGAAAATAAAACCTCTAAAGTAGAATGAGGCGGCTTGTAAAACAAGAAGTGAAGGAGACAGTAGCAAATGGGGCTTTGATGGGGAAGATGTGGTGGTGGTGAGCATGGGCAGGGTTTAGGGTGGAGGGCAAGTCTGAGGGGAGCCTTGAGGGGCTTCTGAAGGGCCAGTTCTGCTGGTTGGGGCTCCCTGGGCCTAGCCACCTCCGGGGAGGTGCCTGGCCTCGGGCACCCTCAGGGAAGGAAGCCCAAGAATCATCCACTCACTACTCCGTTCACCTCCAGATGTGCTGGGCTGCTGGGGCTGGGCAGGGACAGTGGGCAGAGGCTGTTGGAGCTGTGGCCATCCTGTCACACCGCATTTGCTGATTCAGCTCCTGGAGGCTCCAGAGCTGAGGCCCCAGGTGCTCAGGTGCGGCCCTGGATTGGTTAGTCTGGAACAGAGTTCTCTTTTAAAATGCAAATTTCCTGGAACTGAGGCCTGGCCAAGCTCTGTCAGAGCCTCCTAAAGAGGCCAGTCTGGGGGCGCAGAGGGCGCAGGAGCTCGTGTGACAGCAGTGTCACATCACACAGGGGCTGCGGCACCCAAGCACCCACAGCCGGCCCCAACTTCCGCCCAGGCCCCTGTTCTAGGTGACTGCAGGGGGCAGCCTGGCATTTTGAAAGATAAATGGCAAATAAACATATGAAAAGATGTTCAAACTCAATACCAATCAAAGATATGCAAATTACAGCAACAAAGCGATTGATACCTTTTTCTGCTAGCAAACTGGCAAAGATTAAAAAGAAGGATAATCCCTGGTTTGGGCACCAGTGTGGGAAAAACAGGCACTCTCCCCTCAGGTTGGGGGCTCCTCAGAAGTTCTGTCTTCCAGAGGGAACGTCAGTAACATGCAGCAAATGTCAAAATGCCCAGCCTTTGGTGCCCTTCTGCCTGGCAGTGCCACAGCCACGGGCCCATCACGCCGTAGTCGCCAAGGATCCAGGGTGAACCTGCCAATGTGTTCCTCACAGCAAGCCTGTACGTGAACACCCGGCCCCTCTGCGGTTGTAATAACAGGTGGCGTTTCTGCTGAAGCTGACACGGCACAGGGGCTCAGTGACACCGAAGGCTCTGGGTGTCAATCCCCAGCAGAGTCTGCGGCCTGCACAGGGCAGGCCTTGACCCAGCGCCTCTGTCTGCTCTGTGCCCAGATGCTCCAGGTGCTGAGCTTACAGCAGAGAGCAGGGCATATGAGGTCCCAGCAAGGGTGCAGTCCTTGGAGGCAGTGCCCTGTCCTTGCAAGTCTTATCAAGGACTGTGGTAACACACCACCACAAGTGGGTGACTGTGACAGCAGAACTCACTCTGTTCTGGTTCTGGAGTCCGGACATCCAGTGCAGGTGTCGGCGTCCCCCCTTTCCTCAAGGACTCTAGGGGACGGCCCCTCCTGCCACAGCTGCCTGTCTCAGGGGTCTCTCTGCCTCTGGCCGCACCCTCTGATCTCCACTCCCATCTTCTTGCCCCCTTCTCCATGTCTGTTTCTCCAAATTTCCCTCTCCTTTTAAGGACACCAGCTACTGGATGTGGGCCCCACTCTAACCTAGTACCTGTTTTTACCTGGTTCAATCTTCAGAGACCCTATATGTTTTGAGGGGGCCACAGTTCGAGCCGTACCAGCTGTCTGTTCTGGCTTCTGGCCTCCTGCTGGGAGCCCAGCATTGCCTGGAGGGAGCTGTTAGACCTCACAGGGACCCAGTGCACAAAGCAGCATCAATAGTCCCACAGTACAGATGGGGAAACTGAGGCAGGGGTTCAGCAAGTCACTGAGTGTGGCAGAACCCACGGGAGGGCTTGGGTGGGATTCTGACCCAGACCCCTGTGGACCCCAGGGCAGAGCTCTGAGCAACCTTGAGGACCCCCAGGCCCTTGTGCAGCTTTAGGAGGGGGATTTGAGCTGAGGATGCCCCATCACCCACCCACCCTCCCCCACCCCATTCCTGGAGCTAATGGGAGGGCTTGGGTGGGATTCTGACCCGGACCCCCATGGACCCCAGGGCAGAGCTCTGAGCAACCTTGAGGACCCCCGGGCTGTTGTGCAGCTTTAGGAGGGGGATTTGAGCTGGGGATGCCCCATCACCCACCTGTCCTCCCCGCCCCATTCCTGGAGCTAACGGCCTCCTCAGTCCTCTGGCCACAACTTTCTCGGTTTTCCTTTTAGTTCCACCACCCACATCTGCATCCCTGAGAAGCAAAGCCCTTTCTGCCTCTCACTGGAGTTTATACAAATAGAAGAGTGTCTTCCGTTCCTTTCACCCCTCCTCCCCCTGCCAGCATTGTGGGTTTTATGGGACAGATACCCTGTTTTCCCCAGATCTGTGGTTAATTCACTTCTATCACTGAACATAACCACAGTTTATTGATTCATGTTGCTGTTGACGGGCCAGTGGCCTGTTCCCGATGGACCACAGGGGCCGTGAGATCTGCCAGGAATCAGCCACACGCTGGCTTCCCCCCCCCCCCCCCAGGAAAGTCAGACAGGCTCCCAGTGGGCAGTGGCAGGTTATTCCCATTTCTCCTCTACATTTCAAGAAATGTCTGTACATCTGAGCACTGCTTAAATAATTAAATTATTCAGGAATAATGTTGAGGCGGTGGGAGAGGCAGAGTGTGGCTGTGTGCTGGAGGCTTGGACTCAGCAGCCAGGAGGACGGCACTGACCAGTCCCCCTGTGTCCCTTGGTGAGGGCGGTCAGACTGCTGGGCCTGGACTCCTCACAACACCTGTGCAGGGCCCAGTAGAGCCCCCAGAACCCAGAGCGGGGCCCGGCCTGCACCCAGGGGTGAGTGTAGGTTTGCTGTGATTGCTGTGATCATAAAAACAGATCCTTGAGAACAATGATGAAGCCACAGCAAAGAGCAGATGGGCAGGGTCCCCCCCACGGGCAGGGCCCCCCCACAGGACAGGGTCCCCACCCACAGGGCAGGGTCCCCACACAGGGCAGGGCCCCCCCTACACAGGCAGGGCCCCCACACACACAGGGCAGAGCCCCCCCCACAGGGCAGGGCCCCCCCAACGGGCAGGGTCCCCCCCACGGGCAGGGCCCCCCCACAGGGCAGGGTCCCCCCCACAGGGCAGGGGCCCCCCCCCATGGGCTCTGCGTCCTTCTAGGACCCAAATTGGGAGCTGTTTGACCAGCATAGCGGCCCGGGTGGGATGGGGCCTCCACCCTGGATGTGGGACTGTGAGTCCTACTCTGTCCCAGCCCCAGCCCCAGGTGGAACCTGCTGTTTCCTGGGAATGGGCCATGCCCTCTCACCTCAGTGACCTTAGAGCCAGCACACACATGGGGCAGCCACAGATGCTGAAGACCCACCCATGCTCAGAGCCAGGGCCACATGTCAGATCTGAGCTCAGGAATCACTGGGGGCTATGTCCCGTGGCCTCAGGCCACTCTCAGGTAGCAGTGCTGACCAGTACCTGCTAGAGTCTGAACTGTGCCCCCCAAATTTGTATGTAGAAGCTCTAACCCCCAACACCTCAAAAAGAGACAGTATTTGGATATAGGGTCTTCAAAGAGGTAATAAGGTCAAAAGGAAGTCACGCATGTGATCCCACCTAACATGTGTCCTTATCAGACCACACTGAAGGATGACCCTTAAAGGAGACTCTGCAGGAGGGTCCAGACCTCTGACACTGTGACCGGGGATGTCTGGTTCCAGAACTATGAGGAAATGAATGTCTGTTTCTGAAGCTGCCACTCTGGGGTGCTCGTGGGGTCAGCCCTGCAGATTATCTCCCGTAACCTCAGCCTGGCTCTGAGAAATTGCTTCTGATGTGGCTCAAGAAATGGTTAATTTTTTTCCTTTTTCTTCTGTTCTTTCTTTCTGTCCTCAAATCCCAGTGGATCCCCATGGCTGCCTGGACACTGAGCAGATGTGCAGTCTTAGAGTTTCTGGTCTCTGGGTAACGGGCTTCACCTGCTATATGAGCCTCATAGGCACAGAGACTTGGCTCTACCACTGGGCAGAATGGCCGCACGCTGCGTGGGGGCCCACGCTGGCTGCATGGCTGTGCTGCTCAGCGTGTCTCGCTAGCCCTGCCTGCTCCTCTGGGGGACAGGAATCTGAGTGGTGTCTGCCTGAGAGGGTGTTAGATAGTTTGCAGGAAGTGAGGATCAGGTCCCATGTGGCTCAGCATGGCTGTGTCTCTCCTTTGGCCTGGGAGCAGGAGGGGAGCAGGGTGACAGCCCCAGCTGCTGGGGGCCATGTGCCTTGCAGGACCCCCGGTAACAGCTGAAGGGACAAGGCTGTACTCGCAGGTGGTGGGAAGTGTGCAGCCAGCTCCTCAATGATGCTCTGAGTTAAATCTCAAGTAAGTTTCTCAGAGTCTTGCCAAGTCCAAGGTTACAAGAAAATAAAGGCAAATGGCCCATTTTATGATTTTACATCAGACACCTTGGCTGGGCAAATGGTCAGCCCACCTTGAAGTGGACGGGTTAATCTCCCGTTTTGCGCTCACCTCCTACCTGGACTAGAGTCTGATCAGCCTCAATACTGCCTTTCCTGGGCTTCTTACCCCAGGGGCATGTCCATGGCTTTAGGGAACAGCTTCCCAGCACTCACCAAGTGTGAATGACTGACTACCCAGCACACACACACACACTGTCCTGGTCTCGAACTGGTTCTGTGAGGCCCAGCTCCTCCAGGCCAGCCTCTGCTCTCATCTCCTCAGATAGTGATGACCCCACAGCAGCCAGACAGAGCAGTGATTCCTCCTCAGGACAGCCAGAGCCCACAGGAGCTGACCCTGCCTGACTCAGTTCCCACCACTCTCTGACCTGGACTCCTGCCACCCGTCCTCCCCCATCTCCTTCTGCACCTAGAACAGGGTGACCCCTCCTGAGGCCTCCTTGCCAGCCACCCTCAGGGTTCATGCCCACCTCCTTTAGGTCTTTGTGTGGGCTTCCCTGTCCTCCTCTGGACATAGGGCCCCGCCATACACCCTAAACTCAGGACCTGCATCCTGTCCCTGTGACAGACCCTGGCCTGTACCTTCCAACCCCCAACATGCTCCCCACCCTGTGCCCACCCCTGGCCTGCACCTCCCCACCCCACCCTGACCCACCCTGACCCACCCCTGGCCTGCACCTCCCCACCCCACCCTGACCCACCC
>NW_003852402.1:1546470-1549153 GCF_000181295.1 Otolemur garnettii
CCCACCCCTGGCCTGCACCTCCCCACCCCACCCTGACCCACCCTGACCCACCCATGGCCTGCACCTCCCCACCCCACCCTGACCCACCCTGACCCACCCCTGTATCCCAAGCTGCGGTCAGAATATTGGACTTATCCTGTAGAATTTAAAAGGAAAGAGAGGAAGGGGGTGAGGGGGTGAGGGAGGAGGGGAACACTGAGAGAGGGAGGGAGGGAGAGACAAAGCTGCTGGACGCCAAAGACGCAAGGGAACTACTCAATAATAAAGATCAAGGAGCTGTCCATGAAACAGGAGAACACTGAGAGGACAGTGACATAATAGCCTCTGAAAATTAAAAACACGGTAGCAAAAACTGAAACCTTTATAGAAAGTCTGTAAGATAAAGCTGAGATAGTCTCACCGTGAGCCAGCCTTACAAAAGGGTAGCAGAGAAAAAGACAAAAAGATTAAAAAAATATTGGAAGATCTAATTTTTCTGATCCATCTGCAAGGTCCAACATCGAGAGAAGTCATGAAAGAGAGCACCACGTTGATAGAGTTAAAAGGTTCAATAAAAATCCGGAACACAGATGAAAATGTACCCGTGCCAGGCCCCGGCATCTCACCCTGACATTCCAAACCAGAGTACAAAGAGAGTATTCCACAATCGGCACAGAGCGAAAGGCCACACAAATGGAGCAAGACTCAAAAAATCTGGGTTCTCAACAGCGACCCAGGGATCCAGAACTCCGTGAATGAAGCACAACCTTCAAAAGTTGGAAGGAAAATATTCAGCCAAACTCTTGAATATGTATTGAAATAAAATAAAAACCACTTTGGGTAGGTGGGATCTCAAAAAATTGCCTCCTGTGAACCCTTTCTCAAGAAGCTCTGGAGGTTGTGCCCACCAGACTGAGGGCCTAGCCCTGCAGGGAATTTGACATGGTGCAGGATGCCGGAGACCCCACGACGGAGGCAGGTGGCTGTGGCCTTCCCAGCCCAGGGAAGTTGCACCTGCCTCGTTGGGAATAGGCCCACCCAGGAACATCTGTACCCAAGAAGCAGGCGCTTTCCAGTAAACCAGCAGCCTCATCACTGTCACCCCATCTCTTAACCCGAGTACCAAGTACCTTCTCAGGATTCTTCCCTGAGGCTTAACTGGCTGTGAGCCAGTGACCTCCCCACTCTCCTCCCCTGAGCTGAATCCCACTCACAGCCTTGTTGTTCTTTGACTGAATCCTGAGAGCTGGGGGAGGACATGGGGATCCACAGAAGCCCATTTCCCTGCCCAATTCTTCCTGGTCTGCGTGCTGCCCCACCAGGTGCCCCAACTCCATGAGACCTTGGGGTCGGAATAAAAGCTGCTCTTGGGGACCCCACTGAGCTCTCCCAGAAGCTGAGAGCAGGCTTTACCCTAACAACCCTCTTAGCTTGATCCCTGGGCTTAATCATTTAAATCAGTGATTTTTCAACTGGCGTGCCCAGTGTGCTGTGAGAGGATCTTAGGTATGCCACAGGGATTTTTAAACACCATTAATTAAATTATTTTCAAAAGTAGCTCAAAGCATAAAAAGTGTGTGTGTGTATATATATATAAACTCTTTTTTTTGTGATCAACATAATTTAAGTGTGCCAAGGAAGTTTAACTATAAGTTCACGTGTGCTGTAAGATAAAGAAAGATTGAAAAATGCTGATTTAAGTAGCAGGAATGTTACTCTTCCCTTACGAAGCTAGTTTTGTCCTTAACACTCGCATCTTAAACTAAATGATACAGTCTGTGTGGACACATTCTTAGACCATAAAAGCATAAAGAAATATAAGAAAATGATTTGCACAAGTTCAGGACAAAGATAGCTCTGGGGAGAGGGCTTTCGGGGAGAAGATGGGGCATGGACAAGGGGGCCGCCGAGGTACTTGTTGGGACCTGATTCTTAACACGGGCACTGGAGGAATTGGAGTTTCACTTTTTACTGTTCTCTAAACCATTCATATATAATTTTGATTACATGATGAATTTCCCAAAAATGACATCAAGGATAAAAGAACTATAAATAAATTTGTACCGATAGATGTGAAAACTTAATTAAACTAGACATATTTCTGGAAAAGAAATGTAACTTCAAAAAATGACCCAGAAAGAATCAGCAAGTAGACCCATAACCATGAAGGAAACTGGGTCAGTCTTCTGAAGTCCACTCAACACTGTATTTTCAATTTTAAAAAGAGGCACGGTGGTTTTAAGTGGTGGCTTCTACCGGTCAATGAACTGATCATTCCAATTTCATAAAGAATTTTCCAGACTATAAAAAAATGAAAGAACTCATTTTATGAAGTGAGTATAATTTTGAACCTGAGCCAGGCAAGGACAGTCTGAAAAAGGGAAATTGTAGGTCAATATAATTTATGAGCATAGATTTTTTAAAAATTATTCAAATTATTAAGAATTCAAATGCGGTAACCCACTAAAAAATTATTTATGACTAAATTGGGGTTTCTTGGGAGTACAAGAACTTATTAACAACACAAGCTGTAATTCACCACATAAAACCCATATAATTATTGAAACAGATACAGAAAAGTACATTTTAAAAAGTTAACCCTATTCTTAATAAGTGAGAAAAGTACAAATAGGAAAACCATTTTAAACTTGACTTTCATGATCTATAAACATTTATAATAACCATCATATATTTTCTTCTAAAA
>NW_003852402.1:1549173-1583237 GCF_000181295.1 Otolemur garnettii
AAAAAAAAAAGATGTAGGGCGGCGCCTGTGGTTCAAAGGAGTAGGGCGCCGGCTCCATATGCCGGAGGTGGTGGGTTCAAACCCAGCCCCGGCCAAAAACTGAAAAAAACAAACAAGCAAACAAACAAAAAAGACGTAAAGACTTAAAAGGAAAAGAAATTGCCAAACAATTGTATTGTATCAACAGGCATTTTAGTAAAATTTATAAAAGTTTCCCGAAGTTTCTGTGTGTCAAACAAAAGGACCAAAACTTTAAGTCACGGAGGTCTGCGAGGGAGGAAACCGCAGGCCATTCCTGAGGGACAGCGGGCCGCAAACCAGGGAGGGTGCCCCACGCTCAGCTGTGTGAAGCCTCAGAGTCTTTAACATTCAGTTGTCCCACTTTGTAAATTCAATGCAATTCTTATCAAAATATTTGTAAGATTGTGGCTCAAAGGAGTAGGGCACTGGCCCCATATGCCGGAGGTGGTAGGTTCAAACCTGGCCCCGGCCAAAAACTGCAAAAAAACCTCCCCCAAAACAAAATATTTGTAAGATTGTATGATGGAACCAGACTGAAATTGAAATGCTCAGTCCGTGGTGATTGTAAGAGTCACACCTCAAACTGACAGATCTGTTGTGAGTGAAAAGACAACCTACCAGAAAAATGCTAAATGCGGGAAGCTGAGTGTAACCACATCAACAACACCAAATAAGCCTTAACACAAAACTTACCTTTAACGGAGAGGGTTAGGACATAGAGATATGTCTCTTACTTTACAATACAGTAAAGCATTATTTACCATGCATACTCTTAATAAAAAGGATGTACCAAAACATAAAAAAAGAAATTAATGGAGCTACAGGAAAAAATTATAACCCAATATGCATGCCCTAATCCATAAATTAGAGGTGTATAATACTATTCCAGTGGGATATTCTAGTACATTCTGTGGATAGGCCAGTCAGAGGGGAAACTAGCAAGGACAGCTCAAGTGGACATGATCAGGCTTCGCCATCCAGGCACTGACATGCTTCCCCCCCAATGTGCATAAAAAAGACAAAATTCAGTCACGTGCTGGAGACCACGAACAGGCCTCAATGGGCGCCTAAAACAGGTGGTCCCTGACTCAGGACGGGTTGGTGTAACTTTTCTTGACTTTATGATGGAAAAAACCATTCTGTTTTTCACTTTCAGTAAGTATGCAATAAATTACAGGAGATATTCCCTATCTCATGGGCGTTGTGTTAGACGACTGTGACCAGCTGCAGGCTGATGCGACTGCTCTGACCGGGTTGAAGGTCGGGTGGCCTGACTTGATGTTTGGTAAATTAGGTGTGTGTAGATTACATGCATTTTTATTTACTACATTTTTAATATATGTTGGGTTTATGGAGACATAATCACACTTTGAGAAGCATCTCTATATTAGTATACACAGAATGCAGAGCACGACATCTGAGAACTACACAACTAAAATTCAAAACAAAAAGCTGAATTACAGGCTGGACGCCCGTGCTCAGTGGTTAGAGTGCCGGCCACATGCTGCAGGGCTGGAGGGTTCGATCCCAGACCAGGCCTGCTAAACAAACAATCAAAAAGCAACTGAGTGTTGTGAGTGGTGCCTGTAGTCCCAGCTACTAGAGAGGCTGGGGCAGGAGAATCGCTTGAGCCCGAGAGTTTGAGGTTGCTGTGAGCTGTGATGCCACAGCACTCTACCAAGGGTGACAAAGTGAGACTGTGCCTCAATTAAAAAAAAAGAAAGCTAAATTAAAAAATAACCCATGTATTTAGAAATTGAAATACCATTGCTAAATAACTCCTGAATTCAAAATAATAACAACAACCATAATACAATGAAAACAGGTCCAGCACAGATTTACGATACAAACAGGGCATAGCAAAACTTTTCGGACGGTTGCTCTGGTGTGGCAGCCTGAGCCTCAACAAATCCCTCCTAATGCTAAAGGAAACTATAAACAATGGATGAAATGCAGAAACCAGCTGCCTGAGAATACTAGGAATGAAAGGAAAGGAGGCAGGTGGTGGAGCGCTGTCAAAACCTGGGTAGGAAATGGACTAGGGAGCCAGCTTCTTGTCAGTTGGTGGCTTTGTCCTGAGAGTGGACCACAGTCATGACAGCTGAACTCTTCCTGGCTTTACATTTAGGGGAAAAATTCTGGGAAATTGCCACTGGTGAAGAGTGTGGAGGAACGGACGTCAGGGAGGGAGAGCTTCTGTTCCAGGTCTGAGTCCACAGGCATCTCAGCAGGCAGAGCCCAGTCAGAGCAGCAGCAGAAGCTTGAGGAAACTCAACTATTTTCTGAACACCTACCCTCAAAAGGTGATTCAGAGCTCAGACACTGAATCACTAGCTTAATTTCTAGCTTAAAAATAAATAAGCATTCTGGCCAGGTGTGGTGGCTCACGCCTATAATCCCAGCACTCTGGGAGACCAAGGCAGGATCATTTAAGCTCAGGAGTCTGAGAGCAGCCTGAGCAAGAGTGAGACCCCATCTGTACTAAAAATAGAAACTTAGCGGGGCATTGTGGTGGGTGCCTATAGTCCCAGGTACTCAGGAGGCCGAGCCAGGAGGGTCACTTGAGCCTAGGAGTTTGAGGTTACTATGAGCTATGACACCACAGTGCTCTACCCAAGGTGACAGTCACTGCCACACTCATAGGCTCATTGCATTGGGCGAGTAAGACCCACAGCCCATCCCCAGGCCCACAGCCAGGGTGGAGATGTGGGTCCTCCTCTGGGGATGAGCAACATCTTGATGATGCCAGTGCGTGGCCCGTCCCAGGGGGTCCTCAGGAGGTGGTTGGTATGTGTCAATCAATTGATAGAATGTTCCTGGGACATCTAACCTGCACAGGTGACTCACGTGCAGAAGAGGGGCATATCCGGGAGAAGTTAGCTGGACACCCCCACGTGGGCAGCAGGGAATGGCAGCCGCACATTATGGTCCCTTCAATGTGGCATCATTTTGTCCCAACAGCAAATAAACACCAAGGAGGAAATGCTGAGTGGGGACAGCACGTAGCAGCCGAGTGAGCCGAGTGGGGAGGGACGATTCAGGTGCAGCCCCTGGTCCTGCTGTGCCAGGCCAGCTGCTCCTCATGTGTGATAATTTACCCAGTGAGGTGGGCAGTGTGGTCAGCGATGTGAGAACAAATATGACCAGTGTATTGTTCCAAGGAGGACAGAGTCCCAGAGCCAGAGCAGCAGACGGAGGCTGAGACTGGCCTGGGTCCTTCTGCTGCCAGCATGAGCCCCATGCCCAGATAGGGCGGCTGTTCCTGCCCAGAAGCCACAGCCCTGGGGCCAGACACACAACCGATCGCTCTGCAGGAGGCCAAACCTGGGACTCACTCAGTGGGCAAAGGAATGAGGCCTGTCCACACCCTGAGGTGGCCCTGGAGCCAGGAGCTGTGGTTGATGTGGCTCTGCTGGGCAGCCCTGCGGTCCGCTCCTGGCAGACACTAAGGATGGCATTTTTTAGCCCTCAGAAAGGATCACTAAGACATGTGTGAGCACATGAGACAGGATGGTTACATTAGAAAGCATTTTCCCCATTTCCCGGAACTTTCTTCCTCAGCCTGAGGCAGACCTAAGAACCTGGATCACGCAGGGCGCAGCCGATGATGTTACAACCCCAGCTCCGTCTAGCTGGGGGCTTTCAAACTCCCCCCCCCCCCCGTAAGACAGGATGCTCAGCTGAAAGAGTCTAGTAATACCTGCAAACCCCCCCCCCCCGCTCCCTGTCATAAGGACTCCCCTTACCAGGTGTTGGCTCTTGTCAACTTCGGCTTGCATTAAGGACTCCCCCTCCCCTACAAAAAGCCCCTCGTAAAAGGTTTCCACTCCTGCTTCTAGGGGTTGAGAGACTGAGTTGTGAGTCTGCTCTTGGCCTGACTGATCAATAAAGGACCCTTGCTTAATTTGGACTCCGTATGCTGGTGTTTCTCTATTCCAATTGCTTCAGGTATAATAATGACACCTGCCCGAGTGGACAGTGCTGTGGGGCAGGCTTTCTGCTCCTCTCTCCTGCAGAAATGCACCCCAGGAGGGCCCAGCCCTTCCCACACTGCTCCCCCCAGCATCCCCACCTCACCCGTCCTGAGTCCCTATGGGGTGGGGCTGCCAGGCCAATGGCGGGACCCTACCTATGTCCTGGCACTGGAGCCAAAAGCACCTTGGAGCAAGAGGATTCAGCAGAGTGGACTGTCCTTCTGGAGAGAAGTGACTGGCTTAGCCCTGCCCAGTTCTTTCTAAATGAAAATAATTTTATGGTTGGAGGTCACCACGACGTGAGGAACTGTATTAAAGGGTCGTGGCATTAGGAAGTTTGAGAACCACTCTTCTAGATGGACCCACCTTCACAGCCGTGCTGATCTTTGGGCCGTGCTGTCAGACAGTCTCCCCTTTACCCCTGTTGCTCCTGTTTGGGGGCGTCTGCAGGTGAAAGGGAATGAGCAGACAGATGCCATCCACGCAGTTGGGTCTCCACGCCGTGACCCCCCTCCCACTGCTGCCTGGGGCATTGGAGCCCCACCCGACTTCCCCTGGGCCCTCAGGTTCATTGTAGACAACCTCAGGCTGCCGTGGGCCCTGCCCAGCCCCCATGACTGAAGGGGCTCGAGGCCCTAATTAAGAAGAAGTTTATGAATCTAAAGCAGAAACGCCAGTTTAATTATGGGGTAGTCAGAAGGCTCATTCCCTCATGGTGACTTATGACATTTAGCCTCTGAGCCTTTGTAGACTACACGGGGGGAAAATTGGTTACATTTTAGGAATTAAATTGATAACTTGACCAAATCGATTTCATTAGCGACTCTGTCATATTTGCTGTTAATGATGGTGGCGCTGGGATGGGAACTGACAGGGGCCCGTGAAGAATGGGGCAGATGGCAGCAGCACCACACCGAGGCTGGCATGTCCAGGAGGGCTGAGGGGACCTGCTTTTAGACCCTCAGCTCACTCTGAGGACAGCTTTAGATTCCTTCTATTGCCACCTGGCTCCTGGGCTGGAAGAGGGTGCTCCCTGTCCAGTGCGCTCTCTGTCCAGTGTGCTCCCTGTCCAGTGTGCTTTCTGTCCAGCGTGCTCTCTGTCCAGCGTGCTCCTGTCAGAGCTCACAGTGCACGGGGTGGGGGGGGGTCTGTGCAGGGCCTCTTGTCCAGCCAACACAGGCAGGTCTGCAGTCTTCTGCTCCCTATCCATCCTCAGCAGGAGCCACAGGGTGCCCTGATGTGGCTCCACCCTTCCCTCCCAGGGTCCCTGCCTGGAGCCGGCCAGCTGCACACCAGGCATGCCCTGCCCTGAGGACACAGGGCTTGAGCTCAGCCCTGATTGGGGGCATCCAAACTTCACAGAAGGGGACCCGGCCTCTCTCACCTGCCCTGCTTGGTGTGACCTCAATCCTTGGGATAGGTCCCAGGAAAGCCTGGGCCATGTGGTCCACTCCAAGCCGAGGTGGACATCTGAGCACTGTCTTGAAATCAAAGGCCCTGGAGGTGGACATGCCCAGTGGCCACCTCTCCTGCCCGCAAGGGAGGTAGAGGGCTTTGCAGCAGACTCTGGGCTTTTTGGATAATCCCTAGCGGAGCAGAGACATTACCAAGGTCTGGTATAGAGTCAGAAGGAGTTACCTTGTGGCCACCCACTCTTGCTCCTTTTCCAAAGGAGCCTCCTCCAAGTCCTGCAATAAACACACACCCAGGGAAGCCTGTTCTTGTATCTTCCAAGGTTCTAAACCCTGATCATACCATGTTCCTGGGAGTCCCATCTCTCTACTTCCAGAAAGTCAACCCCACAGCAGAAGTGAGACAACTCTCACAGACCAGGTGCTGTGTGTAGGCGGGTGTGAAGTTGATTGGAAGGCATCATTTCAACTCCAAAGAGGGCTTGTGACGAGCCCTCTTGGCTGAGACTTAGTCGGGCCCTGGTTCCCATGAGCCTTGACCCAGGGCTCTGCCCACCCTAGAGAGGCCAGTGTTAGCAGAACCCCACTGAGATGGTCTGGGGACAGCCCCCAGCCTGAGGTGCCCAAGCTCCTCAGCCCACCGTCCACCTGCGAGGGCTCGGCCTGCCCTCAGCAAGGTTCCCACTAGGTCAATTCCATCAAACTGGACGTCCTTCCTAGTGCTGTCCCCCCGTGGGCAGGGTCCCCTGCAGCCAGGAATCCCCCTAGTGCTGTCCCACCATGGGCGGTGTCCCTTGCAGCCTTCACCATGCCAGGTGACAGCTCCTGACAGTCCCATCCTGTCACAGCCACCCTGGGCAGTGTCCTCCTTACCATCTCAGCGTAGGCAGGGTGGGTTTCCTGTGAGGGTCCCTCCACAGCAAGGCAGACCTGGCCTTGCCTTTCTTGGACTGCACAGTAGCCCCTGCAGGGAGCTGTCCTGGACTCAGGCCCATAAGGAAGCGTCTCCCGTCTCCGAGGGGAGGCTACCGGAAAAGAAGGGCAGGACTACCAGGGGCTCCGTGAGGTGCTGCCCCCACCACCCACCTGTCCACTGGCAAAGGAGATTAATTCCCTCCCTGCAGCACTGGCAGAAAGTTAGGTGGCATTCCAGAGACGAAACAATATATGTGGTCATCACTTTAGACCCTAAACGTTTAGAGTGATTCCCTAACCCTGGCGCAGAGGAAGGAGTATTTAAGCCATGAGTCTCTAAGAAGTGAACAGCCACACAGGAAGGTGTCAGGGACGAAGCATAGTGTGAGCTGAGGCAGCACAGCCTCCACGCACAGGACAGGCACAGGCACAGGCACAGGCCTCCATGCACAGGCACAGGCACAGGCCTCCACGCACAGGCATAGGCCTCCACGCACAGGCACAGGCCTCCACGCACAGGACAGGCACAGGCACAGGCTTCCACGCACAGGGCAGGCACAGGCACAGGCCTCCACGCACAGGCACAGGCACAGGCCTCTACGCAAAGGCACAGGCACAGGCACAGGCACAGGCCTCCACGCACAGGACAGGCACAGGCACAGGCTTCCACGCACAGGACAGGCACAGGCACAGGCCTCCACGCACAGGAACAGGCACAGGCACAGGCCTCTACGCAAAGGCACAGGCACAGGCCTCCACGCATAGGCACAGGCACAGGCACAGGCACAGGCACTGGAGGCAAGAAGCCAGGACAGTCTGCCCGGCAGTCCCAAGGGACTACCCGATGTCCAGCCCCAGCAGAGCAGTGCTCAGAAGGGGTGTTCTTCTGGGGCTGGGGACCCGGCTGGGGCACTGATGGGGGAAGTAGCAGGGCTCATGCTGTGTGACCAGAGCCTGCTCCTGAGGCCTTGGGGGTGGCCGAGGACCTGGAGGATGTCTGGATCCAGATCCCAGGGCTCTGAGTCCCATCTTCCTGGGGCTCACCTGGACCCCAAGTTGCCGGCCAGCAGACATAGCACTGGCAAAAGGCCCAGGCTGGAGGTGCTGGGGGCCTGGGCACATCTCCTCACCCATGTCCCTGTCTCCAAGGGTTGGAGAGAGGTCATGGGCTACAGTAGACATTTCCACACCCCCATAGGCTTGCCCTGGGGGAGGCAGCCTGTAGGTCCTGGTGAGACGGAGCAGTGCTGGGTGGGCTAGTGGGCCCAGTGATTGGGAAAGACACCACAGGGGGATGCTGGGATGAGTTCATGGGGTGCCAGGCACTGTCCAGAGCCCCAGGCCCTGTGCTGGGCAGCCTGCACACCTGCAGCTCCATGCCTGCATCCCAGACGATGCTGCTGGCTCTCTGCTGTGAGCCCACTCCCTTCCCTCTCCTGACTCCCTCCTGTGTCTGCCTCCCTGTGGTTTCCCCCAGGCCCTCTGGGGAGCCTCTCTTAGCCCCTCAGGGGAGAATATGGGTGGGGGCTGGGGGCTGCATGGGGTCTCTGTCCCCAGGGCTGCTCCATGGCTCTCTGGGGGTGGGTGCAGAGCCCACAGTAGTCCTGACTACCAGCCCTGCTAGGCCATGGTGTCACCCTCTGCTTAGACCACAGGACAGACTGACCTAAGGTCTACCCAGGGAGCATTGGGTGGAGGGCCCCCAGGTGTGCACCTGGGGACTCTTGGTGACCTCACCTCCTGGCATTCCTTGTGGACACTGGTTTTCAATCTGATAGTCAGCTTAGAGCAAGGGTGCTGAAGCAGTCACCTCCTACATGCCAGGATGAAGGGTTACGGTGGTGTCTGCACTGGGCAGGGAGCAGTCAGGCAGGGCAGGGCAGGTCGGGGAGGCGCCGGACAGGGCAGAGCAGGGACAGGGGAGGCGCTGGGCCCGTGCACAAGGAGAGCCTGGCCTCTGTGCTGGGTGCTGTGGTGGGTCAGCCCAGCCCGGATGCCCTCTGAGCATCTGGGTGGACCTTGGTGGCCCCTGTAGGTCAGGAATCCCATATGGCACTTCCTTGGACCCCATCACATGACAGTGAAAATGGGCATAGGTTCACACAGATGTGTGGGCGTGCACACCAGACACACGCGCGTGTGCATAACCACACGTGTGCACACACACTCCACCAAGACCCCTTCCCCTGATTCCCATTGCTGGCATCAGGCTGTCCCCATACATTCCCCCCACAGCCTGGACTGGCCAGACAGGTACAGCCACAAAGGGGCACCCTAGGTATGCCAGAGGCATTGGCTTCGGGATGGAAATGGAGCCTCTAGACCTTCAGGTACAGCCGTTCCCCTCCCACCAGGCGGGCGGCCGCACCCCTCCTTTGGGAGCTGTAGCTGAGGCCCAGGGAAGTGACCATGTGAGCAGCAGAGCCCAGCCCTGACACAAGGCCGGCCACCAGGGCACTGGGTAGTGCTGTGCGGCGGGAGTGTGCACAGGAGAGACATCAGTGCCCAGTCACCCTAGAGCACCACAGGGAGGAAGCGTCAGGCTGGGGTCAGGACCGCCATGAGCTGGAGCCTCATGTGGGTGTTACCCTCCATCTGCAGGAAGCCTCCCGGGCCTGACTCACCTGCGGAAAACAGGCTCAGGGTGGAACTGTCCATATAGAGCACTGCGCTGGGCTTCCCTGGGCCTGAGCAGCTCCAGTCCACTGCTGCCAAAGGCATGGCCAGCTCAGGGTGGAGGGAACGGAGAGGCACATCACGCGTCCTGCCCCAGGCAGACGGCAGAGCCGGCTCCCAGAGCAGGGCCACCCATGGAGTGACATAGCCCTGTAGTCACAGCATCAGCTTGGGAGCAAAGCCAACCCAGTGGTGCTACAGGATGGCCAGTGGGTGGCTCTGGGCAAAGGATGCAGATGAGGCCGAGGCTGACTCACAGGCTCATCTGGCAGCACGGCTGGCCCAGGGCCCTGTGTGGCACTCCAGGATGCAGGGCGAGGCTGAGACCACTTGTGGCAGAAGGCCAATGTCGAAGGGGTCTTCCTACAGCCCCTCTGTCCAGGGAAGCAGGGCTGCATGACGGCTGTCCCACTGGTGGGTAGGGGAACTGTGGACAGCAGCTCTGGTTAGCCATCGACAGGGCCTGAGGGCATCAGGATAGAGCCAGTTCTGTTCCCAGGCAGGACAGGGAGCACCCCCCTCCTAGAGGCAGAGGCAGTGACTGGCTTTAAGCAGTGGGCAGGACAGGGAGTGACCAGGGCCGGGCACCCTAGTGTCTCCTTCCTGGGAGACTTGCCTTTTCCAACCTGCATGGGGCTCAGGACACGAAGAGTGGTCCAGGCCCAGACCCCTGTGGTCAGTCTCTGAGCCTGGCCTGCGGTCACCCAGCATAATTCAGCCTTCTTTGTAGAAGCTGGCTGCCTCTCCACGCCAAGTCGGGCCGCCTGCAGCTCCCCTGAGAAAGGAGGGAAGAGTTGGTGCCCCTGTCCCAGCCACATAGCCCTATCCTGTCTGTGCACTGACCACAGAACTGGGCAGCTCACCAGGGCGTGCCTCCACCAAAGAGGCCTGGGCACTGCGGCCCTGGCACCCAGAACACGCCCCTGCCTCACAGGAAAAGCTAGGTCTGGTCTATACCTCCAGTGCCAAAGACCAAATAAACGAAGCACAGACCATCAGACAGCCGTGGCCTACCTGCCCACCACATCTATCCAAGGGCAATAGAAAAGCGACTGGTATGACCCCCACCAGGTGGCCTTAGGTGGTGGACTCTGCCAGCACAAATGGCCTGAACTCTAAACCCCGCTTGTTAGAGAGCTGAGAATTCTTTGAAAAGGGATCTCTTAGCCATGGGTGTCCTTTGGAGCCCTGATCCAGGCTGTCTTTGTGTCCAGGGCACATGTGGGGCCGGCTCCTGAGAACCTAGGGACGCTGAATGCATGTGGACATCAGCCTTCTCCTGCCTTGGACATCTCCTGTGGCCACGCATGTGACCAATGAACAGACCCAGGATCCAGCCTCTGTGTGGGGTGCGTGGGATGTTCACAGGAATGATGGACACCCCAGCAGTGCTGCAGCCAGCCACTGTCCACTAGCCTGGGCCAGGCCACAGAAAAACCTACAGTGTTCATAGATAGCATGTCCACATACAGGGAGGGGCTGGCGGCACTGGGAGGGCCACAGGCGTCGTGTCCAGGGTAAAGGTCCACATCTGCTCTGACCCAGGGGTCCCTGTGCCAGCCCCTGCCTGCTGGCCCCACCAGCCACGCCGGCTACAGCCCCTCTCCCAGGACACCACGGCCAGGGAACAAAAGCCATGCTTATCAAAGGATTTTTTCTTTATTTTCATAATTTAGCTGAATCAACACAAAATTGAATACTGTAAAACGAGAAAAAAAATGCTGTAACATCTTAAATCTCCCGGACTCTGCCCTCGAAGGTGTCTACACGCACTTTCAAAAGAAACAGGCGACAGGGAGGTGGTGGGGACGCTGGCTGGTCGGAGGCGTGGGGGCCACAGTCCTCCCGGGGACCCCCCGCCCTGCTCCAGGAGCTGCCTTGCCAGGCCTCTGCCACGAGACCCAACCTCGGCTGTTCTTCAGTCCAGGCCACAAACACCTCTGAACCTGCGTCACGGAGGGGTAAGTGACGTCCTCGTGGACCCTGGAAAAGGTCTTAAATAAATGAATTTCCTTTCCTATCTTTAGTCTATGGTTGCTGGAACAGCGTCTATATATAATTTTTAACCTTTTTTGCATTTTTAGTAGCATAGAACTAGCATAATATTCATGTTAATTGGACTTGTAGGTAGTGTATTTGAGCAGAAACCCAGGAGAATGAGGGAGCCTGGCACGGGACTGCCAGGGAACAACCACAACTGTCCCCTTATTCAGGGGCCCCCCTGCCCAGCCTTGCTGGAGGGACAGGAGAACATGGGCGTCCACCGTCCCCCTGGGCCTCTGCCCATCCCGCTCCCCTGACCTCCGACATGAAGACAGAGGACTTCTGAGAACGAGGGGTCATGGACGTAGGGAGAAGGGCTGCAGACTGGCCTCAAGACCCACAAATGGCAAAAGGGTAAGAAACACGGAAACAGAACCCACCTGAAGAGGCGTGTCAAAATATTGTACACTCAACGCTGACCTACACAGAGACCAAGGGAGGTGAGCAGCCGAGCCCCACCCCTAGTAAAAAGAAACTGGTTTCCCCCAGACACTGGTGGATGCGTCCATGAGACACCAGTGCCATGGTCCTGGGCTCACTTCTCCCAGAGTCCTGCCTCTCTGACCTGGCACCGTGAGGCTGGGGGTACCTCCTCCCATCACGTCCCACCCCACGGAGTCTTCAGGAACACACGGGGCTCGGCCCAGAGCTCGGGATGGCCAGGGCAGCCACAGTAATTGTTAAATAGGATTTTCTACAAATATACAACATATAAAAACTGTTAAATATATAACTTTAGGCTTTGCAAAATACATTTAATGATCTCTTTCAAACAAGTGTTACTTTAGTTTTCTTTAATTTGCTTTCTGGAGCTAAATGGAGTATCGGATGCGACGGCAGTCACGGGAGACCCAACATGCTCTTGGCAAATACTGGATTATCCAACTATCAAAAATGGAGCTGCAGAAGAGGCATGTTTAACTGGTTAAAACAGAAAGTGATTTTAGTACGATAAAGTCCATCTAAGTACAGAGGAATACAGCGGCCTGTGTTCCTGGGGGGCTGGCGGTGTCTGGGCGGGGCCCATCCCCGGCCCTGCGCTGGCCGATTCCCGCAGGTGTACCATGGCCTCCTTCCGGCCAAAGCCCGTCCTTGCGGGCTGCACCAGAGTGTTCGTGGGGTGGAGGCCTCCGCCACGGCTGCCTCCTCTGCTCCGCCGGGGCCACCAGCATGTCTCTGCCACCGTGCCCCCCGCCCCCACAACAGAACCCTAGGACTCGGGCAGTCGGGGTGCGTCCACGGTAAAATAGATTTTGCTCTTTGGTCTATTGAGTATACTGAAAGTATAAGAAAATAAAAGCAATTCACATAGTCTGGGCACAAGAGGAGGCGGCTTCCGCACCTGACAGTTCCCTGGGCTGGGTGCCGTGTCTAAGGCTGGCTGGGCTGCAGCCTCTTCTGGCCACCAGTGTCTCCTCGTCCTCCTTGTCCTCGTCTTCCTCCGAGAGCAGAGCCAATGCCAGGGCTGGCAGACAGTGAGCACGGCCAGGCTCCCGCAGACCGAGTATTGCTGATGCCTGGCGCTGCCCCCACCTGTGTCCTAGTCCCGGTCGCCTCGGTTCAGCTGCACCGGAGCGCAGGATGCTGAGGGACGAGGCTATCCTTGGTGGGCCACAGGGGAACACAGAGTGGACGGATGGCAGAGAACAGGTGAAGTCCACAGCAGACGGAGGACCGTGGCCAAGGCGTGGGCTCTCCAGGGAGCCCAGGCCACTCCTGGGGGCCCCTCAGGGGCTGTGTTTGTCAGGAGACCTGAGGGACAAAGAGGGAGAAAGTTAGCCTCTTATAGATGCCTCCCCGGGCTTCTGAGGAACTGTCTCTGAGCAGTCTACAACCCTCGTGCTCCCCCTCTGCCCTGCCTGACTCGTGCGGGGCCTTCTGGAGGCCCCCAAACTAAGAGCCCATGCTTGAGACCTGCAGGGGAGATCAGGCTTGCCACACTAGCTCCCTGGGGACACCCACCCTTCTTTATGTGCCCGGGGAGACCTTGGGCAGACACCCCCACCCCAGCTCGGACTCACAGCTTCCTCCCTCTGCACACAGAGCCAGGGCCACTTTGCCCCTCACCAGCTCAAGAACTGCCTGTGGCTCCTAGTGCTCTGTGTCCAAGTCAAACCCCTTCCAGCTTCCTGGGCCCCTAAAGCCACTCCCTTTATAGGGGGCTCTGCCCTGGGCCACAGAGGGCAGGGCCCCCTCGAGCTGGGTGATCTGGCCACACGGCGTGCACCGTGGAGTTGTCTCTCCTGATCGCTCCACGAGGGGTCCCTGCAGCCCTCAGTGAGGCTCCTGCAGCTGCCCTGGCAAATGACCACACACTGGTGGCCTGAAATAGCAGACGTTTATTCCTGCTCCGTTCTGGAAGCCGGAACTGGAAATAATCAAGGCTCCAGCCAGGCCTCCCTCTGAGCTCCTATAGCCCCTCTGCCTTCACCCCCACGTGCAGTGGTGTCTTCTCTGCACCATCTTGCCTGTCTTACAAGGATGCTTGCCATTGGGTTTAAATCCTACCCTAACCAGGGCAACCTCACCATGAGATCTCAGACCCTTAACCTGACACCATCAGCCCTAATCTTCCTTCATGGCCTAGCCAGCTCTTTGGTCTCATCTGCTCCCACACCACCCGCCTGGTTTCAGCCTGCGGATCTGACTCTGCTCTCCTGCCTGAACCATCCTTGCCCCTGGGCCGGCCTTCCCTGCAACTCTATACTGGATCCAGAAGGCTGGGGCTGGAGATGACCCTCACCTCCCCTGCACCGCCCACCATGTGCCAGAGCCCGTCCATCAGCCCTGCTACGGGAGGGGGTGTAGACTCTACAGTCTCTCATCTGGTCCAGAAAGGGTGCGCCAAGAAAGCAGTGGGCAACTCTACTTTCCTCTACATAACAGAACAGTGTAAATTCTTACAGTAAATCAGAAAATGTTAAAGAGCAAGAAAGAAAACAAAAGCCCTCTTGCATTTCTGTTCAAAGACACAGTGGTTGGAACATTTTCTTAAGTTTAATGTAAAATAAGGGACAGGGTCTCACACAAACCTTTGTATTCTGTTGGACGCGTCCATCTGTGGGGTTCCCTGCGGTGACTAGACACTGAACCCCAGAGTCTTAACATGAATGGCTCTGCCCATCTGCCCCTCCCACGCCATGGCCGGGGGGGGTGGGGTGGCGGTCACTGGCATCTCCTGGTGCCTGTCGCCAAAGTGCTGCTACAAGGCCCCAGGACCACATGCTTCTGCTACCGGGCCTGGCCAGGGCCTGGCCACACCATGGTCAGTGCGCATCACTGAGATTTAAAATCTTTATTAATTAAATAAAGGAAAGACAGTATTTTGTTGTGGTTCCATCTTCACTTTTTTGATGATTAGAAAAGTAGAATAATTTTCCAAATGGTCTTTTGTAAGTTGTTTTATTCTGTTAGTTTTGTTTTTCTTACCAATTTGAGAATGTGGGTCTGTGTAATTATGTGGGTTTGTCTGGGAGAGTCGCCCCAGGCGTATTTACCTAGGCCCGTGTGCCAGCGGGGTCCATGTGTCTTTTGTACTTGATACAGTAACGTTTCCATTTCTGTGCAGTAAGCCCACTAAATTCATTGCTAAAACAATGATATGCCTTATACACATTCTAGTAATTTCTAACAGTAATAGTGTTTAACAGCTCTAGATTCATCCGGAATGTCTCAGGACCACATCTGGGTACCAACTCCATCTTTCTGTCCAGGGTCCCAGGGACCCCTGGGTGTGAGATGCTCCCCAGCACCACATGACCAGGGACCTGGCTCAGAAGTCTTTGTGGTACCCAGAAATGACTCTGATGACCCTTTTCTACCCGAAGTGCCCCCTTTCTGTTATTATATTAAATGTACTCTTAATGATTAAGCTTTTACTCTGTTTCCTAAAATGAACTGGGGCATTTTCCATATGTCCCAGTATTTATAGAGAAGACAACTAATATTTTAAAGAATGTGCCTATTAAACCACCTCTCTCTGCAAATTTTACTGGAAAATTCTAGCATTTTTCTATTTCTTCAGTTATTTTTTATAATTTTTCCCCTAGAAAAAAATCATACATTAAGTCAAAACTTCCAGATTTATTGATCCATGCCTCTTGGACAATTTCAGAACACAGATGTGGTCATTTTCCATTCCTCCATTCAGATTTTGTGACTTTAAAAAAAAATTACATACACAACACAGATAAAAAGAAAATCACAATTCGATAGGATTTTTAAAGATGCGATGACCAATTTCACGCCTTTCTTCCTAGTTCATTTATATTATTTTCTCTCTACCAGTTTATTCTGTCCTCTTTTGGGAGGTATGCCTTTTCCCCCAGTTTAGGTTCTTTATTTTCCTTCTTTACAACTTGGAAACAAAAGCATTTAAAGACATGCATGTGATGTATGCCCATCTTCCCTGCACCTGCGAATACACTGTGTGTTATTCTAACTAGGATATTGATGACTAAAATGCCTGCATGCAGGGGGCTGGCGCCACCCAAGTCAGTTAACCAGCAGCTCAGGTCTACCCAGGATTACATCCCAGAAAACTGACGTCAGGTGTGCAGGTAACTTTTTGTGATCATGGCCACATGTTTTATTTCATACTTTCATCACAAATCACAAGGAAGTTCTGGTTCTACTGTTTTTTGGCACAGTTTAAAATACTGTGCATCTTCCTTGGAAAAGAAGCCCGATGCATTTCTTCTCTTGGTTTTAATTCATGTCTTGGTTTGTGTAGACTCCTGCAGACGTTCAATAATGAGAATCGGAAGCAGCCTTGTTTATACGGTGTAGCGTTGACGTGCATAGCTGCACATTCAGCTTTAGGGACTGTATTCTTCCTAAGATCTAGGCTCTGCTTTTCACTGTTGTGGGGTTCGCTGGTCTTCACATGGATAGGAAAGTCGTTTAAGTTTTAAACTGAAAATTGTGTTTTGATCATTTTTTTGTGATTGTGTTTTCATAGTCTATTTTGATGCTGTGGTAATCAGCACATAATAGTTTCTGAATGTGACCCCTTCATTACCGTCTGACTGTAATGTGGAAATACGTGTCAATGGGCAGTAAGTAAACGTACCAGGATGTCACATCACACTGTTGACACTTAATGATTTACTCCTGGGTTGCCTTTCAGCTGCACTTACTAGAATATCTTTATTTACTTATTTTTTTCTTTTAACCTTACTGTTGATTTGTGGGAATGCTCCTGGAAGGTAACACGTATTTGGCTATTTTGAGCCTCTGATTTAATAGTCTTTGTCTTTTAATAGAGGGTAGATTAACCCATCCATTGTCATCACTGATGTTGAAATTCTGTCTTAAATGCCATGTTCCATGCTGATTTCTGGTTATGCTCCTTTCAGGGTTTATCTTAATACACATACACAAACTTCGCTTGCTGCTTCTTCCTGGTAATTTAGCAGAAATCATGTGGTTATCTCTATCAGTGGTAGCCTTCATGTTGTTAAATGGACTCTTAATGATTAAGCCGTTTCTCGAGTGCCTGAACCACCCTGTGAGGAGACCCCGAGTGGTCCTGCTTTGCCCCGTTGCTGTCTGCTGCCCCCAGCGTTTATTTTATTTAACTTGAGGTTATAAATTATAACCAACAACTGTTTTTCAAACAGTGGTGCTGGAGTGTAGATTCAATTTGAAACCACAGTTACAAGAGTTATTCATACCCAGCTGCATGTCTTTAGCTGGTTATCAGGGGTCACCATAAATCTTTTTACGTGTGACCTTTCTATACTGACCTCCTGGTTTTATGTGTTTACTGGCCTGAGTGCCCTTTTTATCTGTCTACTCAGGAAAGCTATGTGAGGGGCATACTTTCTAAATTCCTGTGAATGTAAGAACTGTTTTATTTACTCTTTTTGTCCAAAACAACTAAAAGTAGGATTGCATATGTAAGTAAAAACCATTGTTCAAATTCCTTTGGACAATTCTTGTCCTGTCTCCTGGTTCCAAGTCTCACTGAGCTCAGAGGCAGCTTAATTCTCTGTAGGTTCTGTGCTTCTTGTTCTCCTGTCTTTTTTTCTTCCTCAGTAATAATCACTTGAATTCTTAGCACACAGATTTCCTGCTTTCCTTCCTTCTTCTTTTTCAGTGACAGGGTCTCGTTCTGTCACCCAGGCTGGAGTGCACAGGTGCAAATCCACAGCTCACTGGAGCCTCCAACTCCCAGGCTCAAGCAATCCTCCTACTTCAAGTCTCCCGAGTAGCTGGGACTACAGGCACATGCCACCACACTCCGCTGATTTTTAAATGTTGTGTAGAGATGGGATTTTGCTGTGTTACCCAGCTCATCTTGAACTTCTGGCCTCAAGCAATCTTCCTGCCTTGGCCTCCCAAAGTGCTGGAATTACAGGCATGAGCCATCGCGTGGTTCTTTAAATTCAGAGATATTGCTGTAAAACGACTAGCTCCAAAGTGCTCCTGTTGGTTCTTACTGGAAATCTTCAGCTCAGGGGGTCTCATTCCCATGCCGCGTTCAGCCTGCATGTGATCACTCCTGGTCTGGTCACTGCTGCTTTCCCCCGGGGGCACTCCCAGTTCTCAGCTTAGATATCCGTCCTCTGTCCTACAAACCTCTCAATTTCTCTCTCCCTCTTTGGTTCTATTTCTTTGCTTTTTCCTAGAAATTCTCTCTTCATCTTAATACTGGTCTCCACATCACTGTTTTGATTTTCTGCAGTAACATTTCTGTCATTTTAGGCTTCCAATACGTTATCTAGGCCCTGCTCTTTATTCCTGGTATCTTTGCATTCATCCTGTGTTTCACTGAGCAAACCTTTGCATATCTGCAACCAGTCCAGGCTCCCAGGTCACGGCCACCACAGGCTGTATCTCTGATATCAACAAGAAGAAGCCTCCTCCATTTACTGCTGGGGACCATTTTCAGAGCCAACGCTGCCCTTAAATCTTCAGAACAGTTTTCCTTCCCAAAGACAGTGCTCTCTCAGTACGGGTTTATGCTGGAGTATTTGCTTTGATGCTTCTAAAAAAATTCTCTTTTAAGCAGGCAGAGGTCAATCGTGGTCTAGAATTAGACAGCAGGCTTGGTGGGGAGCGTGTTGTCAACAGTCTGTCATTTCCCGAGGGCTGGGGAGCCCTGTCCTCTCCAGAATGGTCTGAAAAATCTAGGTGATGTGCAGAGAGCCTCGATCCTCATGGGACGCCCTGGCAGACTTTGCCTACTGGGAGGTCATGTTTCCATCTTGGCTGGAGAGTCTTATGAAAATGAGAGTCAAATGCAGGAAAACAGGCCTGCACCTGCTGGCTGCTCCAGCCTCACCTAAGAAACTCTGCCTGAACCACACCTCTTCTGGGGATACTAACCGCTGCCCTCGGCTTCTGCTCCCTGCCCCCTGCACACTGGAGCTAAGCGTCTGAGCTACTGGACTGTCATGGAATCCAGAGCCTGTGACTGTCATGGAATCTGCCTGTGACCCTGCTGAGTGCCACAGTCCCCAGGGGTCTCCTGCAGCCCAGGCGTGAGCAGAAGTCCACAGCTTTCTTACGTCAGAATAAAGCCTGAGCGTCCACATGTGTGATGTGCCCCTGGGGGCTTTCACCCAGACCTCAGCATATCACTTCTTTCTCTAAGTCACGACACCTTAATGGCCACTCGTATTCCCAAAGCACACTGGAAACTGGAAGCTGGACAGAGGTCTCCCCACATGCCGAGTGTGTCAGGCTGCAGTCACATTAATCCAGCTTGAGCCATGCTGCCCCCTCCAGCTTGACAGAAGAGCCAGTCTCTCCCTGCTTCCTCCAAATGCTGGAGAAGCTCGTGTCTTACGTGGCGAGGGGAGGAAGGACACCATACCCTCCACTCCTCTGGTTCTGTCTCTGGCAACCTCATCTATCTGCCATACATCTGTGTGTCCTGAGAGAGTCTGAACCATGTGGCCGTGAGGGCACAGGGTGGGAGCCAGACGCAGCGCAGCGGCTCCCCTGCTGTGCAGCACCAATGACCAGATGGGCAGGTTTCCCAGAAGAGCCTAAGGGTCTGACTTCATTATGATGCTACCATCAAGAAGCCTCCAGAATGTTCCAGAAGGGGCCACAGGAAGAAAACAACAATCTTTTTCCTACACAGAGACCTCACTGTTTTTCCCAGAAACCTTCCCCATCTGTCAATTTCCTTTCCCGTAATCTCAAGAACCTGTTGGGTCATCACCCACTTTTACAGATGGGGAAACTGAGGCTCCAAAGAGCCCCCTGACCTCTACAAGGTCAGCACCCGAGGATGAGAAGAGCTGTTGCTGTAATGGCGGGGGCCCCGGGACAGGGCTTGTCCCTCCGGGAGGCACAGTGCAGTGAGATCAGCCACCACGCCTGCTGAGGCCGAGATTTATGTTCCATTCGGGGCAGGGGGTGTGGCAGGGGATGGTGGCAGATCCACAGTGGTGACGACACTGGCGTTGATGAACGGCAATGGGCCAGAGATAGCATCCAAGGACCTGCATCACCTGCTAGATCTGGGGCTTAATGGGGAGGTGACATTTAAAGTAATTTGGATGGAGACACAAATCCTTCTATTTCATTTTTAAAGACTGATATTTAACAAATGTCTACGCCAAATGCCATATTTCATTCCCACTGCAACAGGCAGAGGCCATTAGGAAGGGGTTGGCTGGCAGGGCCTCTGCTCCTGACTGTGTCCATCTCAGCCCACAGAGCTGGCTGAAAGCGGGCCCCACAGTCAGGAAGAAAGGTAGGGCCATGACCACCCTCCCACGGGCAGCCTGAGTACCTGTTCATCTTACCTGCTGGTCTTACTTTTCAAGGCATAGACAAGAGGAATAAGTTTATCTGCATCTTTTATGTAAAAAATAAGCAATCCCATCTGTGAGAGTAAGGGGAGGTCCTCCACCCACAGAGAAGAACACTGTCCAGCACTTTGCTGTCATCTTCAGCCTAACAAGGTCATGACACCTGGAATCAGGACATAGTACCAATTCAAACAGCCTTTATGGGACTTGGGGTCCAGCATGGCAATGTGGGGCTGCAGCCCGGGTGCCCCCAGAACAGCTCTGTGGCTCAGGGGCCTGTCCCTCTAAGGCTCCTCTCTGGGGAGCGTGTCAGCATCTGGGGCAGGCCCTTCCTTCCAGTAGGACGGTTGATGTGTTGGGGCCACTTGGAAGGCTGGGATCCCTAAGCTTCCCCATCAAGACTGAGCTCCCCCCACCTGGTCTGACACCACCTGGGCTGTCCCAGAGCCAGGCCCAGCAGGGGCAGTGGCCTCAGGGCCCTCCCAAGATGGACCACTGGGTCCCTCCTCTTCATTGTGTGGGAGGAGGGTGGCAGCACATGTTAGGGGTGTCCATCCCGAGACCTAGGGCCTGGGACAGGACTCCGAGGAGTTTTCTAGAACATTCTGTGACCTGGGAGCAGCATTTCTCTCATCTGGAGTATCCACCTTGTGGGCCACATGCTGATTTTGTGAGGATTTTTTTGCCTACCTGTCGTGTGGGTGAGTTTTCAGAGCAGCCCAGGCCCAGGGTTTCCAGGGTTTCATTCTGCCCGGCTTCCAGGCGGACCTGGGGCAGCCCGGGCCCAGGGTTCGTTCTGCCCGGCTTCCAGGTGGACCAGGGGCAGTCCGGGCCCAGGGTTCGTTCTGGCCGGCTTCCAGGCGGACCGGGGGCCTGTGTTTTGCTCCTCAGTTTTCCTTAGTGTCTGTGAATTTACTGTGTGGCCCGAGACAGCTCTTTTTCCAGTGTGCAGCAGAGACGACACAGGCTGGACACCCCTGCTCAAGGCCACACCCAGAAACACACTCAGAGCCCCCCACACACTAGTGTCGCTCCCGTCCCCAAGTGCCCCAAGGGCGGGGCGAGATGCAAGGATTCAAAGACAAAAACAACAGAGGCTCAGGAGAATGAGGAGCCCGGAGGCAACTTTACAGAGACAAGACACTGGTCCTCCTAATGGCTCAGAGACCTGCACCCGGCACAGAGGGAGGAAGGTCCCAGCCAGAAGGACCCTCCTCTCCCAGCCAGGCACCTCAAGGCAGGAGCACCCTGCCGGCGACTTACCCAGCGAACATTTCTGATCTCTGGTCTAACCATGCACTTGAATCCAGGCCTTCCAAGAGGCCCTTCTGCCACCAGAAGTGAGGTCTCCAGCATTCCTGAGGGAAACCCATCTGCTCCCTGGGACCTGGGGGTCACGTGCTTCAGCCCTGTGTCCCCCTCGTGCAACTGGGTCCCAGGAAGCATTGGAGGGATGGGCTGAGATGCTGATCACATGACGTAGGCTGACTCTAACCCTAACCCTAACCCCTACCCTAGCCTGACTTTCATCCTTACCCCAAAGACCTTCAGGGGTGTGTCCTGTCCCCTCCGCAGGCTGCCTCATCTCTGACCGGATGCCCCCATGATCACTGTGGTTGTGACAGGCTCCATCCTCTGCTCCCCAGGGGATGAGCCTCCTCACTTGCCCCCCCCCCCACATGCCGTTTTTGTATTTAAAATAATTCAAAGAATGCCTCCTTCCAGGAAGATGGGGACTAAGGCAGCATTGTTGCCATGAACAGCGACAGTGTGGATGTCTCCGATCTAGAAATCGGCCAGAAGTGCCGACAAATGATGTGGGCTTGGTTCACCCACTTTTTTGTTTTTTCGTTTCTGAGCTTGTTTCAGTGGAGAAAATGAAGAATGTCACTGCTCACAATACGAGCTGCTGTGGCGCCCGCCACACACGTTTTTGTTTATACACAGAATCTATTAAAATGTCCAGCCATTATTGCGGTGATAAATAGCGGTGATTCCAACGAACACAAAATGCACTGCAGACACGGCTTAGAGTAATGACTTAGTATTTTTCATTGTTTTGCAGAACAAAGATTAGCCAGGTGCAGAGATTGGGGTCCTAATGCTCAGCACCCCCACCTAGCCAGGAATGCTTTGATTCTGAGCCTCCTTGGTGCTTGCAAGGATGTCCCACTCGGAGAGAATCCTGACTGATCTCCAATCCTCCCTCTGGGCCCTTGGTCCTCCACTGTCTAAGCCCTGGGGCTGGTGAGGAAGCTGATCTTCCCCCCTCCTGTTTCCTCTGCTCCCTCTGGGCCATCTTCACCTCATCTGGCCGCCCCTGTGTCCGAGCCAGGCTCGCTTCTCCTCCAGTCCATACTCTGTCCCCATCTGGGCCCCCTGAGGATTTGAGCTGAGTGCCACCTGATCAAACCCCGGATGGGGGCAGGGACACAGTCTCCTATGTCTGGCCCAGAAGGTGGGAGGCTAGAGGCTGAGCTGCCCACTGCTCCCCTGCACCAGGGGCTCCAGGGGCATAGGACATGTCGCCTCATCGTGGGGTTTTCAGAGCTGCCCTGGCTGGGGCTCCACTTGGCCCAGGTTCCAGGAGGACCAGAGCGCCAAGCCAGCACCGGGCAGTGTGGTCCCCATGTACATGCCTCCCACACAGGCTTCAGGGCAAAATCCCAGCTGCAAGTCCTCAGGGTCAGGAACAGATTGGGGCTCTGTGCTCCCCACCCTCAGGGGTAGCCAGCCCAGCCAAGTTGAGAGGTGTGCAGATAGGTCACCGGTGGGATGGACCAGCATGGCCAGACGGTACAGGGTAGAGCAGGCCTCAGCCTCACAGCTCTTGTCTCCCTCTCTGATGAAGTGGTTCCGTGTCACCCCATGGTGTCAGGACACATGGCTCCTGGGACCCTTGACCAGCCCTGCATGTCCTGGGGACCCTCAGGTCCCGGGTAGATGCTCTCTCCTGACTATCCCCTGGCTAGGTCAGCTCATCCATCACCTTCCTCCAAAGCCAGGCCATGACCCACATGAGGCTCCTACAGAGCAGGGCTGTGTCCACTCTATGGTTCCCATAGGGTACTGGACCACTGAAGTGGCAGCTACAGTGCCCCACGGACATGAAGTCTGGGATGGGCCATACCCAGCGGTTCCTGCTGAATAGGGTCAGAGATAAGCCCCCAAGGTCCCCACACAGCAGCCTCATTTTATTTCTGCTTGTCTTCCTGGAAAGTCACCACGCTTGTCCCCTCCCTGGCCATCTGTGCACTTGGACTTCATCCATAAGCTCCCGCTAGAAGCAGCCACCGTCGGAGCCTCCAGGTATCCCTCCAGTCCCCAGGCTCTAGTGCCGTCTTCCGGGCAGGCGCCCATCTTCCCGTGCACAGGGCCGTCAGAGCAACTGGGCCTTGCGATCTGAGCTACCCTCTCTCCACCCGTGACGGTTCTTCCAGGAGCTCCAGGAGGGACCTGCACCCTGGACTCCAAGCCCAGTGCCGTTTCCTAACCTTGGCCACGCTGCCGAGAGGCCCGTTACACTCGGACGTGCATGCCTTTGTCCATGACCTACTTTCCCTCTGAGGTTTTAGGAGTTTGTTTTCATCTCCGGTGGCCTGAAATTTCACACTGATATGCTTTAGGACGGGAGTTTATTCATTCATTTTCTGGGCCCATGGTGAGTACTCACAGGGAAAATATGCCTTTGAGGGCTGGAGGTGTTTTTAGAAAATGTTTCTTTGATAATTTCTTCCTCTTCATTTTTCTCTATTTTGGGATCTTATATTCCTTATACCTCCTGATTTAATCTAATTACCTATTATTTTTCCTTTTCCTATTTCCCTTTTCTTTTCTTTCTTTTTTTAAATAAAATTCCACACTACTTTCTGACAGATTTCCTCGATTTTATAGACCAAACATCCCCCTGGATCCTAACAGTTAGCTGTCACGTACGTGTGCACCTGTACACATCTGTGCCTGTGTGTATGTGATGTCCCCAGTGCCACACTGTCTCCCTGGTGCCCCTGGCCTGTTGCCCAATGAAACTGAGCATCCGAACCCACTGAGTGGATAAGGTGATGACCACTGGGGCTGGGTGTGGGCTGGCTGGGGGTAGCTGGCCTTGGTCTCATGATATGTCCCAGCCTGGCTAGGATAAAGTGGTTACCAGGAAGGGTGGCTGGGCTGGCCAGCACCTCACTCCTCACCCCTCCTGTCCTCCCAGCAAAATGGGTGGCCTCCGGATCACTAGGGATCCTATAAGGGCTTAGGAGTCTGAGAACTGGTGCTCCAGGAAGCCTGGCCAGAAGCTGCCTGGAAGCCCCACTGGGTCACAGCCATTCTGTTCTCCTGGTCAGGCAAGTCATGGAAGATACTGTGGCCATCTCCATCCCCTACCCTCTTCTGTGTCCCGGGCTCACACTGGTGTCTCCAAGAGCTACAGAGCTGGGTTAGTGTCCCAGGCTCACACCCCATGTCTCCGAGAGCTACAGAGCTGGTTTGGTGTCCCGGGCTCACATCAGTGTCTCCGAGAGCTGCAGGGCTGGTTTAGTTTCACTTGACCGTGTCCCTTTCCTTCTGCCACCTTGGTCACCCCTCGCTCTCCCACACAGTGGTCAGTGATCTTTTGGTTTCTGCCCATGGTCAGGAACTCAGAACCCGTAGCTTTCTGACCCGAGCTGGGTAGGTTTAGTGGATGGGATGGTGCCCCCAGACTTACATCTGCCTAGAGCCTCAGAATCTGATTTCATTTGGAAACAGGGTCTTTTTTGGCTATAATTAGTTAAGGATCTTGAGATGAAATCACCCTTGATGTATGGTAAGGTCTGAGCCCAATGCCTGGTGTCTTCCTAACAGGAGGAGAGGGAGACTGTCACACATAGAGGGTCACATGAAGAAGGCCACGTGACAATGGGGTGATGGGACCATGAGCTGGGGACTCCTATGTCACTGAACCTGGGAGGGGCAGGAAGGCTCATCCCCGGAGCCTTCAGACAGAGCAGGCTCTGAGCTTGGCCTCCTGAACTAAATTGCTGGTTTTATTTTATTTTATGTTAAAATTTCTGCTGTTTTAAACCACCTGCATGAAGTTACTGACCCAGTGAGTTTATCCAGCAAGAACCTCTGACTGAGATCCCAGGGAGTGGGGAGGGCTTCATGTCTCTGGACAGTGATTTTCACCCAATCTCCTGGTTTCCAGACTTCCCCTCCATGCTTGGCCCACTGGCTCCAGAGAGTCCAGCATCTGTTGGTCATGTTCACCCTCCTCCCATGTGAGCTTTATGGGGCCTGGAGGGACTGGGGGTCTGCAGCCCAGGTGCTTGTGGGGAGACCTGGAATCCTCCCAACCAGCCCTTCCCACCTGCTGCTCAGAGGAGCCTCAGGTCTGAGGTGACGGTGGCAGCTGCCAGGGGCCGGCAGCCCCCTCTGCCCTTCCCGATCACGTCTCGTCATCTCCCCTCCTGCTGGTTATGCCAGTTCCCCGTTTCATGTCCCCATCACCTCTCTGGGGGCTCTAGAGGGCAGATGAGGCGAGTAGGGGTGTCCTGGCCTTCTGACTGGGATCTTGGGGCAAGCATTTGCTCTGTTTTCCATGGACAGCTCCTCCAAGTTTGGAGCCTCATGTGCGGGGCCAAGACTCTCTAGCCCTCCGCATGGGCAAGCCTGGGTGGTGCCTGGCTCAGAAACATGCTCCCTGCAGCTCGGAGGCCAGATGAACTAACTTAGGCACGGGAGAGCTGGGTGCCCTGGAGCAGGAGTCCCAGCCCGTTGTCCCCACAGACCTGTCAGGAGGGCCATGTCCAACACATCTTAGCATCTAAGAATGAAGAGACTGGCAGATCAGGCCTGCCTTCTGCCCGGCCACCTTTCCTGGGACTGAGTCCCTCTCCCCACACTCTGGGCTTGTCAGGAGCCCAAGAAACAAAGTGCCTGGGTGGGTGAGTGCTGCCTGCACGGTGGCCTGGACAAGGCCCACCTTCCACTGGGATGGGCAATGTGCAACCAGGGGGCAGGGCAGGGCTGCGTGGGCACCGGTGGGCAAATGACAACAAAACCCTTTCCAGATCTGCTTTTGTGTTCCATGAACGGGTCTGCAGGCGTCTAACCTCCAGAGCTGGGGGCAGGCTGACTGCCCCGCCCAGGCAGCAGCTGGGTTAAAGCCAGACAAGAGATCAGAGAAAGAGTTGGCCGCTGCCGGCTGGGCTGTCAGGCCCCAAGCAGATTGAAGTGCCCTCCCTTCCTGGTGTCCAGCAGAGCCTGGGATGAGCTGTCTCGACTGCACTCAGCACACTTATGGGACACCTGGGAGGGGGGAGTTTGACCGTCCAGTCACACACGTGCACAGAGGCAGCTGTTTGCATGCCTTGGAATCTCTGTTCATGGGGAAATGTGCTTTCAGTGTAAAGAGTTTCTATAAAACACAAGTTCCTGAATAGCACTATATGGAAACCACTCAATGTCCCTCATCCCACAACTGTGGGTTCATGCAGCACAGAAGTAAAATGGGGCACTTATCAGTGAATTTCTAAAGTGGGTTTCAATCTAGCTGATGAAAGGAGATGGTGTAGCGTCTGATGGGCACCTTTCGACACAAACAGCACAGCAGTGTGGCAGATAGACACTGCCCAGGACACACTCTACACCAGTGACACGTGCACCACACAGCCCCCAAAAGCAACACCAGCAGACAGACGGCTGCTCGTGCCAGGCGGCTGCTCCACCGTGCTCCCAGAAGCCCTTCCCGTCCAGCCCAGCCACAGGGGCAGAGGGAGGTGGACAGGGAGCTCCCAAGTAGCTGGGACTATAGGCACCCAGAGCAGCAGCTCAAGGCCTGTTCCCAGGGAGGGAGCAAGATGAAAGACTTGCTGTGTCCACCCAGGTTGTCTAGCCCAGAACAGCCCGACGTCCACAGTATGGAGCCAGCTGAGAAGGCCCTGCCTGGAAACACACCCAGATGCCAGTTTCTCTTGTGAGTCCCCCTGGGACACTGGAGTTCTGACTTTTCATAGCAACGTATAGTAGCAGACACATGTCACATGTGACCACATGTGTGTCCCTGTCTGGTGTGTGCACACATGACATAGGGTGAACTCTAACGTTTTTATTCTACTTCTTCCTCCTTCATTTAAATGCAGGCCGTGATCTCCTGAATTAGTCTCCCAGCCACTAATGGGGTGACGACCTGCACTTTGAAAAGCAGTGATCTTGGAAATGCAAACACAGCCTGCACTGATTCGGCTAATTGATTAGTCCGTATTTACGTAGGGCCTGAGAGAGGGTGTGGAGTGGCCCACACTTTGCTGGGGACACATGGACATGGGGACAACAGCAGCCCTCATGGAGAGGGGCTGGTCTGAGCATGGGGGTACCCAGGGAACTACCGAAGAATGTGGCAGTTGGGGTGGGAATGTGGCCCCCAAGCAGCCACCAGGTCTCTTAAAGCCAAATGTTGAGCAAACCATCACCTTTCAGAAAAGCGATTCATGGTATGATGTGAACCCCAATGGGGCTAATTCACCGCCTGTGAGAGACTCGAGACATAATCAAGTAGCTGGGACTGGAAGTTCCTTTTCTACGGTGTTTGGTTCAAAAGCTCAACTAACCTTTTAAGAAAGCTTTGAAAAGGGTTCATGAGAGGCCAGGGAATCTATTAGGAGCCGGTCTCTGCTGTTCTCTGGACTCCTCTGAGATGGCCAGGGAGATCACAGAGGCGCTCAGGTCCCGGGGTGCACACAGTCTGCACAGGCCCATAGGAGCACAGCAGCTCCAGGCAGGCACACGATGCCTAGGCCAGAAAGGGGCCAGGAACGCGACCCCATAGGAAAGGGTTTCCCCATGGAAGGAGGGGTATGCCCCTCCATTGACGAGAGATGCCTCTCTTGGGGAGTCTCACGGGGCCACCACCCTTCCTCTGCCTGGACTGGCACCAGCCTGGGTCCTTGGTCCCTGTAACAGTGCACTGTAGGGTGGGCCCAGGCTTGGTGGCCCCTGAGCAGCATTTCAGCAATGGGTGGACGGAGACTATTTTCTGGGGTGAAAGGCACACAGGGTCGCACACAGGCCAGGGCCAGCTTCCAGGTGTGCAGAAGAGATAGATCCCAGCCTCCCTGGCATCCCAATCACCTGGCCACCAGTGGTCAGCACAAGCTTGCCCAGCTGCAGTTTTCGGGACTTTTGGTAAAGCTGAGACACTAGGAGCTCCCAGGCCTAGAGGCCGTGGGGATGAGAATTTACAGTGGCTCTGAGAATTTCCAAATACATGAAGCTCTGGGTAAGTACAGCTGTTTACCCAAACGCTAAGAAGGCTCACAGCCTCCTGACACGCCTGGCGGGGAGCTCACCACTCTTCTAGATAAGTGCAGGTGTTATCCCAAAGCAGGTGTTACCCCAAACGCTAAGAAGGCTCACAGCCTCCTGACATGCCTGGCGGGGAGCTCACCCCTCTTCTATATAAGTGCAGGTGTTACCCCAAACGCTAAGAAGGCTCACAGCCTCCCGACACACCTGGCGGGGAGCTCACCCCTCTTCTAGATAAGTGCAGGTGCTACCCCAAATGCTAAGAAGGCTCACAGCCTCCCGACACGCCTGGTGGGGAGCTCACCCCTCTTGCACAGGCCCTGGTGGGCTTGGACAGAGCTGAGGTAGAGGCTACACGTCTCTGCTGCGTGGGAGGCTGTGAGCCAGGCAGACCCGGAGGCAGGGATGCCAGTCGGGCAGCCCTCATCTGGTGCTGGTACTTGATTAGATGGTAGAAAGACTCAAGTTCTGAAGCATGAGAAGGGAATGAGAGAAAGAAGGGGATGGTGTCCTGGGTGCAGCAGGAGACAGCCAGGGGCTCCTGACTTCAGAATCTCCAAGGAGAGAATGCCACAAAGCCCTTTCCAGGAGTTCAGTGTGCAGGGGCAGGACCAGCCCTCACTATGTGGTGGTGGACGCCGATGGCTCTACAGAGGACTGAGCCAGCACTGCACAGTGGGGACGGCTGGGGACGGGCAGTGAGAAGCCCCCTCAGACCTGCCAGTGGAGACGTCCTGATGGTTTCACTCCGGGAAAGGAATGTGGTGACGCTGGACAGGGTTGGGGTACAAGATCCTCTACATGCCCCACACCGGCCCCCAACACACTGCTCTGGGAGGGGCTATGGCTGCCCAGGGCACTGCTTGTCACCAGGTCTCTGCCTTCCAGAAGCACCCAGATGAGGAAACCCCAGAAAGGTCAGCCTCCTCTGAGACTCTCCTCCAAGGCAGTAGTCACACCTCTGCCGCCCATCCAGACCCCATCCACCCCCAGCTCCCTGCACACTTGTGGGAGCACAGGCACCAACACACACTCACAGAGATGTACACATGAGCCCAGGAGGTCACAGCAGCTGACACACACCCTGTCCTCCTACACACCACGCCCTGGCAGGGGTCCTGTGCTGGCCCCAAGCCCGTCAAGGGGAGTCTGCCTGAGTTTCTACAAACACATAGGCCTCTGAGAATCCAGAAGGGCTGGAGCGCAGCCACCTGCCTCACTTGGGGCAGGCAGTGGACCTGGGGTGGCTGGAGGTTCTCCAGGGAGCTGCTGCCCCAAACCGTCCTCTGAGCGTACTACCTCACTCCGAGGCCTGAGGACAGGAAGGTGCTCACTGTGTGTGCCTGTGCCCAGATGAGAGAGACGGGCAGGGTCTCTCGGGTCTCTGGTGTGAGTGGCTGCTGTGCCAGATGCCTGGTTTGGGGGCAGGAGGAGTGCACCCAGGCAACACCCTCCCCCGGGGGACTCGTCTGAAGCTCTCCCTCAGGGGTGTTCCTTGTCCCCTACAGCCAGAGTCAGGGGCACACCTCGCCCTGAGACAAGACAACTCTTACCAACATGGCTTACGGGTACACAGTGACCATCTCCGCAGGCACAGGCTACTGGGATTATGTCCAAGGCTGGGGAGGGAGAAGCCAGGGAGCGGGGGCCTGACAGTGTGGGGACAGAGCGACTACCAGCTGCCTGCCCCTTGCAGCCAGGGGGCCTCAGTGTGTGTGGGCTGCTCTCCACCCACACACTCACAGGACAGCGGGGGCACCTACCGTGGTGGTTTTTATCCTCCCGCCGGGCTGCGTGCACGTCCAGCCTGAGCGGTTGATTAACAGGTCACAGCCTTCCCCCTCCAGGCACGGGAGCATGTCACACCACTGCTTTGTCTTGATAATTCTTGCTGTGGGAGAGAGCAGAGAGGGCTGGTCAGTCTGCTGGTTACCTGGGCCACAGGGACATCCCTCAGGGGGCCTGAGACCTAACATCGGGAGGAAAGGCCCGAGGCAGCCTGAGTGGCAGTGTGGCCACACCCAGCCAGGCAGGTGGCTGCCCAGCAGCTGGCACTCCTCAGACTAGCTCCTTCCTAGGCCCTTGGCCGCCTGCCAGAACCCCGGTATCTGCAGATGGGCCGTTGGGAAGCAACTGAGGTTAAATGAAGTCATGAGGGGGAGGCCGTGACCGGACAGGGTCAGTGTCCTGCTCTCTCTGCTCACAGACTAGTGTCCTCCCTCACAGGAGGGCACAGCGAGAGGCTGCTGTCTACAAGGCAGGAGGTGGAGCCTCACCAGGAGCCAGACCTGCCGTGCCTTGACCTTGGATGTCGAGCTTTCAGGACAGAGAGGAGAACGGACATCTGCTGTGTGAACCACTCGGCTGGAGCTGCCACACAGAGTCAGGGAGAAGGTGAGGCTGGAGACCCCCGTCCAACTGCGAAGTCAGGTGAGGAAAGTGCTCCTGCTGACCACAAGCTGGCCATGAGCTGACCATGAGCAGTCCCCAGAGGTTGGAGCTGTGCTCACTGCTGCGCAGGACACAGCTGCCACAGGGGACCTCCCAGCCTCCACGGTGTCTCCCAGATACGCGAGGCCACCCCAGCCTCTCCTGCCCCTCCTTGTCTGTCTGTCACTCTGCAGAAAGTCCCCAGGAGCTGTGCTTCCCGGCCCTGATGCATCCTTTCCAGACACCAACAAACACTAACCTCAAACCCACAAATAAGCTGCTGGATTAAATACACTCAGGCCCTAGTCCCAGAAATCCTACTGGCAATGCCTGGGAGAACTGGATGAATTACAGAGAGCTGTGCATGCATGTGTACCTGTTAGTGTGTGCACATGTGTGTATGCATGCATGTGTGTGCATGTGAATATGTGTATGTGAATATGTGTGTGTGAGCACGTGTGTTCATGTGCGCGCCTGGTGTCAGTGAGAAAGTGGCTGCATTGTGCCTTAACAGAAATCCCACGTGTGCTTCCATCTGTCCCTCTCTGAGCCTCCTCAGGGAAAGTTCTAGCAAGTGTGCCTCTGGCTCTCATCCTGAGCTTGGTGGGGCCTCAGAAACCTCCTGGGCCCCGAAGGACAGTCCCCTCTTGTCTTAAGACCCCACAGCGGGGTCGTGGCTATTTCAGGTAAGGCAAATCCTTTAACTGCAAAAAGGAATGCAGTTTGGGATAGAGGGCAAGGAGTGCTTCCTGCAGGACAGAGGGCCCAGGGTCTCACAGGGCAGGCTGTGAGAGGAAGGAAGGGGACAGCCCAGGCTCAGATCCCAGCAATGACACTCACCCTCTGGCCTGGGATGTCCTGGTAAGCAAGCACACTGGGGACAGAGGACACAGTGCAGGTGGAAGCACCAGGCTGTCCAGCACCCCACGAGCCTCTCAGTCACTGTCCTGCAAGGGAGCAGACTGGGGAGGCCTCTCTGACAGTGGGCCAAGGCTGGGACAGACACTGGGGAGACCCAGAGCTCCCAGAATCCAGAGTCCTGGGCATGGCCTATTTGTGCCATAGTGGGCACGTTCTCCTCTGCAGGGCTTAAAGTCACTCCCTCTTCCCTGACAAGTCCTTTCAGGCCTTTTGACAAACTCGGGGGGATGCTCAGGGATAGGAAGAGAGAGGAAGGGACGAGGCTCAGGTCCGGAGGGCTCGAGCTGGTAGGAGGCAGGGGTAGCAGTCCTGTCCATGTTGTGGCCACAATGCCTGCTCCCCCCACTCTCTCCCACAGGGAAACGCAGATGCAGCCACACACACAAATGCATGTGTGCACAAATAAATGCACACTCACCAGCAGCAGCCGACGCACATACACCTGGACCCTGCGCACAGCCCACACAGATGGGCACACGAGCACCCACACTTTATGGCCTTGCCTGGCACTCCGCACCTGCATAATTAAAGAACAGGCCACCACTGGCCTTGCCCGTCACCTCCCGAGGGCACCGCAGGCCGGAGCTGCACACAACCCTCGTGCTTAACCGCAGGAGCTCTGTCATTTCCTGCCAGAGGCTGGTAAAGGCACCACACCCCACCCCACCCCCATGTCCTGGGGACAAAGGGGCCTTTCAAGCGCATACCCCACACCCACCTCACCCTCCAATCCAGCCTGGAGGGGAGGGGGCACAACTCCTGCTTGCTGGATCCCCCATGGACCCCCAGCACTGCCCCAGCGTTCAGGGTCTGTGCACAAATCTTGTTTCAGACTTTAAACACCCACGGATGCGAGGAGCACATCCAGCCCTCACCCTGGTTGTCCTATGAGGCCAGGGTGGGACGTGTGGCTCTTTCCAGGTCTTCCTCAGCAACAGGGACGTGCTGGTGGCTTCTAGGATGGACCTGGCCACTGCCACCTGAGGCCAGTGCTTGGAGGCCTGAGACCGTCTGTTTGAGGGAGCGCTTTTCACGGGCGACATGGAAGCAGGATGAGGGCAGGTGTGTTCTGTGCGGTCTGGATTCACCTCCAGACGCTGTGCAGCTGGGCCCCGAGTGCAAGGTGGGGATGTGTGTGGACACATGTCCGTGTGCGCATGAAGGCCTACCCACCCAGATACCTCAACAAGGAGAGGTGGGGCCTGGATGGGTCACTGAGACAAAGGCTGACTGCCAGGACGAGGGTCCTGCACCCAGGGCCACCCTCTGCCTTCCCCGCCCTGTCTTGGAGCAGTTCATTAGCAGTAAGTGCAGCAGTAAATATGCAACGAGAATTTCTCTGTTCCCAGTCCCTGAAATAATTGGATTATTCCTGTTTCAAGCTGCCCTTAATCACGCTGCAAGGCGAAGCTTGTCTTCACCCAGAGGAGACAGCTTAGGCAGCTCTCAGGACCCGCTATTGAGTGTCTTCCAGGATGGCTCTGGGTTAAATATAAGGTGTGATTACAGCAAACGAAGCCACACAGTTATTAACAGATTTCACGCAACACATCCTTAAGTATGTGTGAGGCGGCCTCGCTGAATGAAAGGGAGGGGAAACTCACACGTCACTCAGGGCAGCCGGCAGTCTCTGCCCCAGCACCCACCACCGGGGCTGGGTCCCTGGGAAACATCTGCCCTGTAAAACTAATGCTGCAAATTTAAATTTTATTGGTTTTACAGTTTTGTTTGTGTTTAATTTGTAAATGGGTTTCAGTTTATAGTCCGGCGGGGGCTCCTATCTTGGTGTTTGTTCATATTCCTGCAACATTACAATAAAACAATGTAGGTCAGTAAGAGTGTGCAGAAAAGGATCTTTCCCTTAAAAGGAGTTTTCACATTATTTAAGTCTGAGAAACAGTGCTCTGGGGCTTGCCTGTCACCAGGTGGCATCGAGCTGCCAGCAGAGCAGGATGGGCACAGCTGGGGTTTGGGCTTCTCCCAGGGCCTGGCCAGAGGGGGCTGCTCATGAAGAGGAAGAGGCCTCGCCACGCATGGGGCCTCGGAGCCCAGCTGGGCAGTAGCCCCAGGCCGGCGCAGAGTGTGCAGGAGGCACCTGGCCGGGGGCCAGGAATGCTGTTGGAGGCCCCACATCCCTATCCTCAGCCAAGGGTATGTGGGTTTCCTGGGATAGCTCCTCTGGGGTCCCACTGTTGGGGGGACAGCCCCGAGACACAGCATCTGGAACAGCATGAGCTGGGTGGTACTAAATCAAGACATGTCTCTGTTCCCCCCTCCCTTGAGCTCGGACAGTGGTAGAGGCAGCCCCTTCTGGATCATCATCACCACCACCACTGTTATTACCATCACCAGTACCTGTACAGTTATCATCCCCAGAACTTCCACTATCACCACCACCACCACCACCCTCACCACCACCACCCTCGCCACCACCAGCATCACCATCCTCATCAGCATCACCATCCTCACACCAGCAGCATCACCATCCTCACACCATCAGCATCACCATCCTCACAACATCAGGATCACCATCCTCACACCAGCAGCATCACCATCCTCACACCAGCAGCATCACCATCCTCACACCATCAGCATCACCATCCTCACACCATCAGCATCAC
>NW_003852402.1:1587793-1590459 GCF_000181295.1 Otolemur garnettii
TCCTCACACCATCAGCATCACCGTCCTCATCACCATCAGCATCACCATCCTCACACCACCAGCATCACCGTCCTCACACCATCAGCATCCTCACCACCACCAGCATCACCATCCTCACACCACCAGCATCACCATCCTCACACCACCAGCATCACCATCCTCACCACCATCAGCATCCTCACCACCACCAGCAGCAGTGGCTCCCTGAACTGACCTCTTACCAGACACCTGGGGCCCTTCCTCCCCAGGGCCACTCCATGCAGAATCTCTGACTGATAAACTGGTTTCAGACGTGAACACGTGGAGGTCTAGCAGGGGTAATGAGTCAGTTCTGATGTCACCCCAGTGTCTGCCTCTTTTTTCAATCCAGGAAACTTTCTTCTGTGATCTTACCCAGTGAATCCCAGCTCCATCCGCCCTGCACCCACATCAGAGGTTTCTGGTGCATCACGCTGTCCCATCCCTTCAGGTATTCCCCTTTGCCACAAGACTCTTCTCTGACCTGGGAGGAGCTGAAGAGCTATGGGGCTCCTACGGGGGCTCCACTGGAGAGCCATGGTTTCCCTGGGCTCATGGCTGGGGTAGGGGACCTGTGGGCTGACATGCACACACAGAACAGGTGCTCAGGAAATAGCAGCTATAAACAGCAAAGTCTCATGGGTGTTTGGAAGAAAGATGCTCTAGCTGAAGCCTTGTTGCCCCTCCTAAGCCAACTTCCATGGCTGTTTTGAGGATTGCTAAGAAATTACAAGTGTGAAGAGTCGTTAGCTTTTTGGAGCGTAAATGAACTCAACAAACAGGCCAGTGTTCCTGTCATTATCAGAGCTCAGGGAATTCGGCACTCAGATCTCTCCAATCCAAGACCTGGCCATCCTCCAAGATGGCCTGAAGCAGGGGATGGGAGCAGCTGGGCAGTGAGGGCTCTTCTGCCGGCCGAGCACACCTATTTTTGTAGGGCAAGCCTGTTTCCTTAAATGCCAAGTTCTCCTGCTAAAAGTCTCCACCTAGAGACCCTGAGGGCCCCTTTGAGGACAGCTGGCTGCAATGACAGTGACTGGACTGCTCGAGAGTCACCGTGTGTCTGAGCCACTCCTGTGCAACATGGGGGGTCTCAGTGACTGTGGGGTGGGCCCCTGGAGTTACCCCAGCCACCAGTCCTGCAGCGTATCAAGGAGGGGGATGGTTAAGGGGCTGCCCGCATCTGTAGTCCAGAGCACTGTGGGCCTGGGTGGCTAACACATCTTCTTTCCCACCCTATTCTCAAAGCAGGGGTACAGGGCCTGGGCCGTTCTCCCCTGAGTTCATGTTCCTTGCAACTCAACTGGTCAGGGGTCCTGGGTAGGTGGGGTTGAGGGTCTGATTGGACCCCAGCTCATCCGCTCATGAGACCCTCAGGAGCAACATACAGCCAAAGTGTCCTCGAGTGCTCAGCTGCTGAGCATGTCCAGTCTGTGCCTGGCCGTGTGGTCCCATGCAGTGTCTCAAAGTGCAATTCCAGGAATTGAGCCCCATGCTATGTGAGGGACTTGAAGACACCGACACCACTCCCCGGCCAGGAAACTGCGGCCACTGCTGGCCTTCCTTTTTGTTTCCAGCAGCAGAAGGCTCCAGCCCATCTCTCTGAAAGAGGTGTCAGCTTCAAGACGCTCCCCTGCCACTGCCTTGGCCAGGCGCCCACGCAGACCCCTGGAGGTAAGGACGGCGTGAGGTGAGCACCGTCCTGCCCACAGTGCACGTTACAGGCAGGCCCTGCAGCAGCCAGTGTGCTGACACCTCCAGATGGACAGACGGACGGGGACAAATGGCACTAATGTGTCGGGGATCCCAGAGATGACACTGTTCAACTTAACACCCAAGCCCTGTGCTGCTCACACGTTCCACGATTTCCTTTGGGATAAACATTTTCTCCATTTCCATTAACACACGGGTCTGCGTACTTTACTCAACAGCTTGGAAAAATGAATCATCTGGAACAAAACCAGTGGGACTGCAGGAGGAATCTTTGGCCAGGCACTCCGATGCCGTCAGAAATAAACCTGTCTGTCTGGGATGGGGAGGCAGCTCTCTCCGGCAATGGGGGAGCCAGAAGAGTGACCTCAAAGCCTCCAAGATATTACTGGTGACAAGAGGATTCAAGCCATATCTACACACACAAGTAAAGGAATGGACGTCAACATTCACATGGACAAACTACACCCCCCAACACACTGACAAACACCAGATGTCCACCTTAACACCCACATGTACACAGAAAGTACACCCCCAACACACTGACAAACACCGGGACGTCCACCTTAACATGCACATGTACACACAAGATACACCCCCAACAAACTGACAAACACCAGGATGTCCACCTTAACACCCACATGTACACAGAAAGTACACCCCCAACACACTGACAAACACCGGGATATCCACCTTAACATGCACATGTACACACAAGATACACCCCCAACACAATGACAAACACCAGGATGTCCACCTTAACACCCACATGTACACACAAAGTATACCCCCAACACACTGACAAACACCGGGACGTCCATGTTAACACCCACATGTACACAGAAAATACACCCCCAACACACTGACAAACACTGGGACGTCCACCTTAACACCCACATGTACACACAAAGTACACCCCCAACACACTGACAAACACC
>NW_003852402.1:1591565-1645416 GCF_000181295.1 Otolemur garnettii
AACACCGGGATGTCCACCTTAACATGCACATGTACACACAAGGTACATCCCCCAACACAATGACAAACACCGGGACATCCACGTTAACACCCACATGTATACAGGAAGTACACCCCCAACACACTGACAAACACTGGGACATCCACGTTAACACCCACATGTACACACAAGGTACACCCCCAACACACTGACAAACACCAGGACATTAACATTAACACGCACATGTACACACAAATTACACCCCCCAACACAATGACAAACACCAGCACGATGACCAGGGTGGGCAGAGAGGGGGCTGTCCTGAGGTGAGCCAGCACACCCTGGCCTCTGGGGCAGACAGCAGGTGCCCACCCAGCCCCTGCCAGGGGCAGCTGCCCAGGGCTAAGGATAAGGCAAAGAAAACCAGAATGGCAGGGAGGCCCATATTTCTGACTGGAATCTGTTTTCTCACCCCCCAGAACATTTTGCACTTCTGAAAGGCCCCACTTGAAATATCACTACCCAGATACATGAGAAGAGAGGCAGGGTGGATGCTGCAGGGCCAGCCAGGCCCAGCCTCTGCACTGTGCCATGAGGGCCTCAGATACCTGCAGGCTATGGGTAGTGCCCACAGGTCCTCACAGGGATATGCAGGCTCATCTACTGCTGGAATATTACTAGTGACCATTACCCAAAAGGATTTCATTAGCCTTACCTTCGTATCTCAGAGAGGTTAAGGCATCTGCCCAGATCACACAGCTTGGAAACAGTGACGCAGGACTTGGGCTGTGGTCAGCCTCACCAGACCCAGGCTCTCTGCACTCAGCCACCCAGGACTGTGCATAGAACCCTCACACAGCTTGGAAACAGTGCTGAGTGGCTCTCTGCCCTCGGCCACTCAGCAGGGCTGTGCATAGAATCCTCAGCCTCCCCATGGCTCCTGGAGGCAGCAAGAAGCTCCACGAGGAAGCTGAGCTGCCCAGAGAAGGCAGGCCCAACCCCGGAGGAGAGGCACTGGCCTTCTCCACGCCTCAGGCACAGACCTGAGCTTGGCCCTTCCCTGAGGATGTAGATGTGCTTTGTCCCAGGGGCAGGGCTCTGCACCACGTCCTGCTTGGCTGCGGGGTATGAGCACGCTGTGGGGTCTAAGGGCAGCTTTCCATAGCCTGGTGCCTGGACGAATATCCTCTCCCTATGCCGAGGATGGGGGCTGCCCTGCACTGTGCAGGAAGGGAAGTGCAGTGTCCCAGCCTTAGGGATTGGGGAACAGCCCCTTCGGAGGGAGACTCTTCCCTCTAAGGCCTTGGGTCAGCTCATCTCTCCCAGGGGGAGGCACCCCAGAGAGGGATCTTCTAGAAGCCACGGCACCAAGTAGCTCTTGTTCTCTGGGGAGGACCAGACTTCTGGAGGCAGGGTACCCCACTTCCCAGAAATTGGAAAGACACAACTCCCCTTTCAGCCCCAAACAGTCTGAGGAATGAGTCTACACAGAAGCCAGGCAGGGCAACTCTCCCCAGAGCAGCCTGGGGGTCGAGAGGCTTGCAGACATGGAGATCGTAGGGCAGGGTCAAAGTCAGGGGCGTGGGGTGCACACAGCTGACTCCATTTAAGGACCCAGGAGAACAAGAAAAGGGCTGCCTGCTCGGTCCCTAGTACTCAACACTGAATCTTTTAATCACTTAAGAAAAGAAAAATCTGCAAAACTCAGATTACATCTTAAAATTAGACAGAATTTTCTTTCTACAACTTCTAGACAGCATAATTTAGTGAGAACAGTCTCGATAATTATTTTTTCTTTAAATAGTTACAGTAGAATGTATTAATTTTCAAGACTCTGATGAGAGTGATTCATTAGCGACCAGAGCTGTCCCCACCAGCCCTTGAGAACGGGAAGTCTCCCTTTGTGATGAGCGTGGCGCACCGCTCCAGTGCAAAACACTCCAAGTTTGGGTAATCAAATTAGATTGAGAGGAGGGGGAAAAGCCCACAGTTGTCATGAGCTACCTGTTTCATTATTTCATTAGGATTAAGACGTGTAAGTGGAAGGAAATAAAACCACTGTAATCATTTTCCTCGGGCAAATTCACAGGACTTGACAGGAACTATTTAAGAGGAAGGACAGGAGAGGTAGTGGTTTTCTATTTTAATGTAAAGAAAGAAAAACGCCTCCCAACTGGTTCCAGGAGGCCACGGGGGCTCCTCTCGGGTATAGTGGCACCCAGGGGATGGTCAGTCTCAGTGGTGTGGGGGCAGCAGGTGCTCCCACTCAGAGGTGGGTTCCCTTTACTCAGGCAGGGAGACCTGAGCCCATGGGGAGTGATGAGGGCCAGGTGTTAGGTGCCTTGGGTACACTGGGAAGGTGCTCACATGCGGACTGCTATTTCCTCAGTCCTCAGTGCACACCCGCTGTGGCTCCTGCAGGGGGTCCTTGCCAGGCCTGTGAAGTGCTCAGAACACCACCCTCCATCCATGTCCACCTGCCCAGACACCTGAGCACCACATGCTGGGCTCCAAATGTTTGTCCCCTAGAAAATATTACTTTGAGACCTAACGTGCAGGTGATGGCACTAGGAGGGGCCTTTGGAGGGGATGAGGTCGTGAGGGTAGAGCTCCTGTGAATGGGGTCAGTGCCCTGACTTGAGGGCCTGACAGAGAGCCCCCTCCGCCACCACCTGAGGACATAAGAGGTAGCCAAACCAGGGAGCACTCTCTCTACGCCTGACCCCACTGGCACGCAGCTCTCCCGAGAAACAGATTCTGCTGTTTAGACACTCCCAGTTTGCAGCATTCTGACGCTGCAGCCCCAGCAGACAAAGATGCCAAGGGACCTTCCACCCTCTGCAGTCACAGACCCCTAGCAGCCTCGGACATGGTCAGAGAGGGGCTTCAGGGAGCTCTTCCTCCTGGCCTCTGGAAGGACTCTGCTAGCCCGTGCTGTCCCCCTCAGCCCCCTCTGACTCCTGCAGGACATGTGGCCTCTACAGAGTCAAGACACTCTGGACTTCTGAGCCCCTCCCCTCCTTTTAGCTTCTCTGGAGCCACAAGGAAGGGTGGCCAGCAGAGATGGACAGAGCCAGGGACATGCATGGGCTCCAAAGCTTCTGTGTGGGGAGTCTTCTAACCACTAGAGAGCAGTGCTACAAGGTGCCCAGAAGCTCCTTGGGGACCATATCCTTAGAGGTCAGGGCTGAGGTCACCACTGCACACAGGAAACCTCTGTGTATCTATGGAATAAGGGATCCCAGCTGCATTGCAGGAGTTTTGCCAGACCCTGCCTGTCAGTCATCCCTTAGATCTATGGCCCTGTCATCCTGCCTGAAGGGGAGGGTTTGGAGGCTGTCAAATCGCCCACCTGGATCCACAGGAGGAGCAGGGGCGCTTCAGGGGCCGTGTCTGCCATCAGTCTGAATAACCTGTTCCTCCCAGGGCTCTCATGTCCCTCTAGCCTAGCAAGTGGCAGGAGGGGCTGTATGTCTGGGCCATGGCGGGTCATATCAGGGAGCACTGGGCCTATGGGACAGAGGCCAGAAAGTCCCAAGGGCTGGGCCTGCCCTCCTCTCCAGGAAGGCCAGTGAGGCGCTGCAGCCCTCTGAGGTCAACTCTGCCTGACTCCGTGTCCCTGTCAACACTCACTGCAAGAAAGCCACCCCCTCCCCCACCCCCGTCACTGTCCCATGAGCGACTTGTCTGCCCCGGGGGCAGGGGTCCGAGGGAAGGCAGGGCAGCTCATCCCTGCACACCTGCTTCCAACATGGCTGCCTTGAGTTCACTTAAGTACAAGTACCTATTCTCCGGTGATGATGAAAATTATCGAACTGATGAGACATTTGAGTATGTCTAAGTATTATTTCAACAGAATTCTGTGATACAAAGCCTTGAACATCAGGTGCTGGCCTGACCTGGGGTGTGGAGGCCTGCAGGTGGACACTCCCCATACGGCCGGAGGTGGTCAGGTGCTGGCCTGGGGTGTGGGGGCCTGCGGGCAGACGCTCCTCAGCTGCCTGGTGTTGGACGTTGTTTTAGGAGCCACAGAACAGTAGAGTGTGTGGGTGTATGGCCTGACCACCAGGCCCCAGGCCCTGCTGGCCCCTGCCATTAAAATTCCTTTGGTAATCTGACCTCTGGAGAAGAGGTGTGAGCAGCACCTCAGACAACCACAGGCTGAACAGTCTCGGTGCTGGTCACTGTGTGGATTAGAGGGCGCCGTGCCCAGCAGGTGCCAGGGCCTGGCACTCTCCCACCGCTGGCCCTCGCCTAATTAACTTATCGAGTTGAGCTATTAACCAACACTCTCGCCCGTCCATGCAGAGCCTTGGGACAAAGCCCGGACAGGAGGCACCACGTCCAGGCCTGTCCGAGGTCGCCCCTGCACTGCTGCCCCTGAGCGTGTCTGCCAAGAGCCGTGTCCACCCCCAAGCCTGGCTGCGCTGGCTGTAGCCGGCGTTGCCTTTGCTGTTGTGAAATGTAATTAAAATTACGTAAGTCAGCGAGATGTAAGTGTGAAAAGGAAGGGGGCTGCTGTTTCTATGGAAGCTGGCCGAATGTTACAGAGTGTGCAGTAACACTGAGTTTCTACAGAAACAATCTGTTGGGAATTTAGGTGTGGCCAAGACAGCTGAAGAAATTGAAATCGGGGGAAGTCATGGACTGCAGGAGCTCCCAGCTCTGCTCTCAGGAAACAGAAACCTGAAATGGCCGGTTCCATCACAAGGTGGGCTTGGGAAGTGAACAGAAAATGATAAACAGGGAGGGGCCGAGCCCACGTGTTAATGTTCCCGGAGCGCCCACGTGTTAATGTTCCCGGAGTGCACAGTGAAGGCCTCATCCTGACACGGGCCACTAAGTGGACGATGATGTGCATCCCCATGTGCCGGAGTGCCCGCGACATGCTCACGCTGCCCCTGCGGCTTCTTCTTTCAACACCTTGTGACCCCCTGACCAACCGCTGGTCCAGGGTGTTGAGAGGACCATTAAAGCCACGGGCTTGTCTTGTCAGGGGTGTGGGGTCCTGAGGGGGCAGAAGACCCACACAGGCAGGTGGACCATGCGGATCAACATAACTACCAGCTGCGGGGCTGGAGGGGAAGCATCCCTCCGTGCCACCTGTTCCCCCATCCCTGGGACCTCCAGGCACAGCCCCCAGTGTGGGTTGTCTCCTGTGGGCACCACCCCTGGTCTGCCCAGCTCTTAGGTGCACCTGCACAAGCAGCCACTGGGTTCAGAGGTTGGGCCATCCGTGGGGCAGGAAAGTAGCAGGACTGGAGTGCCCACAGGCCACAGGGAATGCCCAGATGAGGACCTGAGTGCTGGGCCTGCTGTGTGGATAAGGGGTCCAGAGGCTGTGACTTGTTACGGTATCACGGGATGCCCACTGTTTCAGGGAACGGGATACGCGGGAACCAGAGCAATCTCCACTTGCTGGGGAGCCCCCCCCCAGATGCCATGGCCCCACAGAATGTGGGTGTGACAATGAAGGACCTGACATCACAGCCAGCTTTATGCAAGGGTGCTGGCCTTTCATGATTGGGGGAGGCAGGGGATAGGGGAAGACACCAGGCCAGGACCAGCCATGTACGGGAAAAGGGTGGACCACGGCAAACTGAGTTAATAATCTCACACGCATGTCTTACCTTAGAATCAGAGAGGGGCGTTTCTGTAGCAAACTTCACACACCTGTTTTTTAAACAATTTTAGCAGCGGGAAGGCCTCTCCCCTGGAGATCTGTGCACGTCCTCATAGGTCTGAGCCCCTCACTGTCCCAGCTTCTTAGGATTGGGGACAAACTCCGTTGCAGGCATTTGGAGGTGGTTTTCTGGGTTGCAGACACGATGGGCATTTCCCCGCCTCCTCGTGTCCTGAGCATCTCTAGCACAGCCTTGGCACAGCCTTGCCCGAGTCCCTGGACCCTGGCACATGGAGTCTTCGAAGATCTGCCAACATTCTGAGCAACCAGATCTGATCAAAATGACCACTTGGGATTTAGGCAACATGTCTGTAGTTCCCAGGATGCCAGAGCCTGAAACGTGAGCAGTGGACAGTGGAGGGAAGCCGTGGGCTCAGAGGTCCCTGTCCTGGGCACTGCACCCCCTTCTCTCTCCACCTTGCACAGAAGCCGTCCAAGGAGGGGGCTGCCCTCTCGCGTGCCCCGAGGCCTGGTGAGCCTGAGGTGCTGGGTGGCTGCAGGGAGGGGGCAGTTTGGGAGTTTGGGGGACACGGCCTGCCCAGGGTGGAGTGGTGCTGGGTCTGCCTACTGATGAGCCTCGGGGCTCCTCCTCCTTCCCATGCTTCCTGTTCACAGGCCTCCCACTGTCCTTGCTACTCAGTTCCCTCCAGGGTTGGGCCTGTCAATTCTGGCCTCCTGTTATGCTTTGGGGCTGTCTGTGACTGAAGGGTGCTTCTATTCAGGCCCAGGCAGGGGGAGCAAGGTGGGCACCTGTGTGTGGTGGGGGGTGCGTTGGCAAGCTGAGCCCTTCTCAGGCTTTCCCTCTTTTGTTCTGAAAATCCAGACAAAGCTGGTGGCAGCCTGGGAAGCAGGACAAACGCTCTCCTGCTGGCCCCATGGAGCTGCAAATTGGGAACTATTTTTAACTCTGCTGCCACCAGAGGATAGACTTGAGCCAGGGCCTGGGTGGAGGAGGAGAAATTCCAGTGCCAGACACCATGTCCAGTCACCAGGTGGAGGGGGCAGCTGGAGCATGGCCATCCACCCACCCCACCTTGGCTGCAACAGCCTCAAGGCATCTGGGGTAAGTGTCAGCTGGACAGCCCATCTGCAGCCCCACGAGGCCTCCATGACTCGGCCCAGAGTTTGTGATGGGCCCACTGCACACAGCCGCCCGGGTCCACCTCTGCCAGCCAGGAACGCCCATTGTGATCTTTGCGTAAACATAATCAGATCTGATTGCAAGGATGTCAGCAAACTTTTTCTCAAAAGGCCAGACAGCAAATGTTTTCCTCTTTGTAGCTAAATGGTCTCTCCCGGCTGCTGAGCTCAGCTACCTCAGCCAGAACAGACACAGGAACGCTGAAAAGACAGGGGAATGGTGTTCCCACAAAACCCTGCACGTGGAGCCAGGCTGGTCACTGCCGATTCAGCTGGTCAAACTCAGGATGCCACAGGCGGACAGAGGCTGCTCCCTTCCTAAAACTCTGCTCTCGGTAGGGACCACCCACCACCTACCCCTCTGTGAGGTGGCCTTCCTCCTGGACACATATGGACCCAGAGGCTGTGTCTTTTTCAAGTTCCAGTATCAAGCCTGGACAGAAGCCTGGCTTGCAGTCTAAATGTGATTCAGTCAATAATGCCAATGTCTCATGGTGGGTGCAGCAAACTCCAGGCTGAGGACAAATGTTCCTCAAAGGACACTCTAATGGAGCTAATTCCAAAGGCACGGTGAGCAAACCCCAGGGTTTATGAGCACAATGGTCCAGAAACCAAACCACGAACACGCCTGGAGGGCAGGGTGAGGAAGGTACAGAGGGTGGAACAGAGCCCAGGCCCTGGGGGCCTCATTCTGTGCGTGGCGGGCGGGACAGGTGACTTCTGCAGACATAGGGTGGCACGACTGTGATTGAGTCCCATACAGTGGTGAGCAGCTGTGGCTAACACGCGAAGAAGTGAGAGCAGAAGAGACCAGGCCCCGAACCCTGGGGTGGGGTGGGGGGCTCTGTCGAGGAGCTGAGAGCCATTCCCACATGCCCCACAGCCCCCAGGCATGGGGCCACCCTCCAAGCCCCTCCTGGTACCTGCAGGACACCTGGCTGTCACAGGTATCCCCAGAAGAGTCAGAAGGAGCCTTTGAATGACCTGGGACTTGGCCAGACAGGTGGGGGTGGGGAATCTAGTGGACCACAGCTTCAAAGACTGGTCAGTCATCAGAGCCAAAAATGACTTTGGCCCTTGGGTGCCTTGCCCCCCACCCCCACTTTCCAGCGGCACAGGGCACTCCCTTCCAGAACATCCACAGCCCCCCTTGGCACCCTCAGCCCCACAGTGACAGGGCACCAGCTGTCCTACCTGACCTGACACCCACCCTGCACCCCCAGAGGCGTCTGCCCTGGGCCCTCTGAGCCTCACAGTTGCTCCTCCCATGCAGGGGAGGGGGCTGCACCAGAGGCAGAGGGGCCTCGCCACCCACTGGGCAGCCACCCTGATCCTCCTCCTTCATCCAGACAGAGGCAGAGACAGTGGGGCCATGGGGGAAGCAACAGCAGGGAGGATAGGAGCTGAGAGAGGCAGGTTGCGGATGGGCCCAGAGGAAGCAGAGGCGCTAGGGAACAGAAACTCTGCTGACCCTGCCTTGGGGCAGGCGCTCCTATTCACTGAGGTCTGTGGGGTACACTGGGGGCTCAGTGCCCTGGTCCTGAGCTGAGGTCAGCCTTCTGTCCTCTGGACCATTGAAGTCTGCAGAGTGCATTGGGGACTCAGTGCCCTGGTCTTAAGCTGAGGTCGGCCCTCTGTTCTAGAGCAACTGAAAACCACTGTGGGCCTGGGGCTGAGTTTTGTCTCAGTGAGCACTGCTGCCCTGGTGGGTTCTGGGGAGGACAGACTATGGATGAAAGGAAACAGTGCCTGAGATTGCTGCAGGGAGTCCCCAGCCAAGCTCCACCTTCCCGTTCAAGGAGCCCAGGAGGTGTCAACATCTATGTGGCCCAACATCGCCAAAGGCAGGCAGACTTCAGGAGGGGCAAGATGTGGCCCTGGGGCCAGGATGGCCAGTGACTTGCATCGGCCGCCAGATGCCATCAAGGGGCCATCAACACTCGGAGGAAAATCTGTGTCCGCTGCAGTCATGTACCCAGCTGAGACCTCCCGCAGACCCTGCTCTGAGGAAACACCTACCCAGCATGCAGCAATCCCTCCAATTCCACACGTTCCCCTCTTTTTTTCCCTCTGATAAATTTAATGAAAATTAAGACATTCAAGAAGGCAGATAGCAGTTTTCTCTGGGTGATGGAAAAATTAGTTCCATTTTCTTCTTTATGTTATGCTTTCCACTGCCACTTGAATTCCCACCCTCAATGTCTAACTCCTGACACCCGGAGTAAAGAGCCAAGAGACCGTCGTACCGACATGGGCTGAAACAAGGGAGGCAGAAAGGCCCACAAGACAGCCTTCGTAGCACCCACCAGTTCACATTCAGGCTTAATAACCAGGAGCCAAAAAATGAGTCAAGAGCAAGTCTGTTCACATTGAGGTCTGGAGAGGGAAAGTGGATGAGCCTCCGTACTCTGCAGAGCCTAGGACATGAGATGGAACATGGCCGAGCCCTCAGGAAGTCACCTCTGGTCCCCGGGGCAGGTGCTGCCCCTCACTCAGACGAGAAAACCATAAAAGGTTAAGGAGACAGTCCCAAATGCCCAGCCACCAGGTGCCAGGCTGGAGACCAGAGTCCTGAGTAACGAGCTCCAGGCCAGGGCTGCCTCCCATGCACCGGCAATGTGCAGGTCCTGCAGGGATGAGGCCTCTTTCTTCTGCAAACCTGACCACTCCGGGTCATAGACGAGACTCACTCTAGCGACACAGCACTAGGAGGGCAGCTGTTCCCAGGGAGGGGCTGCCCTGGGCTCCTGCCTGGGCTGGAGGTGCCTAGAAGGTCCCAGGAGGCTTTGGGGGTTCTCTGATGCATGGCCTGTTGGTGTCTGGACTGGCTACAGGTTTGCTGACCTGGACGGCAGGATCCTCAGGAACCTGTTTTGCCCCAACCAACATGCTCCAGAACAGGAACATCTGAAGCAACCACCATTCTGGGCTGAGTGCTGGTGAGGGAATGAGGGAGCCTCTGACGTCTGCAAAGAACGCGGAAGCCGCCCTGCCACAGACCCTGCAGGCTGAGACCAACTGCAGGTCCCTGTGCTTTTCCTGGAGCACCCAGAGGCCAGAAACGCCCCAAGGGAAGGAAAAAACCGTGCTCAGGCCACGGAGCTTCTGGGTCAAGAGACAGTTGGTGCCCCCGGCTCTGGACCCGCTCACCCTGCTGTCCGTCTCCTGCCTTGGCTTGTGCTCCTGGGGAACTTGGGGTGGGTGAGAAAGTGGCTGGGAACCACCAGGGTACAGTGCTCCTGAGCATCTAATGCCACGTGAATACCAAGTGTGATTAAGGAGTGTGTCCAAATGACGTGTCCCTGAAATACAAAAGATCCTCTGGCATCACCTAATAAATATGTGTGGGCAACGTTCCCCTTTCCCCCCACGCCACGTAATTTATTGGTAAGAAGCAATGACAGTTTGCCTTAATAAGGTTTAGGATTTTCATTCAAACAGATAAGTTAGCACCGCCAGCCCCGGCCTTTGGAAGCCGTGCTTCCCACCTTATTTATTGGGCAGAGTGGAGTCACCAGAGGCCCATAAAGCCTGGAGCGGAGACGGGAGGGCCGGTGCATCTCCATCGTGTAAAATCACCCGCGGACGGCGAGGAAATGCTTTCTTGCCTTCAGGGCTGTGACAAAACACCTCAACCCAGCATTTTCCTACATCCTGATGAGATGGCAAAATTGCTGGGTCATTAACCAGCAGCTCCTAAATCCTCTCTGTGCTGCCAGGAGCTTCGACCTTGGGTGTGACTGGCCCAGCCCTGGCTGGCTGCCACCCGGCCCCCCATCCCATCTGGCAACAGATCCCCTCCACCTCCTAAGCCTCAGGGCAGCGCCAGGCTGCACAGGGGACAAGCCCAGAGGGTGGCTCTCGTGACAGCCCGCCATGAGCTTGGCCACTGAAAGGCTGACATGGGTGCGTTTATCGAGTGCCCATTAGGCCTGACCCGCGGTGCCTTCTAAGTGGTCTGTGCTCAGAGCTGTCGTCTGGCAAGAGCCTTCATTAAAAAGAACATCCTAAACCCCATAAAGCAAATCATAACCACCTCTTCAGAGGAGAAATGCCCTGGATAAAGGAAATGTAACAAATACTGCCTTTATTTATCATAAAACCCACAATTACCGACAGCCACTCCAGAGTATACGGGACAATCAGTGGCTGATTGCAGGACTAGGGCCAGCGTGGGCCAGGCCAGGGCGCAGAGAGCTGCCCCTCTGAGGGGCCGTGCGGCACGGCAGAGCGCCAGCCCAGCACACAGCATCTGCTCTTGGATGTCATCCTGTGTCAGAACTGAGAGGGACGTGCATGGGCTTGGCTGGCCAGCTGGGGCAAGCTGCTTAGAGGCCAGGAACAGTGATGGTCAGGCCTTGGGACAGGCAGCAAGGTCACAGGCCACGTGTGTGGGGTTGTCTTTTTTCCTTTTTTCTAACTTAATGAAGAAGACAGCTCAGGCAGCCCAGCCTCAGGCATCCTGAGGCCTGAGTTCAAAGTATCAGCTTTGCAAAATCCCAGCTGTGTGACTGCTACAAACCTTTATAGTCATGGAGCCCGGGTTCATTCCTGGTGAATATAGGAGGTTTGGGCTGGGATAAGGTGGGCAGGTGCCTAATGCCACACCTGACACAGGTGGTCCGCCCACAGCACCACTGCCACCCTGTGGAGACTGACTCCAGGCCATTTGAGACCCCTGTTCAGGGAGAAAGGATATTGTATTAATTTACATCTAAGAGGGATGGAGAAAGGGTCCTCTCTTGTAAGTGTTCCAAGGACCCTGCACATCTAACTGTGGAGTCACAAAGCCAGGTCACTCCCTGTCACCTGGGGCCCTTCAGAGAGAACTGCTCAGGAGGGTGACCTGTGCCACATGGTGGGAGCTGGTGAAGTCTGGTCATGTTGATGGGGGCTCCCCCCTGCCCCCCAGGATGCAACCCTACTGAGGAGACAGACACACGTCTTTCTAGATGTGAGTTCTCACTAACTGGGCAGACACGGCTGATGGGGGTTGAGCAGGGGCTGCCCTGGGGCCAGGGGCACCTGTGGCCCACACAGGCCTCTGATGACCCCTGTTGCTGTCATATGCAGCTGCCTCCTCCTCTCTGAGGGTTTGGAGACAAAGCAGTGTCTGCCTCACTGCACTCAGGCCACAGGACAGAGTGCTGCAGCCTGGTGGCTGACAGACAGACACTATTTCTCAGAGCCCTGTGGGGGCTCTGAGACCAAGGTGCTGGCAGATTCTGCATTTGCTGAGGGCATTCTGGTTCACAGATGGTACCTTCTCACCGTGTCCACTGGGAGAAGGGGTGAGCGAGCTCTCCAGGGGCCCAAGGGAAGGGCACTGGTCCTCTTCATCAGGGCTCCTCTCACAACTTCATCCGCACCCAAGGCCCCCCGCCACGCTGATCCTAATATCATCACCCTGAGGGTGAGGACTGCCACAGAAGGACTGGGGGGGGAACATAGTCAGACCACAGCAGTGCCCACTTGGACACCCCCGTCTTCTTTTATCTCCATTAATCCACTGAGGCTGACAGCCTGGCACAGTGCCCAGCCCTGCTAGGAGGGGAGGGGGTGCATCCCGGTGCAAGTGGTGCCCTCACTGCTGGCAGGTCACTGTCCCCCTGAAGACCCAAGTTCACAGTGGAAACTCTGTAGCCCTGGCGGCCAGAAGCCGATTACTTTTGTCAGGGTAGTTGGAATGTAAGAGAATTGAATTAAGCAGCGGCGAGCTACGGCGGTGAAGTGCGGAGTCCTGTGCACGGCCACCCAGCAAGGCCATGAGAGAATAAAGAGCAACAGGAGAGGAGGGCGCAGGAGGGGGCGCGGGTGCCGCAGACACTCACTAATACGCAGCACCCGTGTCAGAACCAATACGGCGGCAAATACATCAAGATCGCAGTTACAGCTATTTCAGGAAATGTAATTCTATTAGAAGTTTTCCAATCTTTCCTCTCTTCTCCCTGGGTCTGCTGACTGACTCTGAGGCAGGGGTGCCTCCTCCTGCAAAACCCTCTCCTCTCCTGGGAGACAGGGCAAGACAGGTAAATCATGTGGCCATTAGGCGGCGGTAAGTAAGCCCAGAAGGTGCGTCCTCCCTCCGAGAGGTGCCCTCTAAGAGGAAGGGCTAGTGGGAGAGGGCGTGCGGCTCATGCTCCCTCCACAAGTCACTCACTTGGGCCTTTAGGGAGGGCCAGGCAGAGGCAGGCCGGCTCTGCGCTGGGGAATGGACCTCTTACCCTAGCGTTCTCTCCTCATCTTCACCCCCATGTCGTCACACCAGACAAGATGGTGGCACTTCTCTAGAAGAATCCTAAGTCACTGGAGCACTTGGGTGATCCTCTGGGAGGCCCACTCCCAACACCAAGCTCCACAGCGGGGGTTGAGGTGGGAGAGATTGGTTGGCACAATCTTTACTCCAAGAGTGCTCGGACCGACCTCTCCTCACAGGGCCTCACAGCAGCCAGGGGTTGTCACAGGGCCTCACGGCAGCCAGGGGTTGTCGGTTTGAATATGACTTGCTGGGCCCCCAAGCATGTGAACCAGCTCTGGTGGAGTATGGGGACAATGGAACTATCCTGTGTGATCCTGCTGTGATCCCTGATGCCAAGCATACGCAAAGCCTATGACCTGTGCCACACAGAGCGCAGCCAGTGTGACCTGGGGCTTTAGACCGTAATAATGTCTGCTCATCAACCGTACCTAATGGACTTCACCACTGTGAGATGCCAAGAATCAGAGCACCATGGGGAGGGCAGCGTGGGGTTATGTGAGGCCTGGGGAAAGCCTTGGTGCTCTGCTTTCTGTTTTTCTGTCAACCTAAAACTTCTCTACAAAATAAAGTCTATAAATTTAAAACATACCAACATAGCCAAGAAAGTTAGACAGGCCCATTTCTTAGCTGGGAGTGGAGCCGGACACCTCCCCTCTGAGCATGGTGGGGGACATAGTCACAGGTCCTCTGTAGGCCCCAACCACATTGTCTAGAAACAGAAGCTCCCTGGGGTTTGCAGGGCCTCCCAGCAGCTGTCGCAGACAGCAGCTCACTCTGCACTGGGGACACCGTGTGGGCTTTGCAAGGCTGAGCATCGTGCTGGACCCCTGTGACCCCATCTGGACATGAGAAAGACCACCAAGTCCAGGGACCCCACCAGGAGCCACATACCCCCCCACCCCCCGTGGAGTCCCACCCCTCATGTTCTCACAGGAGGGTCCCAAGGCCAAGGCTGGCTCGACACAGATGGGGGGAAGCAGGGAGCGCCCGTTAGCTCCCCCCACCCAGGCCCACTCTGGGCATTCAGGAAGGAAAGGAAAAGGGAAACAGGACTTCCACGAGTTGTTAGATCCGGGGTCGGGGCGATATATATAGTAACGGTGTGTGAGCTCAGCTCCGGCTCTCAGCTGATTAGGCAGTAAGAGATGATTAGCTAATTGGATAGAACATAATCAGGAATGAGACCAGCGCTTCATTCTGCCTTAAAAAAGTGTTTCTGAACTTTACATAAAATCATTATAAGCACAAGACTAGGACTTTTCAATAAATGATGCTGGGTCTGTAGGATCAATGTGCAGAGACAAAGATGAAACTTGAGAGCTGTCTCACATCCTGTCAAGCACTGATCAGAAGTGGTTCCTAGACCCAACCGTGCAAAGTAGGGCCGAGATCGCAGACAACACAGGGAATAGACTCATGACGTTGGGATAAGACTTTTTTTTTTTACACAGGACATAAAACACATGTCCTATAAAGAAAAGAAATTAGCCTGTAAATTAAGAATTTATGCCTATCACAAGGTACTATTAAGCAAATGAAAATGCCCAGTATGTATTGGGATGAGGTACTCACACACAACAACCAGCAGGGGACTCGGAACAGAATACAGGAAGAGCGTCTGTGAATTACCCAACAAAAGACCCAGGACCAGGAAACAGCAGATGCTCCCTGCTGCCCAGGAAGGCCAAAAATCACATTCAGTGTTATCATTCAGTAGAAAAGACCACATGAGCACCCCCGAGGAAGGCCACTGCAAGCCCAGGAGGCAGCTACAGTTAAAAAGGCCAACCACAGCTGGCGCTGGCAAGAGCTCAGGGCAAATGGAGAAGCCGCACACTGCTGGCAGCTCGCTCCTCGGTGCGACCGCTCTGAGAAGGGCTTTGGCAGTGCCGCGGTGGCTGGCTCACGGCTCTGCCGCGCGTAGGTGTGCACTCCAGACAAATGAGTACATATGGCCCCCAAAGACACACACAAGTGTGTTCACAGTAGCTGTGACGGCAGAGCCCACGACTTCAGAGTAACCTCCACGCCCGTCTCTGCAGAGCACAGCCCACCACAGTACAGTCACACAGTGAAATCCCCAGCACAGGGAAAATGTCAGCACTGCCACTGCACACTAGCACGGTGGCTCTCACAGCCAGAAACAGAGAGGGGGCCCACGGCCAGGGGCTGTGTATGGAGGCTGCACATAGCTGCCCTGCAGCGGCAGAGTGGGGCTCGGAGAGTCCTGACAGGGGGTGGGGAGCCTCAGGTTTGCCTTTGCACCTCGGCCCCACACCTGGATGGGGTCTCCATTACATTTTTATAAAGAATAATCACCTACCTGGGATGTCCTAGTTCTAGTCAGACCCGCAGTCTTTTCTGAACACGTCTCCATGGGCATGCCTGTGAGTGTTATGTGGCTACACAGATGTACTTCCTGAGGGTCTCCTCAAAGATGGCCTCGTGGCAGGAGAGCAACCATTCCATGAGACAGGATGGGTTAACTCAGCCGGGGCTGGGAACATGTCCTCACATTACTCAACATCAGGGTCAACCTTCCAGGGAGACAGAGCAGCCCTCACTAAGGCCCCACAGGTGTGTGGATTGTCAGGTTAAGACCAATTCTTTCTCATCATAGATCTCAGCAATGTCAACATGATTTTTTTTCTTCTTTATTAAGTTGAGGACTTTCTGCTTTTCACTTAAAGGAAGCACCTTACAGCTTCTCTTTGGAAGACCCTAACTACCAGCCTCACTACTCTTGAACCTGGGCCATGGGACTGAACAGTCTGGTGAAGAGATGGCTCCTGAGTGCCTGGCAGGCAGGTGCCCACATGGCTGGAGATGCTGGACACAGGGTCACGTGCTGGACGGGGCGGGCAGGATAGAGCACAATGGCGTAAGATTCCCCCAAGCTGCTCAGAAGAGTATGTAATTTAACACATATAAATTGTTTCTGGAATTCTCTATTTAATATCTGTGGACTGTCATTGACTTCAAGGAACTGAAACCACAGGGAGGGAAACCTCTGCAGTGCTCACTACTTAAAGAATATGCCTGCAATTCTGGTTTGCTACCAGCAGGTGGTGGCAGAGACTGAGTCAGTGGACAATGTGCCCTGGTGAGTCCCTGCTGGATGCCAGGTACCGCCCTGTCTACAGGTGCACCCCCTCATCACCTAGGCTGAAGTTAGGAAGGTCCTGTGGCACCCAGAGGACTGGCCACTGGGGAGGAGGTGACAGGGCAGTCAGACTCAACCCACACAGATGTGGGCCACTTACCCCTCAGCCCACCGGGGTTCCTCCAACTCTGTATGCCCCTGCTTGGCATTCTGACAGTGCCCTGTTGACATGTTCATAAATTGGAGGGCAACTAGCCCACCCTTCCCAATTATAAATAAAATCTTTGTTAAACCAACCAACTCAACTATGAGCCAAAGACATTGAAAATAACAAAAAGTATCAGCTAAACCCAATAACAGCAGCAGCCCAGCCCAGGTCCCAGCACCATCCCAAATCCTTAGGGAGCCCAGCATCCCTCCCCTGGCTTGCTACGACCCTGGCCTTACTCCTGCCATGATGTCTGAATAATTAAAGGACTTTAGTCACCTCTGGGGGCGTCTCTGCATGGGGGCCTCCCACCTATCACCCACAGCCTCACAGAATGAGAACAGATGGGGGTCTGACCGTGGACGGCCAGGTTGGCCCTGATCTCTCCTCAGCATCCCTGGGACCTGAACACCTACAACCAGGCAGCATCGCCAGCCTGGCCTGCTGCAGGCCCAGGGTCTCCTGCCCTGCTGCCCACTGGGGTAGGCTGACCCCTCTGGGGTGAGCTGGAGCTCACACCAGAGCTGAAGGCCACAGTCAATACTGCTTTCCACTCAGCTTCTCCAGCCCCTACTCCAGCTACCCAGAACTTATGGTCCAGAGAGCCATGGAGAGATCACCAGAGAAGGCCGTCAGAGTGGCTGGTCTCTGCCCAGCAGGCTGGTCTGGTCCTGCCTGCTGTCCTGGGGCACCCCTACCCAACACCTCGCCTTGCCTCAGAGCAACCTCTCTGCCCCCATACAACGCCTCCCCAGGCCAGGTGTTCCCCTCATCCTGGAGCTACAGGCCTCTGCAGGGTCACACTTTCTGGGTTTGTGGTGCTCAGCCACAGCAGCAGCGCCTTGCATGAGACTCTGGTCCCTGACCTCCCAGGGTCACTTCTCACTGGCTCCTGTGCTGTCTCATGATTCCTGTTCCAGCATGCTGCATCTGCAGGGCCCAGGGGACTCTGAGCACACTCTGAGAAGGCATGAGGGGAGGACACCTCCCAGCAGTGGGGAAGTGGATCTGCCACTCCCGCCATGTATGGTCCCTCTCCACTCCCTTCTGGACTGTCCCTGTGGGCTAGAACATGGCCTGAGTATCACAGAGTGCCCAGTACCCAGGAGGATCTGAGACCAGGGAGAGGCTCAGACTGTCAACAAGCAGATAGACACTGGGCATGAGGGGCCTCTGGAAAGTGGGAAATGAGACCCCCGGTGGGTGACCCGCAACTGGGATGGAAGAGCCTCCATGAGATCTGGGCAAGTGTCATAACCAAGGGCCATGGATGCAAACCATCCAGACTGGCCTCTCTGCAGGTGCAGGCTGGGAAGGGAGTAAGTGGAGGCTTAAGGCTTCCAGCATGCAGAGGTGCTGAAGGGGGCCTGGGCCAGTAGCCTGAGGGTCAGCACTCCCATGCTAAGGGGCTGGAGAACACTTCAGAAGCAGGAAGGAACTGCTCCAGGGGAACTTCATGTAGGGATACCACATGTTCACCCTCATAACCTGTCCAGGGGGTCTGGACCCCTGCACAAAGCCTGTCCATCACTCACACTGACACAACACCCCCAGGCCACGAGTGCTCCCAGAAGTGTTCCAGGCACAAGGACTCAGCTCACAGGAGTTGGAGTCTGAGTCAGCCCCTGCGTGGAGGCTGCAGACTTTTTCTGGGGCACATTAACTGTTGGGATACTGACGGAACAGCATGTCTGAGGACAGAACACGATGTAGCAATGGACTTAGAGAAAAACTGATCTGGGAGCCTGGATTTAGGGGGTGCCGAGACCCCCGAAGATGCACTGATGTCTGGGAGCCAAAAGACCAAGCCCTGCCCAGGGGGCCCTGGAAGCGGCCCTGAGTGTCTCTCCCCTTCACTCACCCCCCACATGACATGACCAAAGCATCTTCAAGATCAAAATAACAGTTTCTTCCCAAACCACCCTGGCTTTGACTTGTTTCCCATCGTACTATTAAATTTAATTAGAAATCTCAAATAACATCAAAGAGACCATAGGGTTTCACCTTCGTCAGAGAAGGCCCAAGCTAAGGATGGTGGAGGCTGCTGGCCCCAGGGTCCACAGGGTGAGGCTGGGCCCCACCGAGAGGTCAGGGAGTGGTGCTCAGCCAGCCAGGCCCTGCGGCCACTCCCTGCATAGCTCGGGGGCTGGTGCTCTGACACAAGCAGGACAGGGTGGGGACAAGCAGGTGATTACAGAGAGAGGAGCAGGAAGTGGGCAAGAATGGCCCACACCCAGTACTGCCGCCACTTCCTCCAGGAAGGGCTCCTGGACTCAAATCCCCCACTGCTCACACCACCGTCTTGCCCAGCCCCATTGAAAGGTGCTCGAGTCCCTTTGCCCCTCCGCAGCTGGGCTCCCTGAGAAGGCAGAATCTGGGCCCACTGAGGAGGACATGACCATGACCATGACCATCCACTCTTGGACTCAGCCTCGCAGAGGTTCTGGGGACAATGGAATGGCCTTGAAGATCTCCCCAGCAGGTGGGCCCTGCAGACCCCTGGCCACCATGTAACTGGCCATGATGGCTGGTGCAAAACTCTCCACTCACCACTGGCCCAGAGGTGGACCAAGGCCAAGGCTGTAATGCTGGGAGCCCTGTGTGGGCAGACAAGGGCCCAGACATAAGGCAGGGACACTATCCCTATCCTTCCTCTCCAGCCAACATGCCCCGGAAGGGTGCTGAACCCATAACTGCAGTGTCTGGACAGCACTGTGGCCTCAGCAGGGCTCAGAAACTCGCCTTTGACTTCACCACGTTCCCTGTGTGTGACACCTGAAAATCACGGGTGCAGACGTCCTCGCCCCCAGGAAGCCCTCCTGGTACTACAACCTGAGCCATGGTTCATCTCATGGTTCACTCCAAAGCGCAGGTGCCTGCTGCCCAAACCTTTACTCCACTGTCTCCTCAGGATCCCTAGAGGCCACAGGTCTGGTTCTGACCCTGATGTCCCAGGTCTGGGTCAGCTCCGAGTTGCAGGGAGGAAACACCCCTTGTCCTCACTTTCCAGCATGTGCTTTCCTGAGGCTCAGGCCTCCTGCTCTTCATGGGGGTACAGCAGTATACCCCCTCGGTGGGCATCTATGGCACAGATGAGGGGATCCGGTGTTGGCCTTCAGGAAGGAGCTGGGGCAGGAGGCCCCACCACCCATCAAAGCACCTCAGCTTTCAGGCCTCTGAAAATCACCCACTTTACTTAGTAGGCAGGGAGCTGGGGAGTCAGGTGCCCTTGCAGCCTCCTTCTGAGAGGGACCGGGCTATGGATGTGCACTAGTGTCAGCCTTCCAAGAGTGAATCTGCAGGCTCAGGAGAAGGGGCTGCATCTGCCATCCCTGGCGGAGCCCGCCACTTCCCAATGGATGGTAACCAGAGCTGGCACTGTGGCCTGTGTGCCTGAGTCACGGAGGTGGAATGTGATGGAAGCCACCTACAGCCCTCCAGCATAGCAGACCTGGCACATGCGTCCCCGAGTGTACCACAGTGCTCTGCTGATGGCCACAATCGGGGCACACGGCCATCACCACACACTGGGCTGGCAGCTCTCAGTTTCCTGGGAAGAGCATCCTCTAAGGTTTCTTTCTGGAAGGTATTTCTTGCAAATATGCAATGTTCTCAAATGCTGATTAAAAACATAAATAGACGAAGAAAGTGGACATATTAATGGAGGCCCCACTTTCCCTACTCTGGCCCAGCAAGGACCTGCCACTCCGCTGGCTTCACTCACCTCCAAAGTCTCCCCAGACACCTGCGCCCACCAGGTGCCAGGAGGTACCAGGACTCAGGGACATCCAGGAGCACAGGGCTGTGCTGGGAGCACAGGGCAGTGGGACCCCAGGGGCAGGGGGAGGAGAGCACAGGCCCCAGCAAGGAAGCTCACAGGAGGCTCCACAAAAATGTGCCCAGGGGGTGAGAGCGGAGGCCCAGTCAGCCTCCCAGTGCCAAGCCTCTGCCCCAGCTCTCAGCCTGCAAATCCCACATTTCTTTTGTTAAATTTATTTCTGAGTATTCCACTGTTTTTGATGTCATTACAAATGAAATTGTTCTCTGAACGTCACTTTCAGCTTCTTTACTACCACTGCAGGGAAACACAGTTGATACCTGTGTGCGTGCAACCTGCATCCTGCAACCCTGATGGGCAAGTTCCTTATGACTTTTTAGATGAAATACCCATCATCCAATGGAGATGCCCTTTGCAGGGGAGCTCGCGGAAGGTCAAACAGCATCAGGGTGGGGCCATCTGCATCCCTGCTCTCCAGGGCTGCCCGGACTGGAACCTTCAGTGCACGTCCAGCAGCAGAGCTGACAGGACGGTCCGGCCTTGTTTCTGATCTTTGGGGTGTCTGGTCTTCCTCCCGAGTATGAATTGGCCATAGGTGTTTCAGAGACGCTCCTGTCACTCTGAGGAAATTCCCTTCTTTTTCTGGTGTGTGAGAGGGTGCTGTGAAATGCTTTTTCTGTGCCTGATATGATCAGGTAATTTTTGTACTGTAGCCTACTAATACGGCATATTATGTCCATTGATTTTCCGTATTTGGAGCCAACCTTGCATCCTAGAGAAAAAGCCTACTTGGTCACGCTGTGTGATCCTTTTGCTGTGCCACAGGGTTCGGATTTTTAGCATTTTGTTGAGAGTTTCTGGTCTATATGCATAAAGTCTACAGTCTCGAGTGCTACTTTTGATGTCAGGGTAGCACCAGCTGTACAGAGTCGATTAAAGAGCGTCCCCTATTCTCCTATTTCTTGGCAAGAATCTAAGAAGCAATGGCCTTGGTTTTTCTTAAACTTGTGGCATAATTCACTAGTGAAGCCGCCTGGCCCTGCACTTCTCTAGTTGGGGAGTTTATTTCGATTATTATGTCACTGTTTTTCTTGGTGCAGGTCTATGCAGGCTTTCTGTTTCTCCTTGAGTCAGTTCTGTAGTTTTGTTTCTAGGGCTGTAACCGTTTCATCAGTTACCCAGCACCCTGGCAAACAGCTCTTCAGGGCTTTCCTGCAGCTCTTCCCTCCTGCAGGCAGGCAGCAGGTCCTGCTCACCACGGACTTAGCGGCTGGAACGCTGTCCCCGCCTCAGGTCTAGCCAAAGGCTTGCCAATTTTATTTCTTTTTCTGAGAAGTAACTTTCAGTGTGGGGCAATTTTCTTATTTTTCTGTTCTCCATTCCAACTATTTCCATTCTAATCCTGAGTGTCTTCTTTCCTCTGCCTGGTTTAGATTCAGCTGGTTCTTCTTCCTTCTGGTGGGGGCAGGATCATTTTTGTTTTATTTACAGGTAAATTTATATAATGTAATTCCTAATGATGGCTGTGTTTACCTCTTGGCTTACAGATTTCCTGAAAATTCAGCACACGGCTCTCACAGGTAGTGCTGGGCAGTTCCAGTGTGAGGTGGTTCCCGCAGGCTGCAGAGAGGAGGTGACGGCTGGACACAGAGTTGGTGCCCGGCTATGGGAGTCAGGAGGGCTGTCTCCACCATCTCCCAGGCCCTCCTCTGTGTCCGTGCCCCGTGCCTGCAGCACCTGCTCCAGATCACACCCCGAGAACACGTGCTTCTCAGTCGCCAGTGTGGAAGTGCCTCCCAGATGTGTGCAGGAAGCCTGACCCCGACACAGGTGCTGGGAGGCATATAGGCCCTAAGGGCCCCGCCTGTGGACACACTAACGCCCTTTAAAGGGCCTGTCTGGGGGAAATTGGCCTTCAACGCTCTTTTACCTCCTGCCAAATGAGGACACAGTGGTCATCCCTTGTTGGACCCTAAACCTGCCACGACTTGATCATGAACTCACCAGCCCTTGAGCTCTGACAAAGCAAAATTTTGTTCTCTATAAACTACCCAGTCTTGGGCATTTCATTATGCTGTGAAACATACACACCCGTGCACGCTCGCTTTTCTGGCTGCTGAGACACACTGTACAGGCTTTTTCCCAGAGATGGGGGGCCTCCCGCCCACAGTGCAGCCTGCTACCCCACCCAGCACTGCCTGTTCCTGGGGAAGCCGGGACAGAGCTGGACGTGGGTGGCAACTCACTTGTGTGCTACTAAAGGACCCCCCGGCAATCCAGGGTGACAGCCATGCCACTGTGGACGGGCAGGCAGGTGTGGCACAGCACCTGTCTCCTCTAGGAGGCCCTCCTGGGTTGTCTCGCTGCTGTATCCACCCACCACCGGCTCCTCCAAGCTCTGCCTGGCTCAGTCCTGGGCCCACAGCCCCCCTGGGCCATTCTGCCCCCGCCCTCCACACTCCTGCACCAGCTGGGGGGACTGTTGTACTTCCTACTCTCCCCGGCTTCTCCCCAGCTGCCTGCTGGCTGCACCTGTCCCAGTTCCCGTCAGGGACCCTCTCTGCCTGTGAGGCCACAGATCTGGTGCTAGAACAAGGTCAAATTCACACTGAAACTTCTCCAAGCCCCTTTTCTTCCTTTTTTCCACTCCAGAGTGTCATTAGTGTTAAATTGAAGTCCTACTTGGCTCAAACATAGAAGAATTCTTTAAAAAACCCTAAAAACCCAAATCTGTTGGAAATCACCAGGATGGAAAAGAAGGTGCCAGGGGAACCCACTCTCAGGAGGGGCCCAAGAAGGACAAGGGATGGGGTGTCCTCAGGTGGCTGCCCAGGGCCCTGCCCCTGAATATATGAGGTGGGACCTCAGAGGGCTGCTGCCATCCTCACGGGCTGGAGGACAGTGGGATTGCCAGGGCTGAAGGGACACCACAGCAGGTGTGTAGCATGAACAACTTTGAGCCCAGCCTGGGGACACAGCCCACATCCAGCAGGCTCCACAGACAGCCAGGCTCAGCATCAGAGTCTCTGCCCGCTTGAGGGGGCACTGGAAATGCAGCAGTCTTCTCAAGGCCACAGCCTGGGGTCTGGCCCTCCTCCCGCATAGCTGCTGAGCACAAGCTCATTCCAGCTGCCCTTGTTGGCAGCACAGGGACTACATGACAGAGACCCTGGGCAAGAAAAGGACCAGAGCAAGAACACGGTCTCCCTTCCAGGGCCCCACGTCAGAGGTAAACGAACCCGCAGCAGAGGACCCAGCACAGGCAGCTACTGCCTTCCCTCAGCTGCCCCAAAACAGCACCCCAAGAAGTCATCCATGAGCATCTACCTGCCGGTCCCTGCTGCGTCCTGGGACACACAGTGTCCCCTCTGAATGCTGCGGACTCCTCTCTCCCCAGTCTGGGGGAGAGGACAGAGGTGTCCACCTGAGCAGCAGGACACTCTGTGACCACCAACTCATTTCTACCTAACACGTGGCCTCTTTGTGGCTTCCGACAGTCATAAACACCAAGACGTGGATGTATCCCAGGACAACCTGCCAGAGATTGACTCTCCTCGTCCAGTGAAACTGGACTCTGAGGACACAAGTGGGTCTGCCTTGCAGCTCGGGGCTCTTGAATCCTGAGAAGCCGCCAGGGCGGGGCTAGCCAGGCATGCGGCTCCCTGAGCATGGCCTCCCATGTGGGCCTGGGCTGCTGTGGCACTGAGGCTGGAGCCAGTAGCTGCCCCTGCCTGGCCTGCTGTGGTGAGCTTGGCCACGACTGGGTTCTCCACGTGCCTCCTGCCACCTTCCTCCCCAATACTGGGAGCTGGGGGATGCGGGGCCTGTATCACAGGAATCTCCTTCCCCTCCTGGGTCTGGGCAGTCTGCAGGGACCAGAGGTGTGCTCAGGAGGTGAGCGCAGCCAATGTCCCCTGGGCATCATGCCAGTTTTCAAGAGTTTGCAACACCATAGGCCTCTCCCAGACACTAATTTGAGAGCAAAACGGCTTGGGCGACAAGCAGACTGATGGGTCCCTGCGGTGCAGGTCTCTCAACTGAGACCCTTGCCTGTTCACACTGGCCTTGCAGTCCTGGGCAGGACTGGGACCCGACAGGAGGGCCCCGTGGCCCAGCTGTGGCTGTGGCTGTGCTGCAGACTCGGCACTGAGTGAGCCGCTCACGGCAGGTGTCACGAGTATGTCACTGATGTCTCGTGCTAGTGGCTACTATATATGGGTTTGGGGGGAGAAATATCTATTCAGATCCTTTGCAGTTTTTAATTGGGTTATTTGTCATCTGATTATTGTTGTATGACTTCTTTCTTTATGTATTCTGGTTACAGATCCCTTATCAGGTATATGATTTGCAAAAACTGTCTTCATTCTGTGAGTCTATTCACTTTCTAGATGACACCATTTGAAGCACAAAATTCTTTATTTTGGTCATGTTCAATTTATCTATTTTTTTCTCTTGTCCCTGTTGCTTTTGGTGGCTTCTCTGAGGTGCTTCTGCCAAATCCAAGGTTCCAATGATTTACCTTGTTTTCTTCTAAGGGTCTCACAGTTTTACCGCTCAACACTGATGTCTTGGATCCATTTTGAATTAACTTCTTCATAAGGTAAGAGGCAGGGTCCCCCCCGCCCCGCCCCTTCGCACGTGGTATCAGCTGTCCCAGCACCTCTGGTTGAGAGGGCTGCTCTTTCCACCAATGGTCTTGGTAACCTCGCTGGAAACCGGCTGACTGTGAGGTCTGTTTCTAGACGCGGCTCCTCACCCTTCTGGATCTTACCTCCTCATGAAAACGAACCCCATCACCATCTAGAGTTGTGGCTGTCCACACTCAGACCAGCCCCAAACATGTATCCCTGCTCAAAACACCCCCAGCAGGGTCCCTGGAGGCCAAACCTGGGACATGTATGCTTCCCACATGCATCCCCATGCGAGAATGGGGAAAGGTGTGGCTCCCTGAGTGGGTACAACAGGTGTCAGGTTGAAAGGCCAGGCATGCATTCACCTAGAAGGCCAGTGGGGTCACTGGGAGGTGACTCTGGTCATCACATTAGTCAGGAGGGGCCTGGCAGGACCCTGAAAGAAGAGAACCCTGCCAGGAAAGGGCCCTGCCTTCCCCGCCAGCCTCTGGCCCCACCTGACCACCCAGGCTGCCCTCCACTTCCTGGTGGCTTTGGCCCTCACCCTGGGTCTATGCAGTGCCCTGACCCCCGCCCACCCTCCCCAGGGCTTCTTATTACCCTTCATCCCAACACTGGCCCCAGGGCATGAGGCAGCTCTGCTCACAAATGCCCTTCCCTCCACCGGGTATTTACTTTAATTTCCTTCTAAAGGAGTTTCATGAGAGCTGAGCTTATGAGAGAAACCCCCTCTGGAGCCAGAAGACACTGGCTCCATGGGACCAAGGCCTGGCAGGGACACTTATCTGCGGTGTGCCGGGCAAGAGCTGGCCAGCAGATACACTTGGAGATGGGGTCTCGGTTTTTACAGGAGCTGTGACCGTGTCAGGACCATGGCAGATGTGAGTTTCTGCTGATGGGTCAATGGGAGCTCTGAACCTTTATACAAACGGCTAGTACAAGCTCAGGTTAGGGTGCTACCCACCTGCTGCCCACGGCCAGGGTGGCCCCAAGGCGAGGTTGGCTGTGGGTATTGGTGTGTGAGGGTGAGGAGCCCGGTGGGGAGTGGCTTGTTCCTGAACCATTCTCCCTGTAAGTGGAAGCGGCTGCCACACAGGTGCGCCGGCTCTTAGCGCTGACACTGACAGGCTGGAGAAGGTTGGCCCAGAAATACTTCAGCTCAGGGACAAAACAAGGAAGCTGGAGCCTCACCACCAGCCCCTCCTGTCACAAAAAGCAGCTTCTACGGTGAGCTCCTCTACCTATCTCAATACCCTACTTAAATGCTCCCTGTGGGTGCACCCTTGCAAGGGTACTTTACAGGAAGGAGGCCCGTGCTCCAGGCCCCCGTCGTAACCCCAGTACCTACAGCGCTGTGTGGCTCCATGGCTCAGGGCATTTTGAGAGCTGATGTTCCTCTGCACCTCCCGGCAGCTGTGGGTGACCTCAGCACACTTTACTTCCACACACGAACCAGTGAGCAAACGTATGGGGAACCCAATTAACAAACACACGGACAGTGGCAAGTCTGCCTAGGATCCCGGGCACCTACATTCACTGAGCATGGTAGGGTCAGCCTGACACATCCCAATTTAAACACTGTTTACATTAAATCCCAGCCCAACTGGGAGAACAAGTTTTCTCTTTAGCAAACACAATCCACATGCGAGGAAACTTATTATGCACCAGAGCAAGAAAACAGAAAAGCAAAAATTAAATTAGATGGCAGCTTGGAAAATGCCCACTGCGCAGAAAAAGCAAGCTAACAAATTTGGCCTCCCCTGAAAACAGCGGTGAGGTTTTAATTTGGGTCTCTGGGACCCGGCTCCTGCGGCACCGGGAGGCTCCTGGGTTGCGGGAAGTGGATGTGGTTTCAGATGAGCAGACCCAGATTTAATTAGTAATCAACTCTGACCCCCGCTCTTCCCACAGGCAGGCAGAGGAAATATGAAGAGAGGACGGGACTGGGGCTGCCAGCTCCTTGCAGAGCCAGGGAGCCTCTCCCTCCTCCCAGTCCTGGGAAGAATCAATCAACGTCACCCAGGAAGGCACGCTTGCCACCGCGTGTGAGCCCGCTCCAATTACGGAGAGTGGAGAGGGCGGACGTGGCCAGAATTAATCCAGCTCCTGGGAGCCAAGATGGCCCTGGTCGAGTGCACCCAGGAATTGGGCGGGATGCAGGCCTGGGCCATGCTGCTGTCTCCAGTAACTATGCTCCTGGTGTGATGGGGTGCCTGAGCTGGATGTGGATTTCCAGATGTTTGTAACAAGGACACACACTTTTCAGGTCATCGAAACCCACCAGAGGCTTCACGATTGCTGTGCTTACCCTGAGCCCCACCAGCAGCTCAGCCTTGTTCCCATGGTCCCCTAAGTGCCAACAACGTGCCCACACAGCCCCCTTGAGAAGGGGGACACACCACACTCGGGGTCCCCCTTCTCAAGGGGGCCCACTGGGCCTGGCCAGTTGACTGGCCCAGCTCTCCCTGGTCAGGGCTGAGCACTCCCACACAATGTGTGCCAGTGGGAGCCCCCTACAGGTAGACAGTCTCACAGATGCCACGATAACACCTAGGAACACCCCATACAGGACACTGGTGGTGACGGTCCCCCAAGGTGCTGCCCCAAGGCCTTCTCAGGGTGTCAGCTGAGCAAGGATGGAAACTCGGGCATCTCCTCAGCAGCCTGATTCCTAGAGCATCCTCAGGGCAGCACCAGTCAGCAGGACAGCTGTCCCACATGCCGAGGGCCCCTGAAGAGCCGGGGCTGCTGACCCTAACCTGGGCCAGAAAGCACATGTTGGATCGTGGAACTGAGGCCAGGGTCCTCGGGTTGCTACAGCTGCCCCTCCATCCTCTTCCCCTACCCCTCCACTATCTGCTCCTCCATCATCCTCTCCTCCCCTTCCACTGTCCCTCCATCCCCCTCCACTGTCCACCCCTTCAGCATCCTACCCTCTCCTTCCCTACAGCAGCACCAAAGGGCCCAGCCTCTGGACAGGAAGCCCCACCCATGGGCAAGCATGGCAAGGCCCACATCTGGGCACAACTGATGACTTCAGACCCCTGTCTCTCAAAGAACCACCAGCCACAAGCCAAAACAGTCTATCATCAAGTGCACAAGCCAACATTGCCTGGAACAATCACACTTGTGTGCCAGCCAAGGACAGAGAGGCCCAGAAGGGGACTGACCCGGGACCTGCCCCAAGGCCTGGGGGAATCCTCAGGAAAGGGGCCGTAGGCTCCTACCGTCCACACAGGCGGGCCGCGCTCTCGTGGTGCCAGCGATCTGCCCTTTCCTGCATGCACAGCGAGCCGTCTGCCGGGCGATCGTCCTCCGGGGCTGGCTGCTATCCCGGTCCAGGGTCACAATCTCACAGGTGCCGGCGGCCAGCTGACCTGAAAGGGAGGAGCAGATGCAGACTGAGTGGCCACAGCCTGGGGACCAGCAGCCGGCCCAGCCCCACATTGGAGGCCACCAGAACCCACCACAAGGGTCCCAGCGGGCAGGGAGGCCCTTGTGCTCAGAGGGAGTATGAGCAGCCACCTGCAAGGATGCTGTCAGGACATGCAGGGAAGGCAGAGTCCGTCTGGCCGACACTCTCTGCGCTGACCCTGCCTGCCTTCAAGGCAGCCCTGCCTCACAGACAGGAAATTAAACGCGGCCCCATCTCACTCATTCCCGGGAATGAAAGGGACAGGGCTTGGAGGGAGGAGCTGCTGCCCCATCCATGCATTCAAGAGCTTGATGAGACAACTGGGACTGCACAGAGCCCAGCATTCGGGAACCAAGCTGATCCCTTGTCTCTGTCCCCGTTGCCAGCATGTCGGCCCAAGAGCTTAGCAGCTTGGAGCTGGAAAGCACATCGGACCAAGGGCCAGGGGGATGTCACCACCCCACCTTGGCACTGGGGGCAGGGGCTGCTGCATCAGTGTCCGGGCTTAGTTTTCTGACCCTGCCACAGCCTGGCATACACTCCCACGTGTGCACACACATGTACATGGGATTAACACAGCCACACACAAGACACCAATGTGCACATACCAAGAACCTGGGAGGCACACAGGCCTGGCCCACACCCCGTGTGAACACACTAAGGCCACCCAGTGCCTCAGTCACACAGACACAACCTTCATGGCTGTGCCTGTGCAGACACCCAGGTACACACAGCCATACCCAGGTGGACCTGCTCCTACAGGTGAATGACGTGACCCCCTCCCCACCTCCTGGGTCAGACACCCCACGGCACAGGAAGGAGGTGGGGAGGGCTGTGTGGCCCACGTCTGGCTCTGTGCCAGGTCAGGGCACAGAGATGGGACACGTTTCTTCCTAAGACACCAACTCAAATTGTCTCACAGGATTCCATGCCCACCTCCTCCCTACATCCTAGGGAGAAGGGGCCTCTCTAGGGCCTGATAGGGCAGTGTCTCAGGACAGGGAAGGGAATCGTCAGGAAGTTCCACTGTGCAAATAAACCCCTTTAAGATGTCACTCTGCCTGTAAAATGTAGCATGGCTACTGCCCGAAATATTAACCCTGACAAATGAAGACAGTGGCATTCTCAACAGTGGCAGTGAAGACGCAGAGCTGGCCAGTGAGTGGGAGGACAGAGGTCAGCCCTCAGCTGCCTGCGGTGTGTCCTGAGTGGACAGCGCAAGGTGCCCTCAGTTGGCTCCACCTGGGCACCAGGAAGGCAGCCAGTGCTCCCTGTCCGACTCCATGCCTGCCCAAGCTGTAGGAGACCTCAGCTTCCCTAAAGTGGACCCGGAACACACAGCCACCCAGGAGGACTCGGCAAGGACCCCTGTCCCACTTAGATCCTGGTGGTAATGCTGAGTGGAGCTACCATTTGCCATGAAGTCCAGCAAATGGCACAGGGCAGGGGCCCTTGTGCGGGGCCTCTTGGTGCTTGGCATGGAAATTGTCAAGTGCCAGTGCCCACTGATCTGTCATTTGACCACTGAGACTTGGTCCTAAGGAATGGGGATAAACAAGAGGTGACAGCAACCAGGACGTTAGACCGAGTGCCGTAGTGACCACCTGGGAATGGCGGTCTGCAGCCTTGGGTAGAGGGCTCTTGGCTGTTCAGTGTCCTGTCGTGGGCTGTTTCCTGTGCCCTGTGACAACCCTTTCCACACTGATGTGGGCTTTTAACTCAGGACACGACGCACCCCTCGCACCACGTCCATGGCACGGCCCCATCAGTCAGGCAGGACTCACTTCACCTGCGGATCCCAGGGTGGGTGGTCCCCACGGCCTCCAACTCCATGCTTGGCACTGATTTCCAGCTGTCACCCAGTGAGGAATGTGACGAGTGAGGTTGGGAGGAGGAGGTAGAGAGAAGCAATAGGCAAGCCTATGGGACTGCGCTGGCCGCTCCTGCATGGACAATGATGGTGTGTGGATGGCAGGGCGGGTTGTGGGCTCTGCACAAGTGCACGTGCAGCCCACAGGCTGACACTCACGCACACTGCAGGCAGCAAGGATGGGTGTGTTGCTCTTTAGAGCAGTAGCTGCCAAGGCAGAGTGGGTAGGGGTGCCCGTGACCACGCAGGCAAAGGCACTCTGCCCGTGACACCGAGTCAGGCATGGCAATGAGATTGCTATTACCACTGTTTCCATCACAGGCAAAACCAACCAGCTAGTCCAGGCCAAGGCCAAGAGGCAAGGCAGGAGGGGAGCAGAGAGCTGGGTGTGGGCAGTGAGGATGGCCCCTGAGCTTGGGTTCCCAGCAGCAGGCCCTTAGCCTTGGCCTGTCTGGGACACACGTGCAGTGCACACAGGGGCACACACATGCCCACACTGTGCACAGACAGGCACTGCTCTGTGCCCACGGCATCTGGAGGTGCACATGGTATACACACCCAGGGCTGCCTCTGTGCAGGGGTCTCTGTGGTCCAGCAAAGCTGGTGTGTGGCAGGACCTTCGCCAGAGATCCTCGGAATTACCTTTAAGTGACACAAAGGCTTGTCACCTGCACACATCTTTGCTCCAACTCCCCTGGGGTCCCCAGCTGGGGCCCCTCGGAGCTGACCAGCACACCTCATGCTGACAGCACAGCTCTGCTTGCTCTGTTTAGCCCACATCACAGGGCAGGGGCTAGGAAGGGGCCAGAGCCTGGGCGTCTACCCCTAGGATGCCCCAGCAGGCTTAGCACCGTCCTGCCCTGGGTGTCCTCCAGGGCATGGCCACCTGACCTGTTACTCCTATACGTGACCTCAGTCAGGGCACCAGCCCAAGCCCACGCTACCCTGCTCTCACGCAGGCTTCAAGGCCAGCTCTGTCCACTCTGGGTGGGCCTGGCCAGGGTCTGGGGTACAGAGGCAGTTGAGTGCTACTAGAGAGCGGGAGGCGACATCGGATCAGAACACTAACATCACCGTGCCCGTCCTCTCTCTACGGAAGACACTGCTTTCACAGGGAACCTGTCCACACACAGCTCTGCCCCGTGCTCCAAGGCAAGTAACTCAAGTCTGGTTTTGTCCCTGACCCTACAGGCGTTTAGTACAAGGATTAAAAACACAGGAGGTGCGCTCATTACGATACAGTATTATAGCCTCAGCACCCAAGTAACAGTGAAATTGGGTTGCTGTTGAAATCCGAGCATCAAACCCTCCAGCACAGTCCAACCTCAGCACAGGCAGCTAAATGCGTCATTCCTGAAGCCTAATTCTCCTGGGGCAGGGCCACAGAGGACATCTGTGCATGGCCACGAGGCCAGGTAAAGATATTAACCATTTCAGGCACATGGCCCGGCCCAGGCTGCCCAGCTAGACACATAGAGGACGTGACCTTGGCACTCCACCCCCTCCTGGAGGGAGCACTCGTGGGCTCCGGTCACATGCTAGCCCTGGGCAGGCTTGTGCCTTCTTGGAGGCTCCTGTTCAGGAGAGAAGAATGTGCCAGCCATCGCCCTGGCCAGAAAGATAGGGACTTGGTGGGAATAGCAGGGCAGGGCTATAATGCTGCTCCACCCGAGGGGAGGACATGCCTCAGGAACCGAGGCATGAAGGGAAAGGAGTCCCAGCCTCAGAACTGCTCCCCAGGGCAGGGGCCAGCACTGGCTGCAGTAATGTCCACAAACAGGGATACTTATAGGCCAAGGGGACTTCCAGGAACCCCAACCCAGGCAGAGCCGGTAAGAGCAGAGTGAAGCCTCCCTCTGAGCCTCACGTCTGTACAAATGACACCTTGTTGCCGAGTGATCACCCCAACATGCTTCAGCTTGACCCAGACCATTGGAGGCCCCTCCTTGGAGGCAAAGGGCAGTGCAAGACCTCAGTGCCACCATGGGGCCTCTGCCAGGGAGCGTCTCTCTCTATGCACCCCAGGGTGACCCCTGCCCTTCCGAGGAGGCTGATCTCCAAGTGCCATCTCGTTAATCTAGACACGTGTGGGAGAACAGGACGATAATAGTAAAAACCTGTTAGCAATTGTGATCACGGCCATGGACTGGGCTGCTTAAGGCCCACCAGAACCAAAGTCAGAACTCCCTCCACAGGCTCCCCGGAGGCGACACCGTGGTCCCCAGCCCCTTCCTTCCCACCTGGCCTCCAGTCCCCTGAGCAAGACCAGGAACACAACTGCAGACACGGGACCCAACTACTGGGGTCCCAGGAGTCACAGGGCCTCTGAGGGCGCCAGAGGGTGAGGGGCCTGCAGAGGACAGGACAGGGACAGGAGGGTGGTGGGCTCTGAAGTGAGGGGGGAGGGAGGTGGGTAACCCCAGCCTGCAGGAGCAGCCATGCCCATACCCAGCCTCGCTTACTGGAACTCCCGGGCACATGTGGCCAGAACAGCAGGACAGTGTATCTGTGTCACGCAAACCCTACTCGTGTGCTCACCTGCCTCAGCAGCCACACAAAGCTTCCCAGGGTAGTGGCCAGGCCACCATCACAAGATTCCCCCAGGAGATGTCCAGGGACTTCCCAGTGCTATCACACTGGCTCTCCCAGGTGGAAGGGCCTGGCTCGGGGTAGGGAGACTGCCCCTTGGAGAGGCTCCGGAGGGCTGGGTGAACACAGGATAGGGGCCTGGGCAGGAGGTGGGGGCACTGAGCCTGTGCCCCCACCACATAAAGCCTCACTCTTCACCGCCCATGGAGGACCATGGCTGGGCCACACATGTGGACACTCAGGCTGCTTCTGACCCCCAGGGTGGGAGAGGACCTTCGAGAAGGCAGATCAGACTCCATGTTATCACAGGACGGGCTCAGTGACCATGTGGTAAACGGACACATGTCCACTGGCCCCACTAAGCCTCGCTGCCCCCCCATAAGGCTCTCTGACCCCCTGTAAGCCTCTCTGGCCCCCTAAGCCTCACTGGCCCCATAAGCCTCGTTGGCCCCGTAAGCCTCGCTGGCCCCGTAAGCCTCGCTGGCCCCAGGAGGCAGGAAAGCATTTCTGCCCTTCAGAGGCACAGGCTGCTCAGGGGCCCATTACCTGCCAGGAGCCAGCAGACAGAGATGCTGGGCTCAGACTTGGACGTGTCCCTGAGCCACCAGCCCAGCAGACAGAGATGCTGGGCTCAGACTTGGACGTGTCCCTGAGCCACCAGCTCCCCTGTTCTCCTCTCACCCTCCTCACAGCTCACTGCGGATACTTGAAACTCTTGGATCCCTCCAACAAATGTCAGAAAAGCCCAAAGGTGTAAGATTCTCCCCAAACATGAGATCCAGATAAGAAGCTCCAGGCAGGGAGTAGACTGACCACCCGCCCCTGCATCCAAGGGCAGGGTAGAGGACTGACCACCTGCCCCTGCACACGAGGGCAGTTATTGGCTCTGTAGTTAACACAGGGTCGACCACAGACACCTGGAGCCACTGCTGGCCGGATGCTGCTGTCCCAGAGGGATACGCAGTAGCACAGCACAGAGACTCCCAGCCAACCCAACCAGGCAGCTCAGTGTCTCCTGCGCCAGGGTGTTAGGAGCCCAGGGGACCCCACAGTGAGGTCCTAGAACTTCCCTCACCTCAGATGAGGTCTTCCCAGGCCTCCTCCCTCAGAAAACACGGGTTGGGTGTCCATCCGGCCTTTGAGGGAGGACATACGGCTGGGATGGGGATGCCCCCGACTGCACAACTGGGCTTTATGCCTTGCCTGGTGGGACATGGGAGGCCAGGGCCCTGGAGGATTTCGAGGGCTCCCTGGCCTCTCCCTGGGGACACTAGGGCATCCTGACCTGTAGGGGCAATAGCTGAGTGTAAGGGAGGAGCAGATGACCCCTATCTGGTCCAGCAGCCATTCCCTGGGGAGAACCAACCCTCACCAGAATATTCCTGAGGGAAACCCTGGACTGTCATCAGAGCACAGGCCCTCCAGCCGGAGCACCTGTGCGTTCTCCTCTCCACACCTCTGAGCCCTGTACCCCAGGAACAGGTAAGTACATCTGTTCCCGGTGGGCCACCCACACCCAGATCACAGACTGCCCTGTCGGCCCTGGTTATCTGGGCAAAGGAGGAAAGTTTCAGTCTCACTGGGGTCTATGCTGGAGCCTGGCAGGCTGATCTCATGTACAGACAGAAGGAGCCGAGAATTGCAGACAGACTGACCAAGTGAAGCCTCCTTCCCAAGCCTGGGTGCCCCAGGCTCATCCCTGGGGAGATTTAGGGCCCAGGGCCTCCCACTGGCCCTACAGCCTGCCCAGTGTTGCTATGCAGCCCTGGGTGGAGGACCAGCAAAGGAGCAGCGACATTGGCCTTTCTCCTTGAGGCAGGCACTGCAGCAGGGTGCCCCATCCAGCTGGCTGCCGGTCAACTGTCCCCGCTAATGTGCATATGAATGAGGCGCTACCCGCCTGGCTGGCCGCACGGCAGCCCCAGGGCCCATCCTGAGCTGGACTGGAATGCGGTTGGCACAACATCGTGGATGCTGGTAATTACATTGCGCTTTATGGCTTCACAAAGGTCGCTAGAAGGCAGGTACTGCTTCCTCTCCCAGAGAGGCATCCCTGGAGGCCGGGCCAGAGGTGGCTCCTTCCTCTCACGGCCACATAACGGGCTTTTGGCTGGGCCACCTTTCCTAGAATTCCCCTACCCCAGCCACTTGGCATTCTGCACTGGACAGCACCAGGCTGGGAAGCAACACCAGACAGAGAGGGGACAAGGTGTCCAATGGACACTCCTCCAGCTAGAAGCAACCTGGCACTGTCCTGCTAGCAGAGGCCCCATTTAGAGTTGGCTAGGGGAGTCTGCAGCAAAGGGAGGTCCCTGACAAGCCATCTGCCCTCCCCATCAGGTCAATGACCCCTTCCTGCACCACACACAGCACTCAGGGGAACTGGGGGATCCCAGTCCTCTGGGGCTCCCAGGTGCCAGGAGCCCAGAAGGCTTAAAACAGAAGCTCCCTATGTCAGCACACTGCACACCTCTGCCAGGAGGGCAGCTGGAAGGCAGGCAGCCCGTGAGCATGGGGAGGAGGAGGGAGTCTGGGGTTCCCGCGGTGCCTGCAGGGGCAGAGTAAACAGATGCATATGTGCTCACACACCCCCGGCAGGGGCCCCAAGGGAGCCTGTCTGATCTATCCCCAGGGGAGGGCCCGCCTCAGGGCTGTGGTCCCTTTGTGGAAACAGGTGCTGGCTACAAGGAAGAGGGTGTGATCCTCAGGATGCCGGCAGAGTTTGCTCTAAGCCCAGTAGCAGCCTGAGCCCCTCCTAGTGGCCCCTCCAGCACTGTGCACCATCCTGACCCCTCCCAACAGCCCTGTGGCTGCTTCTCTCTCACCCCTCAAGCCCAGGCCCAGGGCTCCTGGGGGAATGCCTTGCCTGGACAGAGTGAGAAAGTGGCCTTCGGCTCAGATGTCCCTCTGGGCCTGAACTGGCACCTGAGCAGGACCTCTGGTATGCTGACCTTGGGCTATGTCTGCTTGCCTCTAAACACCAGAGACCAACTGGAGGGGCCCAACAGAGTACTGGGGGCAGCTGCAGGTGGTGTGGGGTCAAGCCACACAGCCAAGGTCACAGCAAGAGACTGCTCTGCTGAGCCATGTGGTGACAGAGGCCAGTCCAGGTCACTGTTGGCTGTACCCCCTTTGACAATGAAAAAGGGCTCCCAATGGCCAAGGAAAGCTGACTGGTGAGGCCATGGCAGACAGGGGGCCTGTCTGCTGTCTCCCCTCCAGGTGGCTGTGGCCAGGTGGCCCTGTGGACATCTGAAGCTGGACCCCTCTGTGTCAGGGCTGCCCCATGCACCACAGGGAGGTTAGCAGCATCCTGGGCCTCCGCGCATGAGATGCCCATATGCTCAGCCCCTAAGCTTGGGCAGCCCCATATCTGCATTGTGCTGAGCCCCCATGAGGGGGGCTGCCTGAGACCCCAGGGCTGACCTGGCTGACCTGGAGGCCACTTGTGGGACAGAGCCACAGGAGGTCTGTGCCCTGAACCCTCTTCACGGATGGTCTCTCCCTTTCTTCCCATTGATCTCAGGGGATAGGGGCTCTGCACCCCCTCTACAGATGGTCTCCCCCCTTTCCCCTTGATCACAAGGAGGGTGCCCCTCTCCACCTGGACCTAGGAAGGCGCTGCTCAGTGACTCCGCACCTCCCCTCTCTGTCTGGGCACTCACAGCCGTCTGCTCCATGCCCCACGTTAATTTAGCACTTGCAACCTTGCGGGATGCACAGCGCATGGAACATTTGGCAGAGACACAAATGTGTCTGATATTTCCTAGAAATGTTGGCCCTGGCAGAGCTGTTTCCGGCAGTGGCTATTTGTCTTTGAAAGAAATGCCCCACTAAGGAGGCTGAAATGCCCACTAGAGATAGGCAGTCCCGTCTCTGGACCCAGAGAGGACATGGAATGAGGCAGCGCTGCTCTCCCAAGCTTCCCGCTTGCCAGGTGCGCTGGGGAAACCACTCCAAGGCGTCCCTCTCCTGCAGGCAGGGCTGCTGGGAAAGGGGCAGGGCCAATCTCTGTCCCCCAGAGACCTGGCAGCCATGCTGGGGAAAGAGCCTGGCACAGGGTAACCGGGTCAAAGCAGGTGTGGCGGGTGTAGCATGGCGTGTGTGGTGTGGCAGGTGTGGCGTGGCGTGTGTGGTGTGGCAGGTGTGGCATGGTGGGTGTGGCGTGGCAGGTGTGGTGTGGCTGCTTCTGAGCAGCATTGGCTTCCCAGGCCCACACTGACCACACAGGGCACAGGACCTCAGTGTGGAGGAAGAAAGGCCACATTGCTGTGACAAAGGGGTTGAGGACCTGGGAAGTGGCGAGGCCTGTGGGCTGGCATTGGGAGTACCCCAACATATTTGGCTCCTTGGGACAGCAGCGGCTCCCAATGTCCTCACGAGCCACTCCTGGGCTGTTGCAGAGGCAGAATGTGGTGGCTGACATGAACTGACGAATGCCCCCCACCCCCCTGCTGACAGATGTATCCTCCCCAGCTAACCAACCCCAGGGCCTTCAGGCCAGATTCAGCCAGGCCTCTAGCGACAGCAGGCTCCAGCCTGGCCAGGACCATGGCCTCCACTCTGGGCAAGACCGCCACCCACTCCCTCCGTGCCTCAGTTTCCCTACCCAGACAGCGAGGGTAATAGGGTGAGCACATCCACCTGCCCACAGGGTCCCCTGGGAGCTTCTGGTGGATAGGGCAGCTCCCTGTCTTACCTGAGAACCATGTGGGCCACGACTGTGCCGTTACCCCACAGCCCTGTGATCCAAGGGTCCCACTGCCTGCACCAGTTGTGGGGCAGGGACAGTTGTACACAGGTAGCAGGTGTGCTGAATAAACCCTGGAAGGATGGGGGGCAGAGATGGCCACATCCATTCTACTTAGTCCCTCCTGTTACAGGTGCCCGCAGCCTTCCCAGACCTCCTAGTGCTCATGGGAAGCCAGTGGGCAGGGCTCTGTTACCACCCTAGAGAAGCCACTGGCAACAGCAGCACGGGGGCAGTAGCCTTGGCACCTGGCCCGGCTCATAAGTGGAGCACTCTGGGTGCCCACACGTCTCACCATCCTGTGCACTAACAAAGGTGCCTCCCCACCAGGACCTGCAGTGCCCTATATCATGATAGAGAAGCCTCCTCCCCAGGAGGACCCAGACTCAGGAAGTCCAGGATGCCCAGAGAAGATCATTCAGAAAGAGGCAGCAGCTTCCAGAACGCTTCCACGTAACATTCTGACATGAACTGGTGGTGCTGAGGCTGTGGCCACAGAAGACAGGGGTCTGCAGGACCCTCACAGGCAAGAGGTGGCTGTCCTTACAGCATGGAGGGACCACACAGCCCACGAGAAAAGACCACGCCCTGGGGGAAAGATGGTCTGCAGATGCCCTGTCCACACACTGTTGGGACAACCCAAGTCCTACAGGCAGAACAAACAAAACCTCAACACCAACCTTGTACTTTCACGAAGACTAATTCCAAATGCAGCAGACAGCTAAATATGAAAACCAGTAACACAGAACTTCTAGAAGTAAACACAGGAGAAAAATCTGTGTGCCTCGGATCAGGCGATGAGTGTTTAGATAAGCACCAAATGCACAATCTGTGAAAGACAAAAGTGACAAATAAGATTTTACTAACATTAAAAACATCTGCTGTGCAAAGACACTGTGGAGAGAAATGAGAAGCCGCAGGCTGGGAAGTGCTGCCTGCAAGGCACGTGTCCGACAGAAACGTGCACCTGAAACACACAGGAAACCGTGAGGGATCAGCAGTGAGGACGCAGACAACTCACTCAGGACAGGGGCAAAGGACAGGCACAGACACTTCACCAGAAACAACGGCTGACAAGCACACGAAAAGATGCTGGACAGCGCTTGTCATGAGAAATTCCACATTAGAATAACAAGATAACCTCCACACCCCTATTAGAATGGCCACGTTCCAGAAACCTAAAAATATCAGATGCTGATAAGTGCGCGGAGCCACAGGACCTCTCCTTGGTTGCTGGCAGGGGCGCAAACTCCGCCCCACTCTGGAAGGCGGCTCGGAGGTTTCTTCCAGAGCTAAACAGACTCTTCCCACATGAGCAGAAATCACACTCCTCGGTATTTAGCCAGCCGACTTGAAAACTTCCATCCACACAACACAAAAGAAGCTGCTTGTGAACACTTATCAACACTTAGAAGCAACCGAGACGTCTCTCAACAGGTGACGGGCAGACAGACCACGGCGCGTCACAGACCCCGTGACCTCCAGTCACGACACAGAACGGGGCAAGTGTAAACAGCCCAGGGAACCCTGAACGCTCGCTGACCAGTGACAGAGGCAGCACACTGCTCTGGAAATGATGGGACTATAGAGGGAAAGGACCAAGGCAGTTGGGAGTTTAGGGTGAAGAGGGAGGGCAAGTAGGTGGACCAGGGAACTTCTTAGGGCAGTAAAACCATCCGGTGACACTGCCACGGTGGCTACACAGCGTCCTGCGTTTGTCCAGAGCCTGGGATGACACGAAGCCACAGCAAACCTTAACGGATGCAAATTTAAAAACAGTTAGTAGTTTCAGGGATCCCATGCAGGAGATCAGATAGTGTTAAAAAGTACGTCCCAACCTCCCCACGGGGGTTCAGACAGGAGGTTCTGGCCTGAGTAACTCTCAGTCTTAAGGCAAAGGAAGAGTCCACAAGAAACACACTCTGGTTGACACAGCCGCCTGCCATGGGGACCAACCTCTGTCACGCTGCTGTCCCTGTACCCACAGTTGAACGCTACAGCAGTGGGGGCAGGTGTTACAGATGAGCAGGGGAGGGGCCGGGACGATGCATGCGGCAGTGGTGAGGGTGGAGTCAGGAGATGCAGATGGCTACACGCAGCTGGTATGCACACACGTGCATTTCGCAGGCACGGTCCAGCACACCACATGCCAGCTGAGCGGGCTCAGGAGCAGTAACCCCCGGCAATGGGGCACCAAGCACCAAAACCTCGCTCCCTAATTTCCTTTATGATAAACAGGATGGGAGGTCTTTGGAGAAGTGGCTACGTGAGGACTAGGACAGGAAATACCCTCGCTGAGCTGAGAGCATCTCATCCAGCAAGTCAGGAAGGCTCACAAAATAAACAAAACCATGGTGGGGTGCTGAGGGAACACGGAAGCCACCGGGAGGGCATCCGACCACAAGCGCTGACACCTGAGTGGCCGGACAGACAGACCAGCGTCGGTTACAGCCCAAGCCTCAGAGTCTGGGAGTCCACGCTGGTGCAGATGAGCGGCTGGGCCAAGTCCCACACAGGGAAGATGCTTAGCTCTGGATGTCTTAGGACGCCCCAGTCTGAAGAAGTGTGGCTCCTCACCCCGAGGCATGGGCTGTCACCCACAAGTACTCAGAAGGGGGACGTCACCAGGGTCCGGTCACAGTGACAGTTTGTGCCCTTGAGAGGATGTGCTCAGAAGGCCCGCACCTCTGTGCTCCCCCCCTAAAACCTCCTGGGGACGATATGGGACGAGCTCCAGCAGAGGGATGCCATGTACAATCCCTGGCCAGTCCCGCTCAACACCACCTAGAACTGAAGCCAGGGGAGTCTGAGAAACTCTCACAGCCCCAGGAGCCATGGCAGGTGACGTCCATGCTGCCTGAGGTGGGACCACAGACAGAATAGAGGCCCTGGCTGAAAACTCGGCTTCTGAATCACACTCAGACTCAGCGGCTGGCAGGGCAGTGATGCTGGTTCCTGCCTGTGGCAAGCACTCTGCACTAACGTGGAAACGCTTTATCAGTCGTAACTGCTATGTGGAAAGTGGTTGCCAAGGTTTGTGGGGACTTTCTGAACCACCTTCGATTTTTCTATGAATCAAAAACTCTTCCAAAAGCAAAAAAAAAAGTCTACTGAAAATATGGAGGATGACAGACCTTTCTGATGCATGTGCTGAGGGCCCAGCAGAGGCTGCGGAGGCCTCGCCAGCACCTGATGCGGTTAAATGGGGTGTGTGGGGCCTACTGCCTGCTCCTCCTGCACCTGTTCACACACTTCCCAGGAAATACACGGAGCCCTGGGAATTTCACATCAGCACTGCACTCAGCAATATACAGCCTCCTTCCCATCACCTGCCCACCCCAGAGACCTGGCTAAGTCACAGTCTGCTCAAAAGGCCATCCATAGTGACACCTGTCGGTAAATATGCATGGGCCACGCCCCATGGGGAGCTGCTGGCTGGGAAGCAGCTGCCCAAAATGTGCTGTCCTTCCCACCTCCGTCAGCGCCAGGCCTTCTTCCAAGGTCAAGGCAACAGCTGCAGTCAGAGCCCGCCTCCATCACCCCTCGCAGCTTATGAGAAGGCTTCTGTGGGGCGGGGTAACCACAGAGCCGTGGAGAGGTCATTTGGAGACCTTCCACCAGTGACAGCCATGATGTCCCAAGGCTCCCGTGACTTGGTGATGTGCAAACACTGGGGACAATGGTAAGCTTGGGGACCTGAAGCCACTCTCAGAAGGCCCCAAGGGAGGCAGGACCCTGAGTGTTCTGCTAGACTAAGGCCCACACACGTGCCACCACCAAGGGCTGGAGGCCAATCCTGACAGTAACACTGGCCGGCCCCTCGCTGGAGGCCAGTCCTGACACCAACACTGGCTGGACTCTCCCCCTACCCCTGGTGATTCTCAGCCCCTCCACTGCTGAGAGCAGGTCTGTCTGGGCCCACCCAAGCCCCACAGCCCTGCCCTGGGGTCCTGGCGTGTGGGATCTGGGCTTCTCCCTACATGCACAAGACCCACCCTCGCTGATGAAGGTTAGAAGGCCAGGCTGTGTCAGCTGCTATGGCCTGTGGGCAAGCACTGCTGTGGTCGCACTTGGGAGGGCAAAACAGACTCTACTACTGGTCAGCTGCTGTACTTACACATCAGGATGCTGAGGCTGGGAACAGATCATGGCCTTGGGCAGCGGTGGGTATATTATCCACTCCATTAATCAACCGGCAATCCACGTGAATTTGGGGCAGGCCTTGCTTCCAACACCTCTAAGACCCCACATTCACCCTGTCCTGGGTCCTCTGAGGTCTCCTACAAGCCAGGGCCCTGACACCCTCGCAGGGCCTGGGTGGGCATCTGTGCGGGGGGGGGGGGGAGGCCCAGGAGGGACCCTGGGGTCAGGACTGGACAAAGATGAAGGAATGAAGGAGCTTTGTGAAGCACGGAGGTGCTCAAAGGGACGGCCGTCACGGCCACCCAAGACACAAGGAGGGCCACAAAAGCCATCTGCTTGTTGTCTGTCTTGTGGTCACAGGACACACGAGACTCCTGGAGAGCTGTGAGGACCAGCTCCACGGGACCCCCAGATGCTGCAGGGAGAGGTGAGGCCGCCTGGTCACAGATATGTACAGAGCTGACAATCAACGACCCAATGCCTGGCAAAGCCACCCAGGGCATCTTGAGGAGCAGGTAACCCTGGAGCTTGTTCCCATAAAGTATTTAGAAGGTCTCTTGTTTCTAAACTGCACAGAAGACTCTTTTTTAATTCAATCTTTCCTGCAAAGGTGAGTGAAGACTGAGAAGGCGAGTGTGCTGATGCCTGGCCCGCCGAGGCCCATTGCCAGCTGTAAAGCTGCTCTGTATCACGGTCAGGCAGAGATGCCCAGGGCCTCCCTCCGCCCACAGGGCTTGGCTGCTCCCCTGCCTGCTGAAAAGACATAGACTTGCCTCTCAAGCAGAAAGCCCCATGCTCCCCACCTGTGCTGCCGTTTCTGTGTAGCCTGGCGGTTAAAATCGGGGACTGTGCACCATCTCACTGGGTTCAAATCCAGCCTCTGCTCCATAACAGCTGCCTCAGTTTCCAGATCTTGCACATTGTCCTGAGACGGGCCGCTCTGGCAGGACAAGGTGCAGCCCCTTGGGTCTCAGCAGTGCTCCCTCCCTGCCGTCCTCTCACTTGTGTGCAGAGAGGACGGACTTTAGGCGCCATCCTGAGTGGCCAGGCTGAGAGCACTTCCAAAGCACAAGGTGTAAGGCCACATGATGGCAGGTGGCCATGGGGGGCGCAGGCGTCTGCCCTGGACTTCGAGTTAATCACGATTAAAACAAAAAATGCCAGAATTTTAGAAAACTGGATGGCAGTATTGGCACAAATTATAACAAACGTATCCTACCTTCCCACTCAAAGCCTGACGCTCACTCCCTGCTGGGAGCCCCACCCACACAAGCGTCTCTAGGTGGGCAGGCTCTGCCCTTGGTGACCTGGGCCAGGTGCCTTCACCAGCCCTAGACAGGCCTTTAGAGTCCCAGAGAGTCTCATGCTGTGCCAATGTTTCCCCAAGGGAAAGCCCCCTCTGCACCCCAGGGAACCAGTGAGACACACCGGATGACACCCCTCGTGCCCCAGCCCCACCTCGCAGAGACTCTGCCATTGTGGACACACCTAAACACTCATGCACAGACAGGAACATTCAGGACAGCCTGCATGCGTCCCCGAGTCTCAGCTGTGTATGCAAAGCATGTAGCTGGTGGGCCTCTCAGGGCAGACACCCACAGCCCCTATGGCCACACACAATCGTGCGGCCTTATGCCAACCAAGGTGGAAGCCCCATCTGCCTTTCTCCTCGTGGGACCCCTCCTGGGAAGCAGGGCTGGGGCAGGGACAGGGCTATGAACTCACTAGCCTTCCGTCCTTCAAACTGAAAAGGCCCAGGAGGAACTGTGGGGATGTTCTCATAAACCAAAGGAAAATCACCTTGTAAATATAATGGGACTTATTTACAACCTCGCAGGGCAAGGACCATGAAGAGAGAGGACCACCTTCAGACCAGGAGGGAGTCGGGGAGGCAGGCAGGGTCCCACAGAAACACACACCCGCACTGTGCGTCTCTCTGCAGCCTTTTCAGGGCCTAAGGCCTAAAATAAGACTCGCTCTGTTCCCGCGTCATCGTTCCCTCTCTGCTTGGAGACAGTCCCTTCAGACGGAGCCTGTGCCAGCCACCACCAAATAAAAGGGATTTCATCAGCTGTGCCAGCACAGAGGTGCCGACTGCAGGTTCCCGCTAATTAACAGCTCTGATCACAGCTCCCATCTTCCAGCCGCAGCCCTGTCACCTGGGGAGACACACACCTGTCCACCCCCAGCCCACACGTTCTGGCTCGGGAGAGACAGAGAGAGAGAGACCTGAGAAATACGTCGTTTTACTCTAGTCCGAAACTTTTTAGAATCTAGTCAGGGCAGTTTTGATAAAGGAAAGGGCTGACGTTTAAAGGTAAAGTGCTTGGCTGCTCCCCACACGGTCACTGCCTACACCCCTGGGGACTGTGAGGTCAGGCCTGCCCTATGGCCCAGGACCCCAGCGCCACCCCAGATGCCCATGGCCCCTTCCTGTGCCACCATTCCTTAGCACCCCACCCTCTGTGTGTGTGTGTGCAGCCCAACCGTTCAAAGGAAGCTCTCGGGTGATCCAAGGCAGTGCCCAGCACTGCTCATCAGCTTAAAGACCAGGATTTCTACAGACAGCATGGTGCATGGTGTGGAACCTTGGGGGTTGTCCTAAAGGTTCCCCCAAGCCCTGTCCCCCAAGCTCCTGCCTGGTCTCTGTGGACACAGGAGGTGCTGAAGGCATCCAGCCTCTGACCTTGGCTGCAGCCTCCCTTCATCACACAGGAGGAGGGCACTGGGGGAGGGGCTCTCTCCTGCCCAGAGGGACACAGGGGTTAGCACAAGGTGGGATTTTCCATTTTGAAACCAGAAAGTCTCATACAAACCAGGAAGAGTGGGTCTCCCTGATATAAATGTATCTATGAATGTATAAAGTACCTGGGACTATATAAACATACACCCTCCCGTGTAAACACACGCTACCTACGTATGAAGGTATGAACGTGTCTCACTGTGTAACAGTACCTGGGAGCGTATAAACGTATACATTCCTTTATAAATATATCTATGAATGAAACAAATTTAGCAATGTCTTAAATAGTTATGGAATTCACAGGATACGAACGGTTGTGCAAGGCAGATGGGGGCTGGTATCACTTCCCTGATGTTTCTGCACCTCTGAAAACTGTCACCATGAAAATGTGAGGCTGAGGGGCGGGGCAGGCCCAGCAGAGGAGAGGGCGGGAGGCTCGTAGGGGAGAACATCCCGGTGTGGAGGTGACTGCATTTACCTGGACCCACTACCCTAGGACACACTCCACGGCCAGGACACCAGGACGGCTTCACGCCGGCCACATATGCATCCAGGACGGCTTCATGCCCACCATACACACATCTGCCTGTGAACTGCCGTCCTTCCTCAGAGCTACAGGCTCAAGCTGGCTGGGATGCGTCTCACAGGGGTTGACATGGAGCCCACAAGACCAGAGAGGCAGGAGCAGAAGGAAGCAGCCCCAAGGTTCACAGCAATCCTGAGATTCAACACAGGAACTCCTCAACTGCAAGGGGCAAACTCCACGGGGCTCTATGTGATGTGGCCCTTTACCCTAGAGGGCCTGTTGGGAGGAGGGAGCTCGTCCTACTGCTACTAAGTCAGGAAGGGTGTCGGCCTGGCCTGAGGTCCAGCCAGGAGCTGGGAGGAGGGCACGTCCCTCTGCTACTGAGTAGGGAAGGGCGGTGTGAAAGGTGTCAGCCTGGCCCGAGGACCTGCTGGGAGCCAGGAGGGGGGCACGTCCAGCTGCTACTGTGTCGGGGAAGGGCGGTGTGAAAGGTGTCGGCCTGGCCCGAGGTCCAGCCAGGAGCTGGGAGAGAGGCACATCCCATTGCTACTGAGTAGGGAAGGGCGGTGTGAAAGGTGTCAGCCTGGCCCGAGGACCTGCTGGGAGCCAGGAGGGGGGCACGTCCAGCTGCTACTGAATCGGGGAGGGCATGGGCTGGGACACAGCCTGGAGGCACAGCCAGGGACATGCCTAAGCGGGTCAGGCTGTGGAGCTAACATGGTGATGCCCCAGGACTGGGACACATGCCCCAGTGAATAACAAAATCCTTCTTGCCAAATGTAGGAGGGATGAGTGGCTGGCTGGGTGACAGGTTCAGGAGTCTGTGTTGAGTCTGGTGGACACACCAGGCCTCACAGGACGGAACTATAAGAGGAAAGAGTGGTGTCAGAAGGACACACAGGACATGCACAGGTAGCTGAGAGAGGCCGAGGGCTGGAGGCCTACATCAACAGCAGGCTGCTTGACTGAAGCTCCTGCTGCCTCTGGACACATTAACAGAGGCAGGTGTCAGCATGAAGGAGGTGCCAACAGCACCTCAGCGTCCTATATTAGGGGCGGCCCTGCTATGGGTACAGCTCAGGTAGAGACACTAAAAGGCCTGGAGTCAGGGCCTCAGATTACAGATGAAGGGGCCAGAAGAGTCCAGGAGAGTGATGAAAAGTGCAGGCGTGAATGATAAGGACGGCCACTACATACACCCCGGTCTGAACCAGGCACGCCAGAGCACTCTACCCAGGGCTGAACCAGGGCACGACAGAGCATTCCACCCAGGGCCGAACCAGGGCACGCAGGAGCAGTCTACCCAGGGCTGAACCAGGGCACGGCAGAACGTTCCACCCAGGGCCGAACCAGGGCACGCAGGAGCATTCCACCCAGGGCTGAACCAGGGCACGGCAGAGCATTCCACCAAGGGCTGAACCAGGGCATACAGGAGCATTCCACCCAGGGCTGAACCAGGGCACAGCAGAGCATTCCACCCAGGGCCGAACCAGGGCACGGCAGAGCATTCCACCAAGGGCTGAACCAGGGCATACAGGAGCATTCCACCCAGGGCTGAACCAGGGCACGGCAGAGCATTCCACCCAGGGCTGAACCAGGGCACGGCAGAGCATTCCACCAAGGGCTGAACCAGGGCACAGCAGAGCATTCCACCAAGGGCTGAACCAGGGCATACAGGAGCATTCCACCCAGGGCTGAACCAGGGCACGGCAGAGCATTCCACCGAGGGCTAAACCAGGTCATACAGGAGCATTCCACCCAGGGCTGAACCAGGGCACAGCAGAGCATTCCACCCAGGGCCGAACCAGGGCACGCAGGAGCAGTCCACCCAGGGCTGAACCAGGGCATGGCAGAGCATTCCACCGAGGGCTGAACCAGGTCATACAGGAGCATTCCACCCAGGGCTGAACCAGGGCACGACAGAGTAGTCCACCCAGGGCTGAACCAGGGCACGCAGGAGCATTCCACCCAGGGCTGAACCAGGGCATGCAGGAGCATTCCACGCAGGGCTGAACCAGGGCATACAGGAGCATTCCACCCAGGGCTGAACCAGGGCACGGCAGAGCATTCCACCCAGGGCTGAACCAGCAGTCCAGCACAGATGCTGGAAAATTTCTGTGCCTTAGGGCTGTCAGGGGAACAGCTAGCTCACAAGGCCAGGAGCGGCAGTCACGGGACACAGAACAAGGCACCAAGCACCCCACCAGGGACAAGGAGAAGGGCCCCACTGGACCTTCTGTGGCCGCGTCACACTCACACTGGAGGCTGACCAGGCCCAGCTAACTGTGGCCTCGTGCCCGGTACCCTCACTGTCAAGGTCAGGCAGCCGTGGGCCCCACACTGGGGGGTGACCTCCCAGAGGCGCCAGCACAGTGTGGAGGCCTACATGGGACATGTCTACAGACCCCAAGAATAGGTGGGGGGCCTGCAGGGGGACAGAGCTAGCCAGGGCTTCAGAGAGACCGCAGTGGGATGACAGACACAGGGTTGTCCCAGGAGATGGCCATCAGGAGGGGGAGGATGACGGTGTGTGCCCAAGGATGGCTCAGGAAGGCCTCTTGTGGGCCTCTTACAGGGCCTGGGCTACATGTCCAGTGCCACCTGGAAGGGGCAGGGTGCGAAGTTTCCCGTGCCCTGTGAAACATGATGGCCTGCCAGGAATTCCACATACTTGCTTTTAATTATACATTAAGACACAAATAAGCAGCAGTGAGCACGCACTGAGTCCATGGCCTACATGAGGCAGGACAGTGGACAGGTGAGGAGCTGGCCCTGGGCTTAGCCTCCCCTGGTAGAAAGAGGGTCACCTCCTCTCAGAAACATGGGGCCCACTGCACCTGCCCAGGTGTGCTCCAGAATCTGAATCCTATTCACTGGCACATTCCCTGGGCTGCTTCCAGCTGCACTGGGACCTGAGACCCACCCAGTGGGGCAGGGATGCTGTTACTTGCTTACAAGTGGGGGCACTGTACGATAGCTACACAGAAGTGCAGGTTCCAGCAGAGCTTCTGATGCCCAGGTGTGCCAAAGGCAGGCTCCTGACCCTCCACCCTCAGTGGCCTGTCCAGAACCACCAGCACCAAGAGGGGCCTATGAACCAAGGACAGGGGTCTGCCTCACACACCATCCGCTGGTTACTGAGAGATCTTTGAACAGTGTCCCAGAGAGAATGTGAGCTACAGAAACACACAGCAGAAACCCTGTCATGATCCTGGGCCTGCTGTGAAGCCATGCTGCCAGCGGCTATAATTCAGGTTTTAGTGAGGACAGGGCACGGGGAGCAGCACGCAGTCACACAGTCTTGCACTGAACTCAGGGACGCAGGACCATGAGCAAGCTCAGGAGCTGTCCTCCCTCCCAGGTCTCCAACCAGGCCTGCGGAGCACCAGGAGCTGCTCACAGGAGCTCTGGAGGCTGTGGGGGGTGGGGAGGGATCAGCAGCCCCCAGAGCCACCCCAGGCCCCGGTTGTCTTCACCTGGCCTGACCCCTGCACACTGTGACCATCTCAGCAGCAGGAGCAGCAAATGTGAACAGGACTATATTCCACCTGCTGGCATCATAGTGAATTCCTGCACTAAGGCCTGGGCACATGGTACAGGCCAGTGGCTGCAAGCGTCTGCCTCCTGGCCACAACCTTCAGCCTACCTTCTCCCATGCTACAGTAGCTTCTCTCTGCCCAGGCAGTAAGATCACACAGTTAATTCTGCCAAGGGAAGGGCCACTGGGCTGGCAGCCCCTGCACTGGCTAAGGGCCCCTAATAGGTGAGGTAAGGCCAAAGGCTGGGACCCTAAAGGTTCCCCAAAGACACTGAAGCATTCTAGGAGGGATGAGAGCCCAGGCTTCCCCAGGCCTCTCAGTCTGCCCACGGCATGGCTGGCTTCATTCCCTCCCACCGAGGCAAGGGCCCTGCCCAGCACTGTCTCGCCTAAGGTGGACATTCCCACTGGGAAGGATGACCCACAGGGGCAGCTCCTTCCCCAGGAACCCAGGGCCTGAAACAGTGTCTGCCTGGGGATGCTAAGTGATGGTTTCCAGAACGTTCTACCAGTGAAAGGAAGAGAGCCCAGCTTAGGTTGGCACAGTCAGAACTCCAGAGGGGCAGGATCTCAGAAGGTCCCTGAGGCACAACATCCACATAGACTGGCATGGGACCCACACGACCCAAGCAGGGCTCCCTCTACACCCCAAAAGCATCAGGGCGCTTCCAGTCACCATTGCAAAGAACACATTCTGAGCTCAAAAGGACAGGGAATTCCAGAAGCTGCTGTGTCTGTGGCACAACCCAAACCAAAATAATGCTGCTAATAAATACTAAATAAATTAACTCTGATAAATAATAGTTAGTGGAATGGGTCAGAGCAACACACCACAGGATAGTGGGTCAGCAAAAAGGGAGAGGGAACAAAAGAGAGAAATTGTTTTAGGGAATTGCTAAGAGCAAAGCTGCCAGATAAATAGGCAAGATCGACCCAACTGGCCAGGGAAGGCGCGGGCGGGAGGGGCGCACAGGCCTGCGAGGAATTGCATGCCCGGCCACACCACGCACAGGGAAGGGGGCAGCGGGGCTGGGTGCAGCTGGACCTCTGTCTCCTCCCCCCGTACTCCCTTCATAGGCACTTGCTAAGGAAAGCTCCTTTGTTAGGTGCAGGGCTGGGATAAATCACAGGGTCCAACCCTCGCAGCTCCACAAAGCACCAGGCCCCATCCCCGGCAAGGCCCCCTGTAAGCTGATGTTATGGACAGGCCTCTGACCCGTCCCTGAGTGTTACAGGCAGCTAATCTGATGGTGCAGAAGTTCATCTTGTGCAGGAGGGAGATTCCTCAGTGGCATCTATTCTGAGGATGGAATCTCATAACTTTCTGCAGGAGGGAGATCCCTCAGTGGCATCTATTGTGAGGATGGAATCTCATAACTTCAGCAAAGGTGAGGCTAAAAGCCTGGCTCCATAAAGACAAAGAACTACCAGAAATTGGCAAGAATAAGCCCATGATTTATCAAGCTCAGGCATTAAACTCCTGAGATGCACTCCCAGGCATTGCCCTTAAGTGAACGTTCCTGCCAAGGGCACAGAGAGGCCACCCTCAGGCCACAGGCCAGCCAATTGTACCTCTCCACTTCGCCTCAGGCCAGACCCAGTAAGCCAACCTCAGGGGTCCCTTGGGGCTCTCCCCAAAGCCAAATGACCCCCTTCCACTGCCTGTTGCTAAGAGCTGAAATATATCTCCCCCAAATATATCCAAATTTGAGCCCCCAGGACCTGTGAATGTGACATCATCTAGAAACAGGGTCTCCCCAGCTGCACTCAAGGTCAAGTCATTAGGGGGAACCTTGATCTAGAAGGACTGGTGACCTGCTGAGACAGGGGTCAGGGCACACAGAAGGAAGACACTGTGTGCAGACAGTGGCAGGGTGGCAGTGATGTCACTGGGGAAGGGCTAGAGCTGCCAGGCCTGGAACAGCCTCTGAAACAGCCAGCCCTGTCCACGCCATGACCTCAGAACCCAGAGAGGCTGCATGTCAGCTGTTAAGGTGCCCGGCGTGTGGTGCACAGTCATAGCAGCCCCAGGAGACCCATATGCTGTCCTCGCCTGTGGCTCCAGCTGCCCTGCAGGGCAGATGTGAAGGTCCGATCCTGTGCACAATAGCTGCCCATGGCCAGGCAACATAGGCAACTCAGGGCAGAAATGGCCAGATACACGGTCCCAGTCCTTAGCCTTACCTCTCCTGCCCTGATCCCCACCCATGCTGCAGGCCACACGTGGCCCAGCAATGCGGCAGATGTGGGGCCTGACAGCTGCCCACCCAAATGTCCACCGAGCTTCCTTACCCTGGACACATGCTCTGTCCTTCACACTGAGACGCCATCTCCACTGGTCTTAAGATTTCTCCAACACAGTTTCTTTCTTTAGTCTTCACCCATGAAAGATGCACATTTCACACCCAAGCAGAGGTTCCTTGCAACTAACCCACTGCTGTTTGCCCACGTAATGGCTGTTGATCCCAGCACTCCCCTGGGAAGGCGCCGCCCGCAGCCAGCACGAGGGAGCGTCCAGGGCTCCGCAACCAGCCTGGATCTGTGTTACTTATATAAATAAGTGTCCACCAAACACACTGCTAAGGAAAGGCCACACCATGGTGACAGTCAGACACTGCAACTTCAGTGCATGGCAAGGCACATAGCCCACCCTGCAAGGCAGGCTGCCTGGTGGGCACTGAGCTCCTGTGGCCAGAAAAGAGGCCCTCGCTGTGGCTCCAAGCAAAGGTCACAGTGTCCCTCGGTGGGAGCCCTCTGCTCCAGGCCTCCCTTTCTCAGGTAACTGAAAATGGTTCCATCACCCCACCGACACGCACACACCCACACAGGCACACAGAGGCCAGGAGAAAGCCCTCTGCCTCAGGCCCAGCCCCCGCAGACTCTTAACAAGCTCCCACCATCCCCAGCAGCAGCGTGTGCCAGGTGGAGAAGAGCAGGGTGTGTTTGGGGAACAACAGACTTAGGTGTTGTGAAGACGACTCCTAGACTGAAACCCGTCCAAGGGGCCCCAACAGAGGAGGATGGAGTCAGCGCTGCTGCTCCAGGGGACGGTCCGCAGGGAAATTCACAGCACCACGCAGTCACAGGTGGGGAAAGCCAGATGTAAAAGCGCCTTCCAGCACAACCTTCAACGTCAGTCAGATCCAGAGGAAAAAAGACAGGAGGGAAGTCTGAGTGTGGTCAGAAGATGCTGCAGCTGCCCAGTGGGAGAACCCACAGCTCTGGGAAGACAAGGACTTTCCACTCTTTTTCTGAAATGGTGATAGATATTTACTGACTTTTAAGTAAAACAAAACCAGCGCTGGTGGAGGGTCTTAGAAAGTGAAGTAAAACTCCCTGGGAGCAGGGGTCTCGCAGCCCAGGAGCTGCCCTCCTCAGCAAAGTCAGCCTGGGGGTAGCCCAGCTGTGTCGGTCACTCTGTCTCTCCAGCCAAGCCCGGGCAGCCACGGCATGGGAATCCCTCTGTGCCAGAGCCCAGGGAGGGGCGGGAGGTCTGCAAAGAGAGAAGGACCCACCTCCCTCCAAGTCAAACTCCCTTCAGTCTTCAGGCCACCCCGGGTGGGGCAGGGGGAGGGGCAGGACTCGATCGGGCAAAAGATGGCTTGTGTTTGATCTTGATTTTTTTTTTTAATTACCTAAACCTTTCTGTCTCCCAAGGCCTCACCAGTCCCCTCTAGTTGTAGGCCCTTCCTGCATGACCCCTCCGCAGAGGGTCCCTGTCCTCCTCCATCCATGCTTGATCTGAGCATCTTGCAGGAATCAGGGCCTTGGGATGTGCCCGTGGGACAGCCAGGGATGAGGAAGCATCTAGGGTGGTGGGATAGCCCAAATCAAAGTCCTGGACAGACCTGCACCAGGCTGGCCCCCATGCCCACATCTGCCTCTGAGGCAAATGGGACAGGGTCTCACCCATGGGCCCAAATCAGAGTTCACTATGGAGTACCACAGCTTTCCACACCCCCAAGCCTGACCTGGCTGCCCCTGACCCCTGAGGACCCACAGTGACTGCAGCAGACCATCACAGGCTCAGAAGAAGACAGGGCGGACTGCTGACCCTGAGCCCAGACAGAAAGTGACACTGGGACAGAAGGGGCAAGGGCCTGGCGCCCTGTGTCCAGGAGTGGGACTGTTTCCAGCATTGCGCAGCTCTGCTCTCTCGGAGAGTAAGCTCTCCATGCTCAGGCCCACAGGACAGGAGCCAGGCGGCAGGACACATGCCCTGCTGCTGGCCGAGTCACAGATGCCAGCCCAACAGCAAAGAGGGCATCGGCAAGAGTGCTTTAAGTGAGCTGCTCTTGCACATAAAAGTAACCATGGTTTCTGGATGAGAAGAAGAAAACCAGGGAGGAAGGAAAACCTCTTACACGATGATCCCACGGCCCGAGTCGCCGCTGTGGCCGTTCAGAGGACGTTCACTTCAGTGTTGCCTCTCCCTGGTGCCTAAATATAAATATGCACATTTATGTAAACATGAATCCCACAGCAACGCCGGGATCATCCCACATACTGCTTAAGTCTACTTTTCTCCAGTTCTCAAAATATCACTAATTTTCCCTGGTTCTGGCATGTTCCCCGGGGCTGAGGGGAACTTTCTTCTCTGGAGAAACCACGAGATCTGCTCAGTCTGCCAAGATGAAAGTGTGTCTCCTGCAGCTCTCTGCTGCACCTGCCGAGGGGGCCGCCCCGGGCCTCGGCCTCCCTGCCTGTGCCTAGGATGGGGCTCCCCTGGGGGGATTTCTGGGTAGAAAGGTTTGCCTCAAGAGACTTAAGTCCCTCCAGAAGGTGGAACAGAATAGTTCCTGCAGCACCTGCCTCTCAAACAGGCCCTAGGGCTGGCACACTGAGCAGCATGAGTGCCCACCGGGTGGTCCAGGTCCAGAGGCATGCTGTGCTGTCGTCTCTGCAGGCTGACTCGCCTCCCTGGGCAACCAGACCATGAAGGGAGGCCGTCCCCTGTCATGCTGCAGAAGCTGTGAACCCAGAACCCACAAGGGACTCTGGGCTCCCCTGGGCCTGTCTACTCTAGCTGTGGGTGGGGACAGCTGTGATCAGACATTGAAGGCCCCTCAGCCTTCTAAAAAATTTTAACCATTTAAACTATGTGTCTGGGAGTGAGAAAGGCAGAACCCCAACTGCTGCCTTGAATCAACCAGGCTCAAGCTTAAGTTCAAATCTGGGAGTCTGCCAGGAACTAGCTTTGGGCCTTTTGGCAACTTACTTACAAAACCTCAAATATCGCAGATCTGAAATGCCTGCCCTGCATCCTAGGAGGGTTGTTAGAATTAAAGGTGGTAGATGTAACGCTCTAAGCTGTAGAAAGGAGGTCCGCTCAGACCACCAGCACCATCACCATCATCACATCACCACCAACATGACCATCAGCACCATCACTATCATCACACCACCACCAACATGACCACCAGCACCATCACCATCATCACATCACCACCATGACCATCAGCACCATCACTATCATCACATCACCACCACCAACAC
>NW_003852402.1:1646356-1666256 GCF_000181295.1 Otolemur garnettii
ACCACCACCATGACCACCAGCACCATCACTATCATCACATCACCACCACCACCATGACCACCAGCACCATCACTATCATCACATCACCACCACCACCATGACCACCAGCACCATCACTATCATCACATCACCACCAACATGACCACCAGCACCATCACTATCATCACCACCTCTTCCTCATTTTCATCACTGTCACTGCCAGCATCACCGTAAACTTTACCATCACGACCATCATTTCTTCTTTCTTGTCATCCCCATCAGTGTCACCACCAGTAGCAGTGACATCATCATCTCATCACCATCACCCTCGTCACAACCACAGTGAAGACCACCTCCCCTCACCAGCACTACTGCGGCACCCACCTCCTCAGCCCGGCGCTCTGAACCTGGGACCTCCTCCCTCTCAATCCCAATTCTTTCTGCTCAACTCCTCAGAAGTGATTCAGCCTCCCCAGGCCCCTCAGATCCCCCAGGTCCCTGGAGGGCACTGCAAGAGTGGAACGAGGGAAAATCTAGGGGCTGCAGCTACATCAGAAGGGTCTCACCGCCGCCTGGCAGCTCTCACACATTCCATGGAGGAAATCTAGACAGCAAAGCCAGAGAACGTAGAAAATCTGTAAAGGAAAGGATCAGAACCAGGAGGGCACACTCCCAGGCTCCCCTGGGGCACCACCACAGCCAGGCCCAGGCCCGCCACAAGGCGCCGCAAGGCTGCAGCCATCTCCTTCCAGCTCCAAAGCCACAAGCAGCTGGGAACACCATGGGATCCACAGGCAAATACTGGGGTCTGTGGAGGCACAGAAGGTCCTCGGACATGCAAAGGTCAGGGTGTGGTTCCTTTACGCCTCAGGAATATGGTACCTGAGACTGAACACTCAAAGGCTACCGTTTTTGGTGGCCCACACCTATGAGAATCACCTGTGTGACCCTGGAGAGTCACTGCCCCCTTCTGAGCTGCCATCTCCTGAGACTGCAGATTGCACGCACAGCCCGGCCTTCTCTACACAGGCACCTGGATCATCAAAGCTAAATGCACGGGGGTCATGGAGGCCCACGAGATGCCCAAACTCATGAGAGGAGGGAACCACGGGGAGACACAGCGTGAGCAGTGGGGCTCTGGTCAGTTCCCCATCTGGCCCCCGTGGCACTGACAGGGAGGTGCTACAGCATGTCCATCCCACAGAGCAGTAAATGACAACATAGAAAGGGTGAGCGTCACGCCCCTCGTCACACAGCCCCTGAGTGGTGTGGCATGTGCCGAACCCAGGAAGCATGACCCTAGACCTCTCTTAAATAAAGCCCACCCTCCACCAGACAGACCCTGGTAATGAAGAAAAAGCACCCAGCACCCACGAGCCATTCTGTGGGACCCCAACACACCATCATGTGTGGGTGCTTCATGACACCGAGCCCCGGCCCCAGCACCCACGTGGCATCTGCCTTGTGGGCACCACTGTGTCCTGTCCCCCTCTGAGCTCAGCCCTGGCCCCTTCCTTGAGGTCTTCCTGAAATGTCCCTGCCCTTTCCTGCCTTGCAGAATCACTGGTTTCCAGTGCCATGGACAGCGTCCTTCCCCTTCTCATCTGGGCCATTATTCTCCCTCCCTCGTCCATCAGGCAGGGCTGTGGGCGTCCGTGGTCTGCATCCCCACTCACAGTGCTGCGCCGGGCACTGGATCGGCACTTGGTTATAACAAGAAGGTAATGGGTCTTATTCCTCACAATCACCTACCTGTCCTGGGCCAGGAGGGGTCACACCTACATCTCCATGGAGGTGCAAGCCAAGGCAGGACATAGCACAGACACAGTGCACAGGAGATGCACTTGAGACCAGACATGGTGCCCCAAGGGGCCAGCACTGGGCACCAAGGGACAGAAGACAGGCCTTGGACCCAAAGACAGGATGCTCCTTGGGGTGTGTCCTGGTGGAGGCAGATCCCCTTGCCCCAACAATGCACTCAGCCCGGGAAAGTCCTGGGCTTCTGTGGCCCTCCCTGGAAGCTACAGTTTAAGGAGAGACCTGCTTCTTTCTGAACTCACCAGGGAGAGCAGGAGGTGTGTTCACCAGTGCTGCCCTGAAAGGCCTGTTGGGAGCCACGGCACAATGGCCTGGGAAACCCTCTGTGCCCTTCCTGACATGCTGGCATCACGGGGCAGGGCCCTCAGTCCTACCTACACCTCTGAGGCTCCTCGACACACTGGCATCACGGGCCAGGGTCCTCTGTCCCCCCCCCAACACCTTGGTCTCTGACTGTTGCTGCTCAGACAAGGCCATCCAGCCAGAGGGAGGACTGCAGCCAAGACTTGTGTCTGTGTCATCAAAATGCTCCTGTTCAGGAGATAAAACAAATGTCCTTCCCTAAATAAAAGATCTCTAGGAAAAGGGAGAGGCCACATGCTCCTGCACTGGCTGGGTGATACCCGTGTGCTCCTCTCCTGCGCTGGCTGGGGGATACCCGTGTGCTCCTCTCCTGTGCTGGCTGGGGGATACCCGTGTGCTCCTCCCCTGCACACTGGCTGGGGGATACCCGTGTGCTCCTCCCCTGCACACTGGCTGGGGGATACCCGTGTGCTCCTCCCCTGCGCTGGCTGGGGGATACCCGTGTGCTCCTCCCCTGCGCTGGCTGGGGGGTACCTGGGTGCTCCTCCCCTGCACACTGGCTGGGGGATGCCTGGGTGCTCCTCTCCTGCGCTGACTGGGGGATACCCATGTGCTCCTCTCATGGGCTCACAGTCAGGCCACAACCCCAGGGCTCCCACTGTGCCCTGGACACCTCTGAGGCCACTCCCGAGTCACCCTGCCCAGTGGGCAGCCCCACTTCCTCCCCCAAAGCCCCGTAGGGTTTCTCCCAGGGCAGGAATGGAAAAGCCAGTTCTGCTTCTAATACTCTACTGGCAGCCAGAGACCCCAGGCCAGGCACCTTGTCATTGCTGACCCCTGGGGGGTATGGCCCCAACCATGTGGGCTACTGCCCAGAAGGCCAGTGCTATGCCATGTTGGGCAGCCACCTCCCTCAGGTGGGATCTCATCAGTCAATGTCTCTTGGTTGTGTGGGTGCACCCAGGCAAGGCCGTCTGAGCAGAGGAGCTTCTGGTGCTCAGGTCCTCCCCGCCTGGACAGGCAGGCCATGCTCAGTGTGGGGGTGAGGGTGGAGGGCCTGAGAGGAGCACACAGCCCCACCTGCCAAGACCCCACCACCACCCCAGCATGTGACGTGGCAGGCTGGGGCTCTGGCATCCCGTCAGGGCTGTGTGGCTTTTCTGAAATCACTGAGCCCTTCTGAGAATGGGAACGGGCGAAGTCCCAAAGGATCTCAATTGGGCTGAGGACTCAACATAGCCAGGAGGCTGGTCACTGTGGGGGGATCCCTTCCTGGACCTCTTGGACCTCAAGAGCTCCAGCCTCTTATCTGGGAAGGCTCCTACAACCCCACACACCTAAATTGCCTCCAAGTAACCTGAGGACCTTGCAGGGCTCAGATCCCCATGTGCTGGGCAGAGTTGGGCTGACACAGACGGTCAGCAGATGGTATCTGTGCAGCTATAACAATGACCCAGACACCTGTGTTATGACAGAGACAGACTGATGATGAAGGAAACAGAGTCCAGCAGCCTGGCCATGGTCAGCTCCGGCAAAATGGGTGGAAACCATAAATGGCATAAAAACAACTCCCACTGAGTAGAGACCCTTCCCCACAAGCAGAGAGGGCCAGGGAGCAGCCCTGCACAGCCATCAGGCCGGGAGACGCAGATGACCCAGCACCTGTGCTCGGGGTAGGAGGGGTGTTGGCTGTGTGCACTGGAGGCCAGGGTGAGGGGCACGGCGGGGGCTTGCTCCTGCAGGTGCGCCCGCTCACGCCGCACCTGCCACCAAGACTAACTACTCAGAGGAGTCCAAGTGCTCAGCAAGGACAAATCCCTAAAATGAATCAAAGCTACGCATGAAACAGAACAGCAGGCACCTGCGTAGATTGGTCATTCCTACCCGGTGTCCCAGGCAGACCTTCAAGAAAGGTGTTACAAGAGCAGAACTTGGAGCAGCATCACAGCCTGCTCGTGTGGGCACACGCCTGTGTGAGGCACAACACGCGTCCAAGGGTGACGCTGCTTGGGGGAGGGAGAACTGGGGTCAGGAACACGGCACAGGATGCTGCTCTGCAGCTTTAGAAACGTGTGCACATGTGGGGTTTCCAGCTCAGGAACAGTAGCTGCTCTAGATGTGTACACGTAAAGACACGCATGTACTATCAGGATCACGTACAGAGACGCACACAGGGCCTGCCTTCGTCTGCGGGAGACACAACGAGACCCCCGGAGGATGCTGGAAACCTCGCATGGTATCAAACCCTGGACCTCACACACCCGTGTGTTTTCCTAGACACCTACATACACAGGAAGTCTAACTATCAGCTTGGCAGAGCAAGAGATGAGCAGTAAATATTAATAAAATGAAAAACGTAACAATATACTACGATAGTGAAGTACACGCATGTGGCCTCTCTCTGCAAGTACCTTACTGGACCAGCCTCCTTGTGACGATACAAGACGGTCAATACCCGGGTGGTAAGAGAGGGACGTGAGTAGGGTGGCTGTCGTGAAGTGGCGTTGGGCAATCCTGTCCTCAAACACCAGTACCGACACCATGACAGGTGATCTGATCCCTGAGATGAGCCCTAGGTAGCTAACGTGAGGAGCCCAGCTGAGCTGGGTACACTGACAGCCCCAGAGGCTCTGCTCTCAGACAGCAGCTCAGCCTGTGTCCACTGCACCTGGAACTGGTCAGCCAGGACATGCCCATGCAGGCCTTCTGGAAGGATGACAAGGGTGAGGGAGAGTGATGACCAGTAACTCAGGAACAGGGACCCAGGCTGGTACAGTACCCAACACCTGGGGAGGGTTTTCCCTCAAATAGGAACCAGCTGGGGACAGGGAGGGCCAGAACACCCCAGGGAAGGTGGCGACACCAGCCCAGGTGACGAGAGGTGAGGGGCCAGTAGCTGGCTGCAGAGAAAGTACTGAGGATGTAGGGAAGGCCTGACGGTGTCCTCCCAAAGCTAGACGGGACCACAACCAGCAACTTACAAGGAAAGTAAAGTGACCTGAACACTACTTTTTGGTGTTAATATTTTTTAAAAAGTGTACGATAAAATGCTGGAATCTCAGCTATATTGTGTCAAATGTCATAAGAACTGTTGCAAAGAATGGAAATGTGGCCCTGGTCACCAAGAAGAAGAGACAGCCCAGGCCCCTCTTGCCATGTTCCCGCTCCAGAGGGCCCTAAGCACACACCACACTGGGCAGGGCACAGGGAGCTCCCCGCGGGAAGTCCCGGCATGAGGAATGCTCGCCAGCACCACAGCTTTCCACTCTCAGACGCGACCTGCCAGTTACTAAAATGAAATGATAAAGTTGCACACAGGGGAGAGATTTAGGAAGTTCTTTAGCCTGGAAACTGCCCTAAAAATAAAGCCTGTGCTTTTCAAAAACAACATAACCACACCATTCTCCTCTTTGCCACAGTGCTGAGAATGTGCCTTGCTAAGGAGTGTCCATCAGGACAGGGAGCCAGGAGGGCTGCTGTCCCCTCACCCTGACGGGGAGGTCAGCGCCAGCCCCACAGACACTCAGCCTTGGGCCCCAGAGGCAGAAGCTCTTCTCTGCTTCTCTCACCATCTCTGAAACAACTTTATCTGGGCAACTTTTAGCAAAACAAGACTTTTTTTTAATTAAATGAGAAAAACAACATACTGGCCCGGCTGCCGTAATTTCTTCAGATTAGCTGGGCTTTGAAATTCCTCATGCTCACTCCTTGTTAAACCTGCTAAATTCAGGCGCTGCTTTTAAGATAGGTTTCAAAAGCTTTGGAACACGCTTTCTAACACAAAAGTTAAGATTTAAACAGTAATGCCACTAATTCCCCTGGAATGGAGCTTAAATAAAGCAGAATCAGAGATAATGAATGTCCTGTTATGAACCACGTCGAAAGTTGCATTATCATACTTAACGATTTTTTGCATAATCTTACCACTTAATAAGGCTACAAGATATCATGTACAAGAAGTTTTAATTTATTCAGCTTGTAACTCAGCTATAGTTAGAGACAATCTCAGTTCTTAAAGGATTAGAGCGCAGTGATACCAGCCAGGCCCCGAACAGACACTAATTAAACAGCTCATGGGACTGGCAAGGCTGGTGGGACTGGTCCCCAGAGAGGCCCCAACCCCTGCTGCCTGGGTGCCGGGCATGCTCGTGTCTGGTGGGCAGACATCTGCTATGGGGCTGTGTCACAGGCACACCCCAGGGTGTGTGGCATGGCCTGTACTGAGGGCTGCCCACTGAACATTTACATGGCCTCTTGGTGGTCCCTTCAGAACCTCAACTGGCTCGGTTCGGTCCAGAGAGCAGGTCCAGCCACTCCACCCAGCAAGGCCTTCACTGCTTCAGGTGGCACGTGCTGATCTATCCAGCACACACACCTGTCTCCCCAGCATTTGCCAAGAATAACAAGGGCATCCCCTGTGCTGCTACCTGTCAGCTGCATCCCCTTCTGGTAAATTCCAGCTGGAGCCACAAGGCATCATCACACCCACCCTGGGGCCTCCAGAGAAGAACTTGGGCGGCGACCAGCCAGGGGACGGGCGGCCCCCCTGCAGCTGAAGCCATTGTTGGTGGTGTTCCCTCCTCCCCAGGCTCAGGCTGCATTTCCCCTGAGCAGGTGGAAGGTGCCAAGGGCTGCAGGTGCAGACCTGGGTGGGCCGTTCCAATGATGCTCAGGGCCCCATTTCCAAAGTGACACTCAGGGCTCACCACCACCACCAGGTCACAGGCTTAAGGAAACACAGCTTTCCTGAACTGCCCTGTTCCGGGCTTGGGTTGCCCGATGTGGATGGAGCCCAGCTCATCTACACAGTCCCTCGTGGCCCCAACAGTGCCACTGTGCTAAGATGCGCCAAGCCAAGGTCTGTTCACGGGGCGAGGTCCAAGGGTTGCTCTGAGCAGACAAGTTGTGTCCAGGAGGCAGACCGGGCTCCACCTGCAAACCCTCTCCCTGGCTTGGTGACGAGCTGTAGCATCCCTGACATGGGGCTCACAGCCACACACTGAGAGTCTCTCTGTCCCTCCATGCACCTGTGTGTGCTGCTATCTGCCCAGCATGGTAAAACACAGAGGGAGCACCTGGCCCATGTCAGGCTGCAGAGGTACAGAGCCCCCGAGTGGTGGCCTGGCCTGTGCAGAAGCCTCTGGATCCCCACAGCCGAGGGCTGAACAGCCCCCCAAAGGCAGGGTGCAAGGAACACAGACGGGAACAGGACAGACCCCCATGAACAGCCACGTCAAAGCCACCATGAGCACTGGGTGTGGCACATGGGGCGCTGAACTTTTTTCAGATGGACGCTGCCCTGCAGGGGTGGGGCCCAACACTCTACCTCTCAGGTGACAGTGGAGGCAGCTTCCAGATGGAGAGGAGCACCTTGTATCTCCCCCGTCAGGGACCAGCCGTCAGAGAGGGTGTGTGCACACCTGTGAGCAGCCGACCCGCATGAGCTCAGTGCTGGGAGCACACTAAGGGTCCCTGCATGCGTGTGCCCCTCTTCTCGCCCACCCTGAGAGTCAGACACTCAGAGTCCTGCCAGGATGTGCTGGGCAGCCTGCACCCCTGAGCCTAGCTGAGCCCCAGAATACTGCATGGCCTGGACAGCTCTGCCTGTGGGAGCAGCCGCCTGCCTCCCTGGTGCCACCCCGTCCCCAGGGCACGGTCCACCACACAACCCTCTCCACAGGCAGGGAAAGCACAGCTGGGGGAGGGGGCTGGGGGGATCTGCAGGGCCCTGGCACTGTGGCAAGAAGTTTTTCTTTTCTGTCATTTTTCGTAATTGGCCTCCCAGGAAGCCACAGTTATTTAAAAAAAAAAAAAAGTGGACATGGAAAAAAGAAACAATAGCAGCCAGACTGGGTCTCCTCAGAGGGTGCGGGGCAACATGGCACAGACCCATCCTCGTGACCTGGGGCTATTCACTGTCACACCAGACACCCCCCTCCATGCAATGTGACAAGGACAAGAAACAGTCTCAGGCTCTCAGCAAGCACGGCCAGTTCCCAGGACCCTGCTCTGTTCTAGAAGCTTCCTGTGGAACACTCAGCCATCCCAGACTCAAGGGCAGAATAACTCGGTACTCGGAGTTCTGTATCGCACTCTTGGGCTGAGCCTCCAACTCAGCAGAAAAGAGAGACGCGAGAGTTTCAACTGAGGTGAACTAATGCGTTAGGAGTAACTCAGGAATGAAGGGGGCAGGCACGGAACACTCTCTAATAACAAGCCACGAACTGCTCAGGCGGCCACGGCCCATTCCAGCTGGAATAAAAAAGGCCGTAAGGAGGCTGGCCACAAACATCACTCTGGTTTTCACAACTTTCTACTTGAAAATCAAACAGGAAAACAAAGTGAATTATCAAGCTTCAGATGTGGTGAGCCTGTGGGCTCCCGGAGGCACTGGCCTGGGTCTGCATGCTGGGTGGTCCCGCCGAGCACTGGGGCCCAGGCTTCCCCAGTCTGGGCTGCAGGTGCTTAGCTCAAGTGCGTGTAGATGACACAGTCTGTGCCAGTCCCAGGCCACCCTGTGACTCCCCCAGGACCTCACCACGTCTGCGTTATCACCTTACCACTAAAAAGAACCTTTCCATCACCCGTAAATGGAAAGCCAGTGCCTCTTCCATAAATAGAAGGGAGCTGTAAAAGCAGATCCACAGCCATTAAAATAACAAATGCCCGTCCGCATCGCACATAAAGCCATCCTGCAGGCCCAGGCTGTGTGTGCCCTCGCGTGGGGAAACGCTGATTTATGGGAGAAGGAACTTAAAGAACTTCCGGGCAGTCTTCCCCAGCCTCGACCTCCCAGGGAAATTTCACCACCTTCTACCCTAAGCCTCCACTCAAGGGTCGTCTCTGCCTGGCCTTCAACCTCCCGGATAACAAAGTACCCCTTGTGTCCTGCTGACAGTATGCTTGCCACTGCAGGCCTCACTGGGACGGGTGAGGCCCACCACCTGGGGTCCCCCATACACATGCAGGGTGAGACCCATCGTGACAAGCTCGCCCCTTGGTTGGTGTGCCTCGTATTTGGTGCCTGAGGCTGTGGTGATAAACACCACAGACCTGTAGCTGAACAAACAGGCAGACGTTCCCTCATAGCTCAGGAAGCCTGAAGTCTGAAGTTGGTGTCAGCAGGGCTGTGAGTCCTCTAGGGCTCTGCAGGAGGGCACCCCTGGTCTGCCCAGCTCCAGGGGCTCCAGGGCTCTGCAGGAGGGTGGGCCTGGTCTGCCCAGCTCCAGGGGCTCCAGGCAGCCTGGGCTGGTGGCCGCAGCACTGCGTCCACCTCCATCTGTGTGTGACCTCATCCTGTGTTTCTGTTCTCTGCCTTTCCAAAGACTCATCATGGGGTTCTGGGTACACCTAAGGTTGATCTCATCTTGAAATCTTTGCTGTGATTCATCTGCAAAGGCCTTTGCTCCCAGTGAGGGGACTTGCCGGTTTTCAGGCAGGCCCACAGGTGTGCATCCCTCACAGGTGCAGACGCAGCCTTCATTTTTCCTTTTCACCCACGGTGCTGCCTGCCCCCAGCACACAGCAGGCCCTCAACATGTGCACTCCAAACTGAGGCTGGCGTATCTGCCAAGGCTGCCCCCAAGGCAATCAGTGGGCAAGAGCCCGGAGCCACCACCACATAGGTGTCCTCTAGAGACAGGAGGGTCTGAGATGGATGCTCTGGTTCTGTAAGGCATGGAGTTACATATAAGCAAGGTCTGGGCTCTCCCACCAGCGAAGCGAATCCAGGGCCTGCTCAGCTGCCTCTGCTATCGGAGGACAAAGGTAATCAGCTAGTAAAACTCACCTTCTCCAAGGCAGAGTTGGTTTTGAAAAGAATGTGTGTTTTAAAGGCTGTGCGACCTCTTCTAAATGTATCAGGGAAGAGCACAGGGGGCCCAGGCAGGGACCACACAGTCCAGAAGGACAGTCTCGGGGACAGGTCTCTGCAGGTTCTGGAGGACACTATGCTGCCCTGCACTGAAAGCCTTCTAGAACCTGAGCCAGGAAGGCCTTGGGAGGACGAGGTGTGGGGAACCACAGGCCCTGGGCTGCTGCCACCCTGTCCTTGGGAGGACAGGGTGGGGGGAACCATAGGCTCTGTCCTGCCTGAGCCAGAAAGGCCTTGAGGACAAGGTGGGGGGAACCACAGGCCCTGGGCTGCTGCTACCCTGATTCCCCCAGGGCTGCTGCCACCCTGTCCTTGGGACAGCCCCCTCCTCTCCTCTAGGTCCTTGGTGTCAGAGCAAAGACCCTGGTCCAGAATCCAGCCCCAGTGCCCACGGCCACCAGCCTCAGTCCACATGGACGCCCTTTGAGTCTGTGAACTTAGAGGATGGGGCACCCTCCTGAGGCCCCCTAGACCCTCCCCCACTGTGAGTACACCCCAGCACTGTGGGGACCTCTGCTCTGCCTGTGGAGGTCACATTCTGAGGTGACCTCTGCAGGCAGAGCAGCCACAGTCCCTCTTGGGAGCAAGGTCAGCAGAGGGCCTGGGCCCTGGCCAGGATGATGCACCTCTGTCCTCGAGTTTTCTCAATGGTAAGGTCATCAGACAACCCACACTGAGCGCAGGTGGACTGAGGAGCAGCGGAGGGGACGGCCAAGAGTCATCAGTGCAGTCACCTGGCTGGCCCCACAGGAGTATCCATTCTCCCCAGTTCCCACTGAGCCCCCACTATGCACACTCAGCCTGGCCCCAGGAGGCTCCCAGCACAGGCCCCTCCTCTGCAGATGGGAGCTCACCAGGGAGAGATGCAGAGATTCCCCCACAATGGCTCAGACCTTCTTAGATGCTCACACGGCTCCAGAGAGGAGGTGACAGCTGCCTGCAGGTGGACCCCCTGAACTTGAGACCTCTGAATGCCCTGATTTGTTTTTAAAAGTAAAAAAAGAAGGAAAGGCAGGGACTACTGGGGATATGCTGGTGTGGAGGGCGGAAGGGGTGTGAGAAGGCAGGGGCACTGTATCCCTGAATCTCGGGGCCCCATCCAACCCACAGGAAGGTTGACCAGAGGCCACTTCTGGGGACACCAGCTACCTCAGGATCCTCTGAGGCTCCACTTCACATACCAAGATTCCACAGAGCCTCAGCAAAGTGCAAGGTCAGGGCTGCTGCCACCCTGATTCCCCAAATGCCCCAGCCCGCACCTGGCCTGTCAACACAGGAACAGCTGTCCCCAGTGTGCCCAAGGGGACGGCACCAAGGCACCAGGGCTGCTGAGGGTCTGTCTGCCCACACAAAGGCCTGTATGGACCCTGGACACAGGCACCCAGAGCCACTGGGACGTGCAGGCAGACAATCAGATCTCCACACCGAGACGGCGCCAGATTTGAGACGACGGACAGGACCTGTCCAGGGAGCACCATCGAGGTCATGATTGGCCTCCACACTCTGAGGTGACCTATACCCCCACAAGGCCCAGGGGGAAAAGCAAACAAGCAGCCACCGCTGCAACACCACATCTGGCTGTGACCCCGACGAGGGGCCAGGGTGAGACCAGCTCCCTGCCGTCCCCACATGGGATGGGCCCTGACAACCTGGAGGTGCCTGCCAGCTGCCCTACCACCTCAGCAGAGCCAGACGCAGCCAGGAATCCATCCGGCCACTCGAGGACACAGAGTGAAATAGCTGAGAGCAGGCTGTGGGCCCAGCCACACCCAGGTCCACCCTGTCCTCCAGATCACCCTGCGTCTGAGTCCGTGGGCGGCTTTTTCCCTAAGAACAGGGGGCATCAGTGCTGGACAGGGACTTCAACGTGGTGTGGAGGGGCATGGGCAGGCCGCTGAGGTGGTCGGGGGTCAGGGCATGTGGGGCAGGCCCCAGTTCCCACCTTGGCAACACAGCACAACTTCTGTACAAAGGGGCCAGGAGCTCAAAGCAGCATCTAGACATTGCCATGGGCATTGTCAAGGTTACCAGCTGTACAAGGAAGAGTCCGGAGTAGACTTCAAAGGCGCCAGCCCCCAGTGAGAGACAAGCTTTCCTAGGGGAGATTCCAGCACTCACCACCTGCCAGTGATGGAGACCTATGTCCAGAGAGGCCACTCCTGGGATTTACACAAGGTGACAGGTGGGGCAGGGGGAGTGCCCGCTGTCTCACACTGGGGAAGGGCGAGTGCCCACTGTCTCACACTGGGACAGGGGGAGTGCCCACTGTCTCACACTGGGACAGGGGGAGTGCCCACTGTCTCACACTGGGACAGGGGGAGTGCCCACTGTCTCACACTGGGGCAGGGAAAGTGCACACTGTCTCGCACTCTGATGGTGCCAACTTCCTCTCTGTCCCTGCAACCAGGCTGGTCCCAGCATTGAGCAACTGAGTAACCACCTGGAGACACCCATGGCTCCCTTCAGTGGCTCACCAGGTCCACTTAGAGAGGGGGATCCTCTGGGCATTGCTGGCTGTCAGCCCAGGCTGGGAAGTGGAATGTCCCAGCCACCTGGCCCACCACGGTGCTATCAGGGCCCACACACGTGCTCCTATCTGGAGCTATCTCCTCCAGGGACTGATGCCTAGGCCCCCTCCTAGCAGGTCCCCAAGTGGACCTGTAGAGTCCACTGGCAGTGAAGACATAGCCGGTTCCTCAGGGCAGAGGGTGAGAGGGTGAGGGCTGGCCCCGGAAGGATCCCTGAGCTCCAGCTCCACCCCAGTGGCCAGCACCATTGCAGGCTCCCTCGGTCAATCCAGGCAGGGGCTGGCCACTTGTGCGGAGCTCTACTCGGGAGTCTCCACCATGTGAGCACCTCCCTACCTGTCTGGCAACCGTGGGGGCCGCCGGGGGGCCGCCATGGGCCCACCAGGCAGCTCCACAGGCAGACCTGGCAGAAGGGGTGTCCAGTCCCAGGTGCCAAACACACAGCGAAGGGGCATCGGTCAGGGGCCCATGTGGCCACCCCAAGTCTTTGCCTTTCCTAGAGGAAGAGACTGAGGGTCTCAGAGGTCTAGGGCCTAGCCTGATCCTTCACTGCCACCAGACTCATTCATCCTGAAGGCCATGTGTGCAGTGGGTGTGACGCTCTGGCCTAGCGCAAGGTGTACAGGAGTGTGTAAGCTGTGACCTGAGGTGGAAGGCGATGGCCTGGGGCCTCTGCCCCAAGTCACACAGAGTGAGCCCATGGGCAGGTGTGTGTCCCATTGTCCTTGGGGCCGTGGGCTGTGCTCAGACCTTGCTGGGCCACATGGGTTCTGCCGTGAGCAGAGGGCAGTGGCCCTTCTTCTGGACGAGGCACAGTCACGTGGGGTGTAGAGAGCCGCTGGGCAGGGTGGGGCAGCAGCCCGGCAGGGCGTGAGGTTGGTGTCTGGTGCCGTGGGTGGTCTGCATGAGGTCATCTCTGTGTTGTGTGTGTTCACAGGTTGGTGGAATGTTTATTCACATGTGGGGTGTCTGTACCGTGTGTGTGGTATGGGTGGTGGGCACACGTGTGCCATGTGCTGCTGTTGGTTGAACGTGTGTGGTGCGCAGTGTGTGTCTGTGATCAGTGGGGATGCATGTGGGCTGCATATGTGATTCATGTGTCTCTATGTTGTAGGTTGTGTCAGTGCAGTGTGGTAAGTATGGTGGGTGGCATGCAGTGCGTGTCCCCATGTATAGGGGGACGTGTCACTCTGCGAGGATGGTGTGTAATGCGTGAATGTCTTAATTCTCTGTGTGTCTCTGTATATGTGCAGGGTGTGTCTGCTGTGTATGTCATAGTGTGTAGTTTGTATGTATAATGTGTGTGGTGTGATGTGTGTGATGTGTTCTGGTGTGTGGTGTGGTATATTTGGTGTCCAGTGTGTGTAGTGTGTATGTGTTGTGTGAGGTGTGTGTGGTGTGATGGGTGTGTCTGTGTGTGTGGTATGTATGCACAGTGTGTGCATGGTGTGGTGCATGTGTGGTGTGGGGTGTGTATTTGGTGTGTGGTGTGGGGTGTGTATTTGGTGTGTGGTGTAATGTGTGTGGTGGGTGTGGTATGATGTGTGTGCATAGTGTGTGTGTGGTGTGGGTGAGGTGATATGTGTGGTGTGTTTGTGTTGTGTGTAGTGTATTTGGTGTGGTATGTTTGTGATGTGGTGTGATATGTGTATTTGGTGTGTAGTGTGTGTGGTGTGGTGTTGTGTGTAGTGTGTGTATTTGGTGTGTAGTGTGTGTGGTGTGTTTGTGTTGTGTGTAGTGTGTGTGGTATGGTGTGTTGATGTGTGTGGTGTGTTTGTGATGTGTGTGGTGTGTGTATTTGGTGTATAGTGTGTGTGGTGTGGTGTGATGTTTGTGTTGTATGTAGTGTGTGTGTATTTGGTGTGTAGCGTGTGTGGTGTGGTGCGTGTGTGGTTCCTCACAGAGCCCGGATGCCTGACAGATGGGGTCCAGGTCACAGGAGGAAGAGAAGAGGTGCCCTGGGGAGGCGGGAGACCCTGTGGCAGGAGGGCAGTGGCCTCCACTGCCGGTCTCCAGGGTGCCCCCCAGGCGTGCCTGGGAACTGACCATGACATCACAGGCAGGTGCATGGCTGCACGCTTCCATTCTCTGTCCACACCTTAGTCCACTCTCTTGCTGTTTACATACAGGTAAGATGAGGAATCAGCCCGGCCCCCTTCTCCCTGCCCAGGCACAGGCCACCTGCCCTCCCTGCTCCCTCCCTGCTAACTCCAGTGTGTGTGCCATATTTTACATGTTTAAGTATGTTATTCACAGCTATATAAATGCCTACAAGTATTACACAGAGTCATGTGTGTGTACACATAAACATGAACATATACAGACAAACGTCAACAGTGAACCTTTCCAAGAAGACAGGCCAGTGCCCTACCAGAGCAGGGGACACGGCCCTGATTGTTCCCTCCTTCTGGGCACCCAGCACACTGCAGCAGGCCCAACGACCGACAAAACTCACCACTGAACAACCCGCTAAAATCACTCTCCTGTGCCTAGGGTGGGAGCAAGATCAGAGACTGATGTGTTTCTAAAGATGCTGGTGGGGAAGACTTGGCCCCATCCAGGCCCTCCCGTGCGTGAAGTGTGGCTGGACACTGCAGCCCAGCCCTGCAGGGCTCCCAGCAAGGCTACAGTGGACCATCTCACACCTGCAAAGTCACCTCATCCCCGTCCTTCTATGTCTGAACTCTCGCTGTTGCCAGACACTCAGATGAGAGCCCCATCATAGTGAGTGTGGGTTTTACTTAGATTCTGTGCTACACAAGAAAAGCTTGTAAGTGACGAAAGAGGAGCTGAGTATTTTTAATGCCTTTTCAACTCTGTCCCTCCCCTGCAGCCATTCACACTTACCTGCCCTTGCAAATAGAGTCTGCTGGCATGTCAGGGGAGAGGCAGTTTGCGAGAGGCGGTGGCAACAGGCTCCTGCCAGGCGATGCTAACACTGTGATGCACCTGAGCCCCATCTTTCCTTTGCATACCTCACAGGGCACCTGTGCCATGAAAATGCTGCACTCAGGAGTCTGGCTGATGCAGACCCTGGGGCCTCTGGACAAAGCTGAGGGCCCCTCCACAGCCAGGCTCCAGGCTCAGGGCCCTGCAGTCCCACACCCAGGTAGGGGAAGATGCCCAGACACATCTTGGCATGAGAGTTTGGAGAGCTCCGAGCTGCTGAAGCCCCCCCCACACCACGCACACACCTGAGCAGTTAGCCCCAAGCCCGCACCAATCCCATGTTATCACCGACTCTGAGAGGGAGCTGGGTGCTGTGTCCAGCCCGTACCAAGGACAGTGTGGAAACCTCAGGGCTTACCAAGTCCTCACCCCTTGCACAACCCATGAAGGGCCACCCCCAAGCCCCTCTCACGTCTCTGAGACACAGACCTGTAACTGGGTAAGTATTTGGCATTCAACAAATAATTCCGACGGGCTCTTGGGTCCAGGAGCTGAGCTGTGTATCCTAAGTTCTCTGTTCACCTTTTAAAAACTGAACTGATTGAGACCACAGATACTCGAATGCCCTGCGATGGCTGCTGGTATTGTAAAGACTGCACCAATTAAGGATTACTGCGCAGGCCACAATAATTAATACAATGCCATTAAATGCCGTTATGGTGTTACGGGTGCCCTTTCTCACGGGCCACCCGGGTTTGCAGAATGATGCTTCACTTTCATTATAACCAGCTAATAAATAAATGAGAGCCGACTCCTGCTACTCCGTCAGCGGCTGCCCTGGGAGTGCTGCCGGAGACAGGACCGCCAGGCAGCAGGCCCACCAGGCAGTTCCAAGAGTGCCTCTGGGATCGAGGTTCCCGTAAGGTGTACTGGGGCAATCATATGCAGATGCTAATCTCTTCAACAAGTTCTCGATACTAACCTGCAAAAGAGGCTTTTAAACATCAGGTCCAACCCTCCGAACACTCCCAGAGTCAACAGCAAACCCACATCCAAAGGGAAAAAGCACAGGGTTCTCCCTTCAGTTCAGAAAGGGTGGCTGAATGATTTTCTGGCCTTCTGGTGTTTCCTTCAGGTCCCAAAGCCTGAAACCTCTGCCGCTGTGCTGGCGTCAGCCCTCCCTGCCCCTGGTCCCTCAGTAGTATTTTTCTGCCCTTCCTGTTACATCAGGAATCCACACCAAAGCCTGCTACGCTGCGCTGTCCAAGCGATTCAAAGACTTTAAGAGAAATATTACAAAGTCTTTGGAAAAGGGAGACAAAAAATATTTATCATTCTAGTTATTTCCTTAACTTCATGTCGTAAGAACAGACATAACTGAGAATGAAGACCGGCCTCCCTCTGCCCCTCTCCCCCGCTTAATAATGAAGCAGCTGGACCCTGAATCAGGCCCCCAAGACTCCACTCTGCCCCCTCACTCTACCTGAAGTTCAAACACACAGTATGTGCACACTCCATCAAGAAGGCAAAGGTGGCTTTCCCCTCCCAGAGGAGGGCCAGTGTCCTAAGGGTCCAGACCCTAATTATGGGCTTGCTTCCTTCCCAGTCCTGCTGAGGCTGCCCAGGCCAGGCCTGGCACAGTTGCAGGACCTACTTATACAAAGATCGCACAACCGAGCCTGCAATTACGGACCACAGTTCGCCTCTCTCGCGTCACAGCCCTATTCATCTCCGAAAACACTGGAAGACAGACTGGCCAGAGGGGGACGGATTAGCCACGGGGTGGCCTGCATCTCCACACAAAAGGGGAAGTGTGGAAAAACGGCTCCCTGGGCCCCCATTCTTCACCCCTGAAAAAAAACAGATTCATGGAAATGGCTATTTAAACAGCTCTTTCCCACCAGTCCCCAGACAACAAGTCCCAATTGTCCACCGCCTGTGTGCTCCCTCCCTCCTGCTGGACAGCTCCGCTGGGAGGAGAGCAGACCTGAGCCTGCAGCCTGCCCGGCCAGGAACAGCTCCTGCACCTCCCCCAGGGAACCAGGATTGGCTACCAACCTCCCCACACCTTTCAACAATTGACCCCAAGGAGCCAAAAGGGCCTCTTGGCCAAGACAATGAGGCCTCTCAAGTCCTGACCTTCCAAATAGAGAAGGCAACGGGGGGCTTGAACACAGCGGAGGAGGCATCTTGTCAGGGTGGATAAGGAAGACCCCCGGGGAGCCCAGAGGGCTGAAAAAACACTCGGACACCACCCCCCATTTCTGAAGATACCTGTGCCTCCACCCTGTGCACCCAGCCCCGGTCCCATATCCTCCCATCTTGTGACAGAGGACTGTGCCTTCCACAGCACCGACACGTGTGTCTGCTTCAAGGTAAATAAACACTGAGGCTCTGTGAGGGCTGTCAGGTAACCCTCACAAACCCCTCCATCCAGGGACCAACTTCCTGGGAACTTTCCTGCTGAACCCAGCACCCTCCGATCAGGGAGTCAGAAACTCTTTCCTCTCAGAACAACAGAGTCCGTAAGCCCCAGAGGCCCAGAGGCACCCTTAGGAGCCTCCTGGACAGTTAGTTCCCACAGAGGGAGCTGGACGGGAACCCTCCTTAATGCACTGTCCCAATGGTCAGGGGCTCCACTCTGCCACTAAATTACAGCTTCAAAATACAGGACACCCCTCCACCTGACAGAATACAAGGGCACAGTGGGAGCTCTGAAATTTTTACACATGCGTCCTTTCCAAAAACTAATCCCCCAGAGAACAGAAGGTCAGCAGGGAGAGCAGAGAACTTACAGCACAAAGCCCCACAGCGCAGGGACCCCTCGCCAGGGGCCTGAACACACCTCTGGGCAGAGAACACCCGCTGTCAGGGGGCTTCTGGGGACTTGCCTAGAGGAAACGACCCCTTAGCAAGAAAGGCAGCTGCCCCAGCCATGAGGGACCACTGTCCACTTCCAAAGTAGGTCAGTAAGGCAGCAGGAAGGCTAGCCTCCAGTGTTAGGAAAGGGGTCCCCACAGGTCAGGCTGCACGGCTGGGCCAGCAGCAAGCTCCCGGGACGGGCTCCACTCCCCCCAGTCCTGGCTGTCTGGACCCACACCCAGGGGAGGTCACAGGGCCTGGGACGGGCTCCCACACCCACCTGCCTTCTCTGCCTCCAGCAGCTCATTAATTAGGCAGAGAAGCAGCTGAATGTTGCAAACCCTGCCTTTGTAGGGGCCCTGAGCTAATGAGAATCCAGGGCAGTACCAGTCACTGGCTCCCTCCAGGTGCTGGTGTTCCCAGGGGACTGAGGGAAGCGTCCAGCAGAGCTGGCAGGGTCTGTGTGCAAGGACACTGGCCACCTATGGGCAGTGGGTGTCACGGGGAGGTAAGAGCACTAGTTCTCACCCCTTGGGGCTGGCACACAGGCTGAACCTAGAGTGTACCAAGACTCCAGTCTACTCCACCCTCCCTCCACCAGGAAGTTTCCAGGAGTGAGCCTGGAGTGCCAGGTCACCCCAAACAAACAGGGAGGTGTGGCTTTGTCCCCTCTGTACCAGGATCCTCACACCACACAGGTCCAACTGTTAGCCTGCGCATCCTAACAATGGCAGACAGCCCTGCACTTTAACAGGGACCCAGAGGACAGGCGGAGGAACTTGATGCGGCCCGGCCCGTACACCCAGGTGGCCAAACCCCTGCTGCCCCAGCCGCGGGTCCCTGACCCAGCCTGGAAGGCGGTGCGGGGCGCGGGGAGAGGACCTTAGGCCTCGCCTGATGCCCGCGGGTCCCAGCCTAGCGCCCAACCCGGCCGGCCGGCCACAATGGAGCGCTGGTGCCATCTACCGAGGGCCCGCGGCGCGCGGGATGGCGCCGTTGCCACCGAGCCATGTGGGGCAGGGGCGGAACAGCAACCTCGGCTGGGGCCTGGGCTTCAGAGCAGCCCGAGGGGTACTAAAGCCACCGCGCCCCCCGATTCCGCGCCTCACCCACTCCCCGCGGGCGGCCTGCGTTCCCCGATGGAGACGCGGCAGCGGGCTCCGTGCCCAGGCTGGGCTCCGGGAAGGGTCGCGCCGCCCGCCGCTCCGGCCCCGCAGTGGCACTCTAGGAGCCTCGGCCTGGAGCGGCGGCGGTAGAACCTGCTGGAAGCCAGTCGCGCGCAGGAGCCGCCGCGAGCCAGGCGGAGCGCGGGGGACGGCCAGGGACGGCGCCCGGGGACCAGTCCGCGCGCCAGGGACAATTACCTTCTTTCAGGAACTGAGCGTGGATTACTAAAACGAGGAAGCAGCAGAGCGCGGCCCCAGCCAGTGCCCAGAGTGCCTTCAGGAGCTGCATCGCGGAGTGCCAACTCGGCCGACGCCCCCGAAGTCGCGCAGCGAAGGTCCGGGCGCCGCATCAGCGCCCCGCCGGGTGCAGCCGCCGCGGCCGCCCGCACTCGCCCTCCATCCGCCGCCAACGCCGCGCTCCGCCGCGACTAGAGGCGCCACTCCAGGAGGCGATTTGTGTCTTTTTGGGCAGGGGGGAGGGG
>NW_003852402.1:1666891-1685506 GCF_000181295.1 Otolemur garnettii
CCGGGCCCGGCGCGTCCGCGGGCTGCTCGCGCCGGGCTAGCGCTGCTCGTACCGGTATCGGCACCGGGGGCGGCCGCGCCTACAGGTGGGGCCGGAGACGCTGCGCGCCCGGTCGCCTGCGGGACGCCGATGCTCCGGCCTGCCTGCGCGCGCCCGCCCGTTCGGCTCGGCAACAGCCCCTTCTGGGAGGCGGCGGGAGGGGAGCGCGGCGCCGCTCGCCCAGCCTAGGCGGCCAGGCCCGCGCAGCCTCGGACTCCGGTCCGCACTCGCCGCCGTCTGCGCTCCTCTCGGCCCGCGAGCCGCCGATGCGCACTGGGCCGCGGAGGGGACCCCGGGGACCCCCGCCGCCCTGCAGCGCCCCCGCCTGGCGCGCCAGCGGGTCAGGTGGGGCCGGTCCAGCCGAAAACTGCGGGTCGGGCTCCACCTAGGCGCGCAGGGCCCTCACTGCAGAGCTGCCGCGGCCGGCGCCTGGAGGGGCGGACGTGGGGCCTCAAGTCGCACCCAGCGTCCCTCTCACCCCAGGGCCCTGGGAGAGGGGGGAACGCCCGGGCCGAAGCACTGTCAGGACACGGAGCTGATCGGTGGCTGGAAGGGCTCTGAGCAAGCTGCACTTTGGAGGTGGTCCTTTCGCTTCTGAAGACACATCTGCCTGGAAACATGCACACGCACACACACGTACGTATGCATGCCACTCACACCCCAGGCCCCGCCGTTTCCTTATCCAGCCAGCTGCCCTATACCCCACACAGGGAGTGTAGCAAATCCCGACTTCTGCTCCAGAGGAAGCCAGCAAGAGGCACCTCCCTTCCCGCCTTTGGGAAGGAGGAGCACTTGTCTCAGGCCAGGTTTCCTCTGCACTCCAGAGTGGGGGACCCTGGTGTTATGTTGGTGGGGGGTCTTCCAGAGACCAGCACCAGGACTAGTGTGGTAGGCCTCAAGACATTTTTGTCCCAATTAAATTTAAAATTCAATCTCAAATGCCCAACAAAGAGCTTTACACAGGAATCAGGGTTAAACTTCTTCCCAAACCTCTGCTCTGGCCTGTGTGGGACAGGGGACAGGGGTGACACCTATAGAGCACAGGGCTGGCATACAGAGTGCCTCCTGCCTGTGCAAACACTTATGTGCCAGGGAGGGAAAGAGGTCAGGCCCTGAAGGGCTCTTAGAGGTCAGACAGATCAAGCCCATCAGTGCACATTTGGGGAAACTGAGGCCTGTAGAAGCAGGACAGCTGGGGCCACATCACCCAGCAAGGGAAGGGAAGAGCAGGATTAGCCACCAACTAATGACTCGACGCTGTCTGCCTGAGCCAGCCTTGCTGTGCCTAGCACCTGTCACAGAGGGCAAATGATACACAATTCTTACCACTGGCTGTCACCAGCCCCCACCCCTGGAAAGGCACACACTAGATAAGCATGGGTGGTTCCTGTCTTCTCTCTTGGAGGAGTGACCCCAGCCTCACACCAGCCAAGCCATTAACCACTCCAGACCTGCCCTGGGAGAAACTGAACATTCTCTCCTAGTGCAGCCCCCCAGACCCATGTCCTACAAGTACCCACCTGCCCCCTTCTCCTCACCCTCTAGACTAGCAGTTCTCAACCTGTGAGTCGCGACCCCTTTGGACTGTATTAAAGGTTCGCAGCATTAGGAAGGTTGAGAACCACTGCTCTAGACATTCTCCAGTAAAGGTCTCCATGCAGCAGCCAGGCCTGCCTCACATGCAAAGCCTGACCTCCACCAAGGTCATCGCCCTCTTTATTACCTGGCGCACAGCTCAGAGGCCTCAACAGTCTCAAGGATGCTTATCATGCAGGCTCACCCCTGGCCCCCGGAGGGACCTGGGCTGGGGAGAAACCTTACTTCTGATATTTGCTGTGCCCCCAGTCAGGCACATATTATTTGAAATTTTTAAAGTAGAAAAGGATTCTAAATTCACCAGGGGAGAATTTTAAGAGCTCTTTGGAAGGTCCTTCTGTAAAGAGAATTAATGAGGAGAAAGGAAAACAAAAGAAATTATAAACAGAGGCAGGATCCACTAATTTATTTTTAACAGGTGGGGCAGGAAAACCTCTGCCTCTAGTGTGGGACCAAGAGCACCCCCACCCCAGTGTATGTGGCCTCAATTGCAATCTTTAAAGAAATCACAGGTGAAGAGGGGGAGAACCCCAGGCCTGGCACCCAAAGAGGCAGTCACAGCGCAGACCAGTTGAAAATGCAGTTCAAGGTGGCAGCACCAGCATCTGAGCTGGATAAAACACACAGACCTTGGGAGAGGACACCCTTGCTCTCACCAAAATGACAGGCAAGACTTTTAAAATATGACAAAACCATAATGGGTGAGGGGAGCCAGGTGGTGCTGAAGCAAAGCAAAGAAGACCACGGCTGAGGCCACTAAAGGATGACCACGTCCTCGCCATCCTCCTGAGGCTGCACCTGAGGCACCTGGCTGCACAGCTGAGCCCCCCCAAAGCCAGGGCGTCCCCACCCTTCACAAACGACTACTGTCAGGCAAGCTTAGCCCAGGCCAGACAGGAAGAAAGCTGTCCACAGAGAGAGGTTCTGCCTTTTGCCTGGGGACAGCCTCCACACAGCGTGAGTCTGAGGCCCTGGATGAGGAAGGTGCGTTCCATTTAGCAGGTCTCTGGCAGAAACTCAACACCGCCTCTCTAAGCACGTGGGCAGTAAACACAATAGTTGAACTGTAACTATGTATCTGTCACGCCCTGAAATCACAGGTATTTTCATATCCCCTGACAACTCTTGTGGCTATCCCAGTATAAGTTTATGTTCACTATTACTTCAAATTACAGTCGTCCCACTACTAGACATTTTATGTAATATTTTCATAAAGAAGCAAACATTACTGTATCAAAATATGGGGTTTTTTGAACATTTAGTAACTATATTTTAATATAATTGGTATTCTTAGTAAACACAGATTTTTATTTTAGTCTGAGATGGGTCCCATGGGAGATCTAGATTTCCACAGAGGCCAATGGCACACAAAAGGCCAGGACCTCCCTGCCCTAGTGAGAAAGTCAGAGCCTAGGAGACAATCAGGGTGGAATGGACTTGAGCTTGGCCATTCACTATGAATAGGACAAACGGTACAAAGGCAACACAGTCTCCAGGAGTGAAGTGTCCAGCAAATGTGGGGACCCTTGCCCAGTGGCCCCATGCCTGCTGCCCATGAGGTCCATGTGCCCACATGCCCTGCCCTCTCCTGGTCCAGTGGGCATGGGTGTGCCAGGGGCAGTGGGCACCCACACTGACCGGTCATTACATAGACTTCAACCTTTATTCCTCCTGGGAATAAGGCAGGAGGGGATCACTAGGTATTTGCAGAAAGCCAGTGACTGGAAAGAGGAGGACGGCTCAGATGTGTATATTTAGTCTGCACCTGACCCTTAGGGGACAGAAATAATTCAAGGAAAAATAAAACAACCATCATCATAATTCTTCAAAATAGCATCATTCTAAAAAACAATGAAAGAAAACCAGGCTCCAGTGAAGACAGGAGAGAAGACAGGAAGGAAGGACTCTGGGAGATGAATGGGACAGGCCAACGTTAAGACACAGAGATGCACGGAGCAGAAACATGGGCATGTGTCAAGGCCGGGAAGGTAAGTGAAGAAGTTTCCCGGGTGCAGAGAACAGGGAATGAGAGATGGAAGTTGAGAAAAGTTACACAAGCAGGATGTATCCTGGGTGTCCAATTTTCACTTGCTACAAACCCTACAGAAGAAAAAAGGCAACAAAGAGGAGAAAATAGTCATGTCTGAGCACACGTATTCAGACTGCAGAGACTTACCTACTCTGAGTACACGCAGATCTAATAAGATCTATTCTTTGGGTGGCGTCTGTAGCTCAGTGGGTAGAGTGCCCACCACATACACTGAGGCTGGCAGGTTGGAACCCAGCCCGGGCTAGCTAAACAATGACAACTGCCACAAAAAATAGCCGGGCACTGTGGGGGACACCTGTAGTTTTAGCTACTTGGGAGGCTGAGGCAAAAGAATTGCTTGAGCCCAAGAGTTTGAGGTTGCTGTGAGCTATGATGCCACAACACCCTACCCAGGGTGACAGCTTGAGACTCTGTCTCAAAAAAAAAAAATCCTATTCCTAGATGCAAGCAACACATGAGACTATTAAAACCTTGTAGAATTAAAAAAAAAATGTCTGTGGAGTCAGCAATGAACTGTCACTGAACTTAACTTCTAGCTTCTAGAAGACAGTACAGCCATGCCTTCAGGTTCTGAGGGGAAATGATGAGACCCAGGATTTCATACCCAGCTAAACTGCCAACAACGTGTACCAAGGAAGGGCACTCAGAATTTCAGTTTAATAGCCACATCCCTCATACTAAAAGCTGACCTAGGTGACCCTCCAGCAGAGAAAGGACTCGGGAACATGGGGAGATATGATAAAAAGAAATTTAGCATATTTGACAAGAGTGAAAATAAGCTATAAGTGATGTATGAGAAGATAAATGAGGTCCCAATACTAGAGGGGTCTCCTCAACTGGTAAAAATCTCTACAATAAAATTTACATCTCCTATACCTCCTTCTGCAGAGTTCTAGTCTCAGGTCTTTCTGTGGCTAACAACATTTACAAAATAATATTATAAATATCCTTATTTGTGTTCAAGTTTCAAAAGCAACATGTAGACAGATCTTAAAAAAATTATAGCAGAGAGCTCCCCATTAGGGGGAGTCCATTGACGCCACTCAGGGCCCAGAGACACTGCTGCCTGTTTCCGAGTGCAGAAGAGAACAAGACAGCAAGTCAGCAGTGCCTGGGAGCAGGCCCAGACGTGAGCTCCGGCCCCCAGAGCCGCCAGCCTCACGCGACCCAGCAAGGCTTGGTGGAGAGCCTACCCGAGGTGTAGGGGCTAGCATGCATGTCCACAGCCCCATCATGGGACCTGCCTCCCACCGGGGCAACTGCAGCAGAACTTCTGTAAGGTGACCACCCAGGGACTGGAACATACTGGTCAACACATGGAGGAGGTCACAGTTCATTACTGGCTCCACAGACATTCATTTTTTTTTTTTGTTAATTCTGCAAAATTAAAAATTTTATTATAGAGATTTTTACCAGTTGAGGGAGATCCCTCTAGTATCAGAACCAACTGTACCGTACTGGTGTAGTGCATGTCCGGTCTGTGAAGATTAGGTTAACTTAAGGAGAGGGGCAGTGCAGGGAAGGGGGCAGTGTCTGGAGGGGGCAGTGTAGGGGGGTGGGCAGTGCAGGGAAGGGGCAGTGCAGCGGGGTAGGGAGTGCAGAGGTGGGGGTGGGCAGCCATGGAGTCTCTACTGCAACTGATGCAACCCCTGCAGGGACTTCCCAGGTAATGCACACAGTTCCCACAGGAGCCTCCAAAGCACACCTGGGTCAGGAGAGTGAGGCCTATCTGGTGACGAGGGACCAGAGCACAATGTCCTGATACTGCAACAAGATCTGCAGAAGTGCCTGGGTGTGGGAGGAGGAGAGATATGGGGATAGGAAAGCTGGAGCCATCACTTCCCAAGATGGGAGGGGAGGGAGACAGGGACTGGAGCAATGCACTGGCTTCAGAGGGGCTAAGGCAGAGCATCTCCCAGTACCTAAGGGTGGTCACGGGTGGGCAGGTAGTGAGTCTGGAGCACTGGGCCAGGACGGGGAGGGCAAGGTCAACACTGGAGCATCCACAAGGGAGGGGCAGTGTGAGGTGGGAAGAGACAGGGCTGAGTGCTGAGGTGGGGACCACCAAGGCAGAACATGGTGATCCTGAAGGCTCCCTGAAGGCTCCCTGAAGGCAACCCAGAGGCTCCCTGGAGATGACACTCTGTCCTTGAAGCTTCCACGGTCCGGTTTTTAGCGTCCTGGGACCCAGGGGTGCAGAGAGGACCCCTGATGAGCAGATGAGAAGACCTCTTGCTGTGCCAGACTGAGGAGGGTGGGGCCGGCACCTCCTTCTGGGCCCAGTCCCTGGCCTTATCAGCAGGTTCCCTGGGACCCTGATGCCCAGCAAGACTGGTCCATCTCAGAGGGGGCCTCATGAGGGGCGCCACAGACCTCCTCCCACCCACAGGTGAGCATCACAGCCACACAGCTCAGCGGAGCCTCCCCTGCAGAGTCCACGCCTCCAGGTCCAGGTACAACTTGGCAAGAGCCCCAAGGCCACCACAGCAGGGACAAAGAGGTGGACATTCCACCTTAGCTAAACACCTGGGTGAGTGAAGCCACATTCCAAGGAAAAGGCTCCATTCTGCACATCAGAACCTGGGCTGTGGCCCAGATCCCAGCTCACTGGTTGTCTGCCCAGGGAGGGGGAGAGCTGAGCTCCCCAGCCCCGCTTTGCTGGGTCCGTGACTGTGCCCGACCCTCTGATGAAAACTCCTGGTTTGCCGCAAGACCCGGTGGTGTCCAGCATAAACACCAAACTGATGGGTGACAGCAAGACCCATGATCCAACTTTTTTTTCACAAACATAACCTATAAGCTGTAGTTGACCCAAATGATTTTTTAAAGATTGCTTTAAATTATTCTTCATCTCTGTTTATTGCAGCCCAATTCATAATTGCCAGGTCATGGAAGAAGCCCAAGTGCCCATCGATCCACGAATGGGTCAACAAACTGTGGTATAGGTACACCATGGAATACTATGCAGCCATTAAGAAGGATGGAGACTTTACATCCTTCATGTTCACATGGATGGAGCTGGAGAATGTTCTTCTGAGCAAAGTATCACGAGAATGGAGGAAAAAGTATCCAATGTACACACCCCTATTATGAAACTAATTTATACCTTTTATATGAAAGATATAAAAAAAAAGCAAAAGAAGAGGGGGAGGGGGGAGGGAGAAGGGAGGAGGGAATGGGTGGAGGGAGGGGTTTGGAGGGATTACTTCTGAGGTTTATCTTATAGAGGTACAGGTGAATCTTTCTAAGAGTAGAATGTGAACGTTTTAAAGCAATAACTGAGAAAATGACATGAAGGCTGTGTTGACCAGTTTGATGGAAGTATTTCAGATTGCATGTGAAAACCCCACACTGTACCCCAGAAGTGCATTAATGTACATAGTTATCATTCAATAAAATAAAATAAAATAAAATAAAAATCTAAAAAAAAAATTATTCTTCATCTCAACAACTAAGTTTCTTGATGCCCCCCACCAGCATTTCCCCCGGCACTGTCAGGCTCTCCCACCACCCCAGGTATCATTCCACGTGTCAGGACTAGGCCTCGCAGTTTCCAGAAGCTTCCATGATTGCACCTTCCCCACACCCCTGAGGCAGAAGTCCGAGTACCCACTGCACGCGGCTGTATGTCCACTCTTCCCCTGACAACCCTTTCTCCAAGTAAGTACTGCAGCCCTGAGTAGCCAGCACACCCCAGGCTACAGACCCCGTTGCAGACAATAGAAAACTGAGGCCCTGAGAGCAGAGGCGTCTGCACAAAGGCCACGTCCAGCAAGGGCTTGAGCAGGACCACGCCCTCCACGTCCCATCTGCTCACTCTCTGGCCCTGTCCTTCCTTCTAGGCTGACTCGGGCATTCAGGAAAGATAGTGCCACCTTGGCCCTGGCCATGAGAGCAGGAGGGTGCCTCCCTTCGTCTGTCTCTGAGCCCTCACCTGTGAGGGTGATTGAAGGAGGTCTAGAGAAGGACCGTGGGCTGGGGCAGGTGTCAGAGCCGCAGCCAGTGGCAGCCTGGGGCAAACAAAAGAGCCAGGGCTTCCAGGTGGCCCTGGCCATCTGTGTGACCTGACCACTAGCCAGTTGTCAATCTCTCTGAGCTTGGAGTCCTCATTTACACTCACTGTGAGGACTACAGCAGGTGCACACAGACAGTACTGCAGAGCTGGCCCCAACCAACATTTCTTCCCTCCTTTCCTGTCTGTGTGCATGGAAGGACCTTATCTGGTCCCAGGGAGATCTCTGAGGCACGCTGCTGGGGGAACCCCAAAGAGATGTCCTGCCAATCCTTGTCTGGAATCATCCACAGAGGAGAATTTGTAACTCTGAGCTGTGTCAGTCCTTTATTCCCCAGGGTGGGTGAGCAGAGGGGAGGAAATGGGCAGAGCAGGTGGGAGGGTAGGCAGAAGGGAGGAGGAGGGAGACAGGCGGTGGGGAGGGAGACAGGCGGTGGGGAGGGTAGGCAGAGGGGAGGGGGGAGGGAGACAGGCGGTGGGGAGAGGCCCCCAGTATGCAGAGGGGAAGTGGGAGACGGAGGTATGGAATGGGGAGCCTCTCTCTACTGCTCATCACCCTCTAGGCAGCGGAGTCCACCATGCAGCAGGCCCCATGGGCTCTGCCACACCGGTAAAGACAGACTTCCTTCTCCCCCGGAGTTGGAAGCCCCAGAAAACAGAAGCCATGACTTCAGCAAAACCCACCTGCTCACCACCCCCTGGCTGGGACTGGACCTCCTCCTGGAGCCCCAGCCTTCCACAGTGGGGCTGGGCCCTCACCCCCTGGTCTCCTCTCATTGCTCCAGATGCACCACTCAAGTCCAGGCAAAGCTCTGCCAGTGCCCAGGACCATCTATCATCCGGCATGGACTAAACCTCAGCCAAGGAGCTGCTCCAGCCTCATGCTCAGAGACCCCACGCCCCAGGGCCATGCTACAGTATCACCTCGTGCCTGGGCTCCCAGGAGCAGGGCCAGTGTTAGTGTAGCTTCCCCTGCTAGACAGACCATGCCCACAGGCTGCGACGAGTGTGACCCACTGCTGAGGACTGAATGAACAGCAGGCAGGAGAAGGGGGCTGGAAGCAGGCGAATAGGAGGAGGCATGTCCCCTTCTCTCCTCAGGCCACCGGCCAACTCTGCCAGCCCTACTGGCCACTCCCGGCAGTAGCAGCTCTTATCTCCTCAGCTGCGAGCTCCCAACCACTGTTACCTCGCTCTCCTTTTTGAAATTCTTATCTTTTCTCTGCACACATTAGCTCATGCTTTAGCTGAGCTTAATAGATCCCATTCACTCAAAGTGGGGATTGTCTTTTTAAAGCATTTCCTAATACAGCTGGGAGGAGACCACTTGGCCCATGGAGGACACCTGGTGCCCTGGTCTTTAGAAACAGAGGTGCACACACCAGGGGACACTCTCCCCACACTGATGCTCAGGATGTCCCTTAGGGAAACAAACACTTTTGTTGTTGTTATTGCTTAAAAAAAAAAAAAACTGTTTCCTGCTCAAATATCTTCAAGGAAATGAAATCAAATTGAAGATGTTCCAACCCTAAATGTGGACATTATATTCTTCAGAATATACCCAAAGCAACACTTTGGGACAAAGGCCCTGTCCACAAAGACATCTTTGTAACAGCAAAGCCCTGGAAAGAAGACAGATGCCCTCCCACAGAGAAAGTGGGACACGGTGAACCCCCGGCAGAGGGGGAAGCAAATCAGACCCCCTGAGGTTCCCAGCACAACTCTGGGACAACAGTGGTGAATAAAACAAAAGCCAGAGAACTACAGGCCTGCAGGATCCCAGCCATCCCACCAAGGTCCTGAGGACTTCCCAGGACCTGAGCAGAGCCTGACCCATGAGGGGCCACAAGCTCTACGAGCCTCATCCCATTTACTCTCACAACAGCCTGTGAGGCAAAGAAAGGCCTCACTTAACACTGAGGAAACTAAGGCTCAGGGAACTCAGCAGCTGCCTGAATCAGTATAAGGAGAGGCTGAGCTAACGCTTATGTCCAGAGGTACCTGGGCAGCCCTTGGTTCCTCCCTGAAGAGAAGAGCATCTTCATGGGCCTCTTCACCTTTCCATTTATCCACTCATCTATCGGTCCATCCATCCATCTGTCCACTCACAGATACATCTATCATCTATCCATCACTTACCCATCATCCATGCACCCATCCATCCACTCACCCATCCATCCATCCACTCACCCATCCATCCATCCACTCATCCATACACCCATCCATACATCCATGCACCCATCCATCCACTCACCCATCCATCCATCCATACGTCTATACACTCATCCATCCATCCACTCACCCATCCATCCATCCACTCATCCATAAACCCATCCATACATCCATGCACCCATCCATCCACTCACCCATCCACTCATCCATACACCCATCTATACATCCATTCACCCATCCATCCATACGCTTATCCATCCATCCACTCACCCATCCATCCATCCACTCATCCATCCATCCATCCATCCATCCATCCATCCATTCATCCACTCATCCATCCATCCATTCATCCATCCATCCATCCACTCATCCACCCATCTATACATCCATTCACCCATCCATCCATACACTTATCCATCCATCCACTCATCCATCCATCCACTCACCCATCCATCCATCCACTCATCCATCCATCCATCCATCCATCCATCCACTCATCCACTCATCCATACATCCATTCACCCATACATCCATACACTTATCCATACATCCAACTACCCATCACCACTCATGGACCCATATATCCACTCATCCATCCCTCATCTGGCTATCTGTCACCCATCATCCATCCATCCCTCCATCATCCATTATCCATCCACTTATCTGTCCATCATTAGTCTGTCCAACATCTACCCATTCATCCATCAGTATATCCATCCATCCACTGAACCAAATGTCTGTCCATATATCTATCGTGTATCCATCCACCCAGCATTCACACATCCACCCATCCATCCACCCACCCCACCATCATCCATCATCCCCCACTTATCTCTTCATCATTAATCTGTTCAACTATTTATCCACTCAACCATCTAACAATCTGTCCATTCATCCATCCATCCACTACCTATCCATCCATCCATCGCTGGCTTTGGTCTGGACAAGGAGCCCCTAGAAGGCAATAAAACCCAGACCCACCATCCTGAGCACCTGCTCCAGGGCATTTCCAGCCCCACACAGCAAGGTCCATGACTGGGGCCAACGTGCAGTTCCTGTGAGCTGAGCACAGGTTTGGGGTGGGGACAAGCCATCAGAGCTAGACAGAGTTCTAAGGTAGATGGACTTTCAGAAGCTAAGATCTGAGAAGAGCAAAGCTTCTCCATGGATGCCTAAAAGCCTTCAACTGAGGAAGAAAATACTGGATTCTTCCCAAAGCATATACAAGCCAATCAGGTCAAGCTGAGCAGATTTGGAGAGAGTTACAGATTGGGGGTGGCAGTATGTTGAATATTCTTTAAGTGTTGCTGGGGATGGATGAGGAGTTTCTCACAAAGCTATGAGGACAGGCATATCACTCCACAGCTGCCTGCTGTGCTGACCAGAGTTTACGCCCTATGGAGCCTGAGTGCCTAATCTGGGCACATCTGTGTTCCCAGCCTCTCTCCAGTGAGCAGAGCCACCTTCTGGAGCCTTGCAGATAGCACGGACTGCCACGCCCACTGCATCTTCTCAGGGTCCAAGTGCGGGGCTCTTGGCCATGACAGTGGCATCTTTGCACATTCCTAGACCAGTCCCAAACCTGAGTCTACATGTCTTGATGTGGGCTGGGAGTCAGCTCCCACCTGCTCCTGACTGTGGCCCCTCTGCCCTAGGGCTCCCCCATAGCATCCCACCCTACTCCGCAGCCTCTGCTATTAGGTCACATGGCAGAGAGAGAGAGCAGCCTGGGCCTCCATTTCAATTCCTCTGACCCCCTGTTGCTGTGGACACAGCTGAGCTTGGGTTTCCCTGGCTTATCTTCTTCGCAGGGCCTCTGCATATAGCACCTGGGGCTGCCACTCTGGCTGTTGGGGTGGTAGAAACGGGCTGAACTGAGTTGAAAGGCCCACTGAAGCCCATGGACACGCCTTGATATGACATCGACACCCCTCCTCTGTGACTTCCGAACACCAGATCTAATATCCCAGGCCTAGAAGCTTTCTCCAATGCCAGGGTTCACTCTGCCCGTGGAGGAGACTGATGTCCCGGGTGGTCAAAGGCCTCCCAGGGAGCAGCCCTCAATGAACACTTATGAGCAGGCAGCAGCCCCCCCTCACCCTGGGAAGACAAGTCAAGGCTGGTGGCCTGATCTTTGCCCAAAGTCCCCCAGTGGCTGAGAAGATGACCTTGCCAATGGACAGTGAGTAGACCACACAAGACCCCTGCCATCAGCAAATGGCCAGCACACAATAGTGACCTCCAGCTTCCCTCACTTCCATCCTTTTGGCCAACTTGGGATTGACCAAGAAAGACCCAGTCTGATCCCTGACCAGGAGGCAGAGCTCCACTGCTGGTCGGTGGCCCGTCCCCAGGTAGGCCAGGCCCCTCAAGACAGCCCTGGGCCATGCTGTCCACACTGAATTTCCCTCTGCCCACAGCTCCAGCCATGGCCTCCACTTTTTCCCAGCTGGGTGTCGTCCCTTCTCTCCCGGCCACCCAGTGATGTGTTGGTGACCAGCCACATCCATGAACTGCACTCCCTCCCCATTCCATGTCCTCACACCCTAAAGACAAAGGCTCTCTTGGTCTTCAGGTCTGCTGCTGCTGGGGGCCCCGCATAAGGCACCCCTTGCTCTATGATACCCTACTCTATGGTTTGTAGAAAAGACAGCCAGGGAAGGCACGTCTATGCAGTGTGGCTGGCTTCAGGCCTCAGCCTTAGGAAGGGTAGGACCTGGGCTTCAGGACATGCTGGGTCCTGGTGAGTATGCTTGACAGGGCCCTCAAGGGGCCAGGCCAGGCAGGCCTCGGGAAGTCAGCCTGCATGTACAGTGGGACGGGGTCAACACTGCCACAGAGCATCTGCCCCCACCCCCAGGCCTGGACCAGGATCTTGACTCTTGACTTTTTGGACCTCAACATAAACTAGTGTCCTCCCAGGAGCCAAAACCCCTGACTCCCCGCTGGTGAGTGAGAAGAACAACCAAGGCCCTGTGGCCACTGCTGTAGAGAGGCTGGTGGCCCCTCCAGCAGCCTGCCAGGGTGCACCAGCTACAGCCCCCTGGGACTTTCCAGGGCAGCCAGAGTCCCTTCCCTGAGGGAGTGCAGACCTCTCTGGGTACCAGCCTCCCTTCCCAAACAGACACACAGGAGCACTAACCATCCTGGCTCCAAGAGCCCTGCACAGCTTGTCTTGGATGAGGCCAGTGCTCAGCCTTCAACCTACCTGGGGGTGGGGGTAGACAGATCATTCAAAGCCTAGGGACTGTCCCTTTGTCCTTCTAGCATAAATGCCCACTGCTGTCCAAAGAAATGCTCATAATGAGCCCCTGGGGCAACTTGGGCCACTTGTCTGCAGGACTCGTGGGGGCTGCACAAAGGTCAGGCTGAGAACCTGGGGAGGGGCAGCGGGCAGCTTGCTAAATGTCAGAGAAATGGCTAAAGGTCAAGGGCCATAGTGTGGCTGCAGGGGGCACAAAGGAGGCTCCATCTAGCCTGGCTGGTGTGGGGGCTGCTGGAGGGTGCTGGCCGACACTTCCCTCACCTCTGAGCACTATCATCTCTGCACAGGTGGGCAGCCTGCACCTCCCTCCAGAGGAAGGAGAGCAGAGAATAGGCGGGGGCCCCATGTGGTCGAAGGGCTTCCTAACTTTGCAGATGACTTACCTCTCTGTGGACAGCAGAACTGTCCACAAGAAGTGGCATCAGGACCCTGGCCCAGACCTACCCTAACCCACTGCAGTCCAGAGACCAGGGGAGACCAGCTGTCCCATCTGCTGTCAAGGACACGGTGTGAAGGGCCAGGGACACTGTCTCTGGAAGCAGCATCCCGAGTGCCAAGGAGCCTGGAGGCCACAATTTGGCCCTGGTTGCTCATGGGATCCAGTTGGCCCTGCCTCTAACAGGCCAGCTGCGCTAGGGCAGTTTGTGTGAGGTCCATGTGGTACTCAGCAACCTCCCCACACATGTTTTCTAGACAGGATCTGGGAACAAGGCTGTTTAGAGGGTGGGTGGCAGCAGTAGTGGGATGGCCATGACAGGGGGCCATTCCGTTCCCACTTTCTACAGTGGATGTGCCGGTGAGAACCTCCCAGGGCCACAGAGCAGGGTGGCTCTGCCCCAAGTGACCGCCTTCACCAGCAGCCCTCTGGGCCACATGGATTATAATCACACCTGCCTGCCCTGGGCAGTTTGGGCCGTCCCACCCACAACTCTCACCCTTGATGCTCCGAGCTTGAGCAGCACCCCCAGGTGGGGAGGACCACATGGGATGATGAGAATCTGCCCAGAAACCCACTGGGAACTCTCTTCCAGACTGTGGGAACAAAACAGAGCCACTTCAACATCAGCCGTGGTTTCCACAGCCCAGTGATGTCTCCGGATATGCCTTGGGCAACGAAAAAGAGCCTCAGGTCAGGGCACCCACAGGTGCAACCTTGTCTGGGACCTGCCCCTGCTCTGTGGCTGAGCCCACCCGTTCTAGGCTTCTGGGCATCCCCTGTGTAGCGCCTCATGACCAGAGGCCAAAAGTGACATTAGAAAACCTGCTGGGGCCAACCCAGTGCGAAGGAGCCTGTCTGGTACCACTGGGAAGGGTCCTCAGAGCTGAGGCTGGAGCCATCACAGACCAGCCCAGGGAGCATACAGGCTGGTTACAGGACTGGACCTCTTACTGAGAGAGAGGAGGATGCCTTCCATTGTGGGCACAGAGCTTCTCATGGGGTGGCACAATGAGGTCTTGCATCCCACACTCCAAAAGACCCGTAGCTCCTGCCTGGATTCCAGACCCTAGGAGAGTTGGGCCCCTGCACTCCTACCCAGTTCTTCATCTGCCAGGCGGAGAAACCATCTGGCGTCCCCTGGCTTGGCTGCCCCATTCATCTTGTCTTTCATTATCTGTGATAGTGGCAGCCGGTCTGTTGTGCCTGCCTGTGCCTGGGTGCCCCCCGCCCTGCTCCCCATGCTCTTCTCCTGCGTTTGCTATTCACTGCTCCCCACTGTAGGCCCCAGCACTCCCACACCTGTGCTCATGCTGTGCACCCCTCCAGAGTCTCCCCGATCCTCCCAGACAAGTCATCACCCCTTTTCTAAAGCCCATTTGGTGGCAGTAGGGGTGACGGTAAGAAGCTTCAAGAATCTGGATACAGGAGGAGAGATTCACTTTCTCCTTTTAGCCACACTGTGATTCAAAGCCAGGCTGCAGGAAAGGGGGTGGGCTGGTCAGGTCAGGGAGGGTCCTCTGCCTCAGCACCCTGGGCACCTGCTCCTAGCCAAGGCCACCTTCAGACAGGAACAAATGCCCATGACACTCATGGAGGGGCAGAGCCAGAGCCACATTCCCCACCAGGGCCACTTTCCAAGCAGCCCCTCCATCAGTACCAGCTTCAGGAAGCTGCTATGGGGGAGTCCAGGTGGCCAACTGAGTGTACACTCTCTTGGCCAGCCCAGGCTGCCATAACAAAACACCACAGACTGGACAGCATAAGCAGAAGTCCAAGATCAGGGTACTGGCAAATTCCGTCCCAGGTGCAGGCCTTCCCCTTGGGTTGCTGACAGTACCTCCCACTATATCTTCAGGCAGTGGGGAGAGCAAATGCCAGGGTAAGTAAGAGACAGGAAGCACGTGGCTCCATGCGTCTTCTGAGAAGGGCACTAATTCCATCAAGAGGGCCGCACCCTCATGACCTAAATCACCTCCCCATATGTCCAAATGCCATCTCACAGGGCTTAAGGCTTCACCATCTGAATCAAGGGGTCACATTTCAGCCCATGGCTTCCCCACCAAGTATATTCTCAACTGGCACCTGCACAGTACATGTCCTGTTCACCTGGCACACTTGGGCATGTAGGGCACACAGGGCACCTCTCTAGCCCTCCTGGCCACCTGCCCTACATCACGTCCCTCCCTGTCCTGGCTTACTGGCCCCATGGGATCTTGCTGGCCTGCAGCACCCAGCCCACATCCCCACGATCATCTCCCAGGGTCCACCAGTGGAAGACACCAGGACAGGCTTCCTGGTTGGGGAATAAATACACAAAGGCAGGGACAGGGAGAGGCTTCTCTCAATGCCACCCCCATGCTGGCTGCAGCAACAGGGAGGGAGGTGGGCATGCGTGGACCCTGCCTCCACTTAGCAACCCTAGCACTGTCTCTGAGGAGCTGTTTCTGGAAGTGATCTGCTCAAAAATGCAGATGATCAGCTCAGTGCTGTAGCTGGTTAGGGCACTAGCCACATACACTGAGGGTGTCAGGTTCAAACCCAGCCCAGTGCCTGCTAAGCAACAATCAAACAAATAACTGCAACAAAAAAAAAGCAGGGCGTTGTGGCAGGGGCCTGTAGTCCCAGCTACTTGGGAGGCTGAGGCAAGAGAATCTCTTAAGCCCAAGAGCTGGAGGTTGCTAATGAGCTGTGACACCATGGCACTCTACCAAGGGTGACATAGTAAGACTCTGTCTCAAAAAAAAGAAAGAAAAAAAAAGTACAGATGATCACGAGCTCAAAGATCCCTAGAGGCGCTATGGCTATTAAAACAAAATATGTCACTTCCAGGGAGGGGTACATTCAAAAACAAGGTTTAATTCGTCCATGTGTGAAACTCAAGGCATTCAGCCGGCCGAGGGTGAGCAGCAGAGTGTGTGCCAAGGAGAGGCAGCGGTGATTTGCCATCCCGGCAAACTGAACCTGAGCTCATGTTATGATGCAGTTGTGGGAAGACGACAAGGTAATGACTGCAGTGGGATGGGCAGTGGACCCACCCAGTGAGAATAAGCAGGCACAGGCTGGGCCTCTGGTCCGTCCCAGAGCTGCTGTCATCTTCCCTGCTCCCAGGAACTTAGGCTCATCCTCCTCAAGTACAGAATCTGGTGGAGATGGGGCAGGGAGCGAGGTCAGCGGCCACTGCTCCCCAGGAGGAGCAGGTGATACCTTTCCTAAGGGCAGGTAGGGGAGGGGCTCCGGGGTGCCTGGACTTTGCAAAGAGAGTTTGGGGGTGGCCGTGGTGCTCAGTGGCACATGGTCTGGCTTCTGAGAGTGGCTGGGAGGTGCCCTGTCCCCGGTAGCCTGTGCTTCCAGGTCGGGGTGAAGTATATGAGATGCCCTGCTAAGACCAGGCCCCCATGAAGCCTCCAGGATGGGCCACTAGCATCCCCACTCCTCAGGCCACCACCTTGAGTCAGTGCTGAGCTGCCACACAGCATCCTGTGTGGACCCCGAGCTCCTGTGTCCCCAGCTCCTCGTGGCGATCCCCAAGTTCCTCTCACAAAGCCAAGGCCTCCCAACATGGACTTGCCTGGGAAGCAGATCCCCTGATGAATACAGATGGCAGAGGCTGATTTAAATAAATCTATTAATTATCTGCAGCTTAGCATGTGTGTGTGCGTGTGTAAGCTGCAGCTCCTAAATAATGTAATTTCGGAAGCCTCAGCATCTATTACGTTTAATTACTTCTCCCTGCGGTGTGTAGGCTCGAGACACGGGACAACCACACCAGGCCCCAGGGGCCCGGTGAGGCCCTCAGGGGCTGCTCTGTAGGAGCTGCTGCCAGGAGCTCAGGGGCTGTGGAGCACATCCCTTGAGGGACCCCTCTCTTCCTGTCCCCCGGAACAGACTCAACCCCTATGTCTAGCACCCTCTGTACCCCATGCTGCAGGCCACAGTGATCTCACATCCACGGGCTTCCCAGGATCTTGTGGGAACTACCAGTACCCAATACCCCCTCTCAAGGGGTGGGTGTCGAAGTCAAGGGTCTTAGCCAGGACCATAGCTCCCAAGGTCACCTATGGACCCCATTAAGCACCACGAGGGGTGGGGGTGTGGGGGTGGGGGTCAGGAGGTGACTGATTTCACCCCTCAGGGCACCAAGCAGAGGTCACACCAGCCCCATACATTGGTCTGGGGTTGGCTCTGCCCACCTGGCTTCCTCAGCTGCAGCCTGAGGGGCTTGGACAAGGTCACCCCCAGCAAAGGCTCCTTCGCTGGAGCCAGTGGGTGATGTGGTCACTGGTTACAAAAGGCCTCAGAGCACAGGGTACCCGGGATGATGGTGTACCCAGGCCTGAGAAGGCCAGTGTTTACGATTCCTCTTTGGCATTTCTCTTCTTTCCAGAAAAGACCCACTGTGAAGATATCGTCACACTTGGACATCAACTGTGAGACAGAGAAGAAGGCTGGATAAAAGCCAAAAGCCATAAAGTCCCCTGGAAGGCCATGCTCTCACCCAAGTCCCTCTGGGGAGAGAGTCTAGGCCCCCCACAGGTTCCAGGGGCACAGGAACAGCATGGCTGGCTCTGCTGGGGCTAGCAGGGCTCACTCAGAGGTCACAGGCAGCTCCATACCACCCACAGCATCTGTCCCTTCATCCACCCACTCACCTCACCCTCCCTCCCCTCACAGGACCCCAGGACCCCTGTGTGCCAGGCCCCAGACTGGCTGCTGAGGACACAGCAGAGAGTGAGGCAGAGCAGGGCAGAGCCTGGGGCTTGTGGCCCCGTGACTGGGGTCCTCTGTCCTCTTGCTCCTGCTCAGACCACAGTGACTGTCTCCTGCCTCCACCCAGGGGCCTTCAGCATCTGGGCCTCAGCTGCCACTAGCCCCCCCAAGGCCCTGCCCAGTGACCCCTGAGCACATAGGATGGCACCGCCCCAGCCAGACCAGACGTTTCCCACTGCCGTGACCCCTGAGCACACAGGATGGCACCGCCCCAGCCAGACCACACGATTCCCCCTTCCCAGTGACCCCTGAGCACACAGGATGGCACCGCCCCA
>NW_003852402.1:1685686-1694394 GCF_000181295.1 Otolemur garnettii
GCCAGACCACACGATTCCCCCTTCCCAGTGACCCCTGAGCACACAGGATGGCACCGCCCCAGCCAGACCACACGATTCCCCCTTCCCAGTGACCCAAGCACACAGGATAGCACCGCCCCGGCCAGACCAGACGTTTCCCAGGGTCTCTGCACTGACAAACCTGGACTCTCACATTTCAGAACGAGAGGCCACACCTGTGTAAAACTAACACCCCCAAGAGAGGATTATAGGTTTGAAGACAATCTTAGCATTTAATAATTTTTAAATTATATTTCAGACACCTGGGAAATTTTGAAATAATAACAATTTGGAAGTCTAATCTGTTAAAACAATAGCTTTTAATATTCATTTGTTACTGGCAATAAATGGCCATAATAATTTGATGATTAAGCTGCTGTGACCTTCACTGAACCTTAACAATTCTCATTTGCATTCTCATTAAAATGACAGTTTCAGTCTCATTCTTTGAAATCCATAATACTCTCCTTTCCAGAATTCCCAAAGCCTCCCTAAAGAGTAATTAACTCATGTGATTAAAAATGTAATATGTTGGGAACATTTTTTACTTTATGAAGGTACCAGGTTAAAAGTTTTAATATGCACTATATTAATCATAAATCATTTTGATTGAAAAAAATTTACGGAAAGAGAAGTAAATGGCAAAGCTTCACTATCGATGTTGGATTATGATAATTTCTTTTCCATCCTAATTTTTATTAATGGAAAAAAATGATGGACTAAACTAGCCTGTCAAACTTCTGCACCTTCAAAGCCAGCAGCCCAACTTAGCAAGCATTTCCCCAGAGACGCTGCCTTGGCAGAGCCCCTTCGGACTGTCCCCAGGACCCTCTGCCCAGCCCCAGGTGGGAGGAGGGCTCTTTGGAGCAGCTGTCAAGATCAGGGTTCTGGGATCGGGAGCACAAAGGAAGCCTTTTGTGCCTCCTCTTCCACCCTGGAGGAATTTCTGTGTCTTCTCCAAGCCGCACATTCTCTGGACAGTGGGCTGAACAAGCACAAGTGTCCACACTGGGCAGGGATAGAAACTGGGCAGGTTAAGGGTGTCCACCTGTGAGCAGCACACATCACCTGGGGGCCGAGTTCTCAGCCAGACCTGGGGACCGGACATGACCTCCCAACGAGGAGAGGCCCAGGTTGCACAGGGCCCGGCTGGGTAGGGCTGTGGTCAAAGTCAGACAGCCTTGGCAGGGGCATGGCTCATCCAGACAACTGGCCTGCACCTCGGCAGATGTGAGCAGGAACCTCCCAAAATGCAGTTCCCTACAGCATACCCTGAAAGGGGAGCAGGCCCCAGGGCGGGCATAGCCTGGTTAGGACAGCTCTTCCCGGGACACCCCTCCCTCTTTTACGACCCTGAGTCTGAATGTCCTGCTCACCTGGCCTGACTTGGCCCCTGTGACCCAGACCTTTTCTGCCTAGTGTGTGGTCAGGAAGCCTGAGTGTCCATTCATCCGTCCTTCTCTCCATCCTACTCCCTAGTGTACCTCCTTGGTCAGGGTTCTGAGGAGGCAGCAGGGAGCATAGCTGAGCACCCCACATATGCACAGCCTGTAATGAGGTGCCAGGGAGTGGCAACCACCAGGGGACCAGAGTTGGTAGAAGGGGGTAGGGCAGCTGCCCAGTGAGGCAGGAGTTCCAGGAAGGCTTCCCTGAGGAGGCAGCATCTGAGGGAAGCTGGCGCTACACACCCGTGAAGGAACCAGCAAGGAACCGTCCAGACGAAGGAACAGCAGGGCCTGCACCAGTGGAGAGAAGGGACTGGTGAGATCCTGGGAACTTGGCAAGGTAAGAAAATGAAGGGATGAATGAATGAAGAGTAAGCAGGCCAACCGGTGGCTGTGACCAGTCCTGGGCCTCTGTCTCAGGATGTTCCCCAGGCCACGGAGTCCGGGCCATCCACCAGCAGGACACCCAGGGGCCCAGTGCCCAGGGCAAGCCAGGCAGCCCCGTGTGGGCGCTCTGAGCCACTGCTGTTCTTCCTGGGAGCTGGCCGGGACCCTCCGAGGATGACAAACATTTGTTTAAGGTTTTTCTAGTTGTCAGTGTGATAAACGGACCCTTGATAAAAATCAATGAATCAAGCGAGCTGAGTTGATGTTCAGGGGCCTCCAGAGATGCCCCACTCTGCCCACAGCTTGGAGACCCCAGAGGGGCTGAGGCGTTCCATCTGGTCAGGCAGAGCTGGGCTGCAGGCCACCAGCCTGAGAAGGTACAGGGTCCTGTCCAGGAGCCGCCTACCTCATGGGGGTCTGCGGGATCTGGAGAAAGAACACCCAAGTTCATGGAGGCTACCCACAGCGGCCAGGCACTGCCCTTCTGCTTCAGCCACCAGCTAAATCATCAGAGGGTTTTATTTCCCAAACGAGAGGTCACTCAGGTTTGCTGAGGGCTTAAAGCCACTGTATCCTTTTCTTCTTCAAGAAAGAGCTTCTGCACCACCTCTGCGTCACCCCCAGACCTCCCAGAGCGAAGCCCTCCAGTGCCTCTGTGAGAGGAGCTCCCTGGTGTTCCCCAGGAACCCACAACATGAGGCTCACCAGTGCTCTGGTGGGCACCAGCCACACAGAAGGGTAAGGCTGGAGTTTGCCTCTAGCTGGTGGAGAGATGGTCAGGACAGAACCACCAGCCTCTGCGGGAACCGGAGTCCACTCTGCCTGCCACTCAGCCTGGGTTCTCAGTCTCTTCCCCACAATGATCCTGACTCCCCCACAGGCTGCCGGGCTCCCCATTTGATCTCACAACTCCACCACCAACAGCTTCTATTTCCAAGTCTCAGTGGGGGCCCAGGAAGCAGGCGGGGACTCGGCCAGCCAAGGGGCCTTTAGGAAGGGGAGGGAGGACAGCAGGTGTCCCAAGGGCTCCTGGCAACCGGCATTTGCTTGCCTGCTCCTGCCTCCTGAGATGCTACAGGCCCTGGGACAGATGCCAGGACACCGCCCACCCACGGCACACGCAATAATCGCACACACACCGCAAAGAAAACACTTTGTGACTTACCCCAATGGGTCTATATTTAGAGCTGAACTTTAAGCCAAATATCAAGGAGTTCGGGAGTGGAATTCCTGATGGGCTCATCCCTGAGTCTGTGCTTGAAATCCAGTGAGCCCACAGCCCTGGGTTCCACCCCACTCTGCAAGCCTTTCACCCGCTGTCTCCTGTCCTGTGAGAGAGGACAAGAGGCCTCTGTGTTCTAGTTGCTGATGCCAACCTGGGGTCAGCACCAGCCAAGGCCACGCCAGGACGCAAAGCCCTGGGGCCACATCCTTCCAAGCCCTGGCTCACAGGCAGCAAGCGCCCTGCTTGCTCGAGGTGCCCAGGGCCCAAGGTGGGGGCAGGCTGAGCAGTCCACAGTGTGGCCGTGGTGCACACTCTGACTGGACTCACCTCCTGCTCACCAAGACCAAGACACCATAGGCAAGGACCTCACTGCTGTCCTTGGTGGGTACTGTGGGCTCTGAGTGATGTTACTCTGGACAGCCCTCAGAGCAGCCCTAGGCAGTGAGGGGACACACCAGCCCACCTTACAAGGGAGTGGGACATGGGTCAGCCAACAGCCCCCTGTCCATGGCAGGAACAGGAGCAAAATCTGAGGGAAAAACAGCAGGGCCTTTTCCACCCCTTCCCTATAATGGAGAAACAAGTAACCCTCGTGACTCCACACACAGGTTCTGCCTAAATCCTGGAGCTGCCTGCTCCCTTCCCAGGAGTGAGAAGGCCAAGAGCTTTCTCACTCTCGGAGCCCAGACACCAGTGATCAGAGGTGGAGGCCCTAGCGAGGACCTGCCTTGCCCAGACCCCACGCCCTGCCAGCTGTGGCCCCAGCCTTCTGGTTTCCCAGCCCAGTGGCCCTAGAAGACATCATTACTCCAGCCAGACTCTCTCTACCCCCAGAGCAGGCGAGGCCTTAGAGCCCTTCCCCAGTGAGCCCGTTCGTTGGGCATTCACCACTGATTGGTGGGGAGGGCAGGTGTGGGGGACATCTGCCATCACTGGGAGCCTTCCCTCTCGTCAGCACCTGGTTTCACCTGACCCCATTTACCCCCATGCCCCTGCCTTGTCCTGGCCAGGTATGCCATCTGCTTAGCCCTTGAGCCTAGCGCTTAACTCTCTCCTGTTCCCGGCAGGCCACACATGGACACATGCAGGGTCACACCGGGTGGGCAGAGGGAGGCACCAGCCGGACACTGCCCAACTCTGACACCGCTCTGTCACACTCTGGTCCTCCAGCCTGCTCAACTATCCACAAGCTCTTGGAGTCAGTGCCTCTTGGGGAGGAGGACCCTGATAGCACCCCACAGCTGGCGAGGGGTAGACATGTGAGTGGTTTGGACAGTGTCACTGGAGATTGCCAGGGACCCAGACCTGAGCTGGTGAGGGACACAGGGCACTCAGAGGGGGCCTGGCCTATGAATCCATGCCTGAGCTCAGGCCTCCTGACAGGTGGGTCAATGCTTGTCCTCAGAACGTGCAAGGGGTGCTGCTCAACCACTGCTCAAGTTGCAGGCTGGTGCGGGTGCAGGACAGACCACACCTGGTGCAGCCCCTCCCCCAGGAGTGCCCCTTGCACATCTCCAGAGCATGAGCGGGACCAGCTGTAGTCTGCCAAGAGTGGGCAGACCTCTGGGAGGCTCCTGTGCCTGCTTTTGTTGAGCTCCTGTGGCCTTGGGGTTGCCATCCTGTCCTCTTCTCCAAATGCCACCACATGAATACGATGAATAACATTTAAATTCAGATTAGGGCCACTTCCCAAAATGCATGCAGAATCAATTGTTGCCCCAAAGTTCGGATCAGCATGGATCTGGGAATGAGCCACCCCCCTCCCAGCTCTGCACGGCCACCAGCTGCCTCGTGACGGCTGGGACCAGCTTCTGCGAGTTCACGTTGTTCCCGGCATTGACTGACGGCCCACGTAACTCACACACGCTGACGTGTGGGTATCACCATCAGGAGTGGCCTGGAAGTCCTGAATGTCTGCAAATTGTGACAACTTGGCCATTCATCCTTGGTGACTGTCTAAAGAGAATAAAGGCCACGAAATGGGATCATGAATTTCCGCATTTGGCTGAAAGAGTTAGGACACATTCTAGCTGAGAAAGGAGTGATATGTTTACTCTTCATATTTCCACTTAGCAGAAAATTGATGATGACTCTAACAGTGTCATTTCATGCCAAATAATTTACATTTTACATTTGAAAACTCTTCTTTAGGTCAATTTTATTTCTATAAAGAATTTCTCTGTGGGCAAAAGGTCCCCAGCAGCACAGGTGTGATGGCATCCTACCTCATTCCCAGAAAGACAAGGAGCTCAGTGAAACCAACTGCCTTTAGTCCAGCAACAAGCCAAGCATTTGTTAAGCGCTGCTGGATGCCAGGCACTAGAGGGAATGGGACGGAAGGAACCAGGAGGTACCTGCAGAGCTGGGTGAGAGCTGAGAAAGTGCCCCAGGGCTACCTTCGCTGATGCAGGGCTGGCTTGAGGGATGATTTAGCCAGGGGCATTTCAGTGATCACAGGGGCAGAGAGTGGCGGAGCCCGGGGCCCATCTACCTTCTGTAGCTGACCCACAGTCTCAGTGACATCAGGAACCAACTGAGTTTCCGGTCTGGGGCACGACATTTTTGTGACAATAACTAATAGAAACAGGCACTTAATTCCAAAAACAGACATGCTGGTTCAGAATCCAAGCCATGACCTGAAGAACATGGCAAGTCCTGGCCATCTTCACTGTCCTCGGCAGACGGTGGGAGAACGCAGGAGCATGGGGCCGAGAGAGCAGGTGCTTTCAGAAATGTGGTGGCACATGGCATTTCCAGCCATCTTCCTCACTGCATTTGACATATGGGAATGAGCAGCTCCACTGGGCATCTCTCAGCATGAGACCGTGCAACCCTTGCATGGCAGGGTCTCCCCCTGCAGCTGGGCCTGCCCAGGGATAGCAGCTACATGTGCTGGACAGGGATAGCAGCTACCTGCGCTGGATGTGGGGTCTCCAGGGCCGCTGTTCCCCGGGCAGCTCAAACGTCAGGGGCAGGGCTCTGGTGTGAGGGTCCACAGTGGGGCAGCACGAGTGTCAGACACAGGGCCCCCCTGGGAGGGTCCACGCGGCCTGCCTTATTTGACTCTGCCTCAGCCCCTAACCAGCTGTGGGGTGCAGGCCAACCAGTCAGCATCGACTTTTTCAACCTCCCTTGCTAAACTGAGATGAAGGTATGTCTTAGAGCAGTGTGCGGCTCAGCAGGTGTGGGCAGGGCTGAAAGGTACATTTCTAACAAATTTCCAGGCTGTGTACATCACTGTCACAGTCCCTGGGTCTCCACTCTGACAGCCACCCGCTTAGAAGCTGCTGTAAGCATTTCACTGGTCATCTGTCAAGGGGGAACCAAGCATGGGCACCTGAGGTAGAGTCCCAGGTGTGAAGCGCAGTCATGGTCCCCACGATCACTGCATAGCCTGGGTCCAGCAGCCTCTCAACATGTGGACTGCAGTTCAGGGCTGGTGCATGTCACGGGCAGAGGCCTCTCAAAGACACAGACATATTTGGCAAAGAGCTGAGTTATGAGGGACCCCTGAGGCCCCAGAGCTCCCCTGGCAGTTCCAAACCACAGCCCCAGTGGTCCCCCTTAACTCGGGGCTCCCTTGGATCTGCCATGGCATGGGGTACCTCATCAGAGGCAGCTGAGCCCAGCCCTGGCTTCCCCGGTGCCCACAAGTCCAGGTGAGTCCCAGCCCTGCCATGTTCCCGTAAGAGCTTGGCTAAAAGACTTCCTCTGCCTTTCCATTTGAAAATATAGATACCATCAGACATTTCCATCATTTCTATTTTTGTTTCTACGCTTCAATTTTGGCAGTACTCTCTCGGGAGCTGGGGGGAAACACATTTTTCTCTACCATTTTTAATCTTCTTTTATTTATCAAACTCAGCTCCTCTTTCGGTGGATTAAAACAGACTTGGACAGAGTCTAGAAAAACAGACTCTTTAAAACAAGACAAAGATTGAGTCTGGCCAACTGGCTATTTCCCATCCTTGTTGAACTGAGTCAAGGCAGTTGGTAGTAACGGCCCATTGCCATTGCTAGCCATCGTCCTGTGAAGACAGTCAGGCCTCCTCAGAGTGACCTGAGCAGTGGTTCTGGGAATCAACCATCAGGATCTTTGCAGAGTTGCAGAGGAGCGTGCGGGAGTTGAACACACGTACTGGTCCCTGGCAGGCACGGCCATGCACCACACAGCCCTCGTGGCCCTCAAGAAGATGAGGCTACAGAATTAGAAGGAACTGCCATGCTCACAGCCTCTCTGTGCTGTCCTTTTAGGAAACCCGCTGCTCTGGGCTGGCCGTGCTCACGTCAGCACCCACTTGGACTCGTGTGGGCTCTTCCCACTGGACTTCCTCCACGAGCCTGAGATGGTGGACAGTGTCTAATGGATCACTGAGGGGTCCCCTGTGCTGGCCCAGCCACCTAGAGCCTCCTGAGCATCCCCCCAGGGCAGGAACTGCCTAAGGCCCCAGGCTCTGGAGCCGCCCTTCCCTAGGGGTGCAGAACCTGGCCGAGCCGCAGGACAAGGTGTTCCTTCATTCACTGGTTCAGAACAACAGCTGTGTCTGCCCTGCCAGACTCAGGGGCGTCTGTGGACAAGGAGCCTCTCACAGGTCCAGGCCATGGGGACAGTGCTGGGAGAGTAGGTAACTGCCACGCCTTCGCTCCTTCCCTCTCCCGGCTTTTTGGGGCACAGCACACACCCTTCCCCATCCTGCAGCTCCCCCTGCACCCTGCTATCTGCCCAGCTCTATCCATGTGTCCTGGTCCCAAATCATTTCTGAGCATTGGCTGGTCTCCCCAGGAAGACCCAGGCCCCTGGGAAGAGACAGCCTGAGACCTCTCCACCTCTTCCAGTCAGCATGGGGTGCTCAGCACAGTCTGGTTCTGAAGAGAAGACAGGGCAGTATCTGGGGACAAAGACATCACCTCCTTGCACCAGGTCATCTGCAGGACATCAGGGATACAGGGGCCTGCAGGACACAGGGAGGGAGGTGGCCCTCAGGAAAACACTAAGAGACTTCCCAGACAGAGAGGTATTAAGCCAGAGGGCTGCAGGGAGGATGATGGCGAGCCCTGGAAAAGCAGGGAGGATAGAGAGGGCAGCACCTCCCACCCGGCTGCACCTGACCTGGTCCCTGGGAATGAGTCCAGGGACAGTGGGGTCCTGATTCAGCCAGAATCCTTCCTCCCACCCAAGGATGCTCGGGGGCTGGGTTAGGAGGCTGCTCCTACAGGAAGAGGCCCTAATCCAGGGGCTAGTGTTGCCCCATTCATGGTAGGTCCACACCCTCTCTGCATTCAAAACCCCAGGGTCTAGAGTTCGGGTGGGGTCAGGCTCAGACCCCACCAGGATAGCCCCCAACTCGTTCTCCTCCTTCCCAATGCTGATTGTCGCATAAGACTCCAAACCATGCCTTGCTTGCTGGCCATGCTCAGGCTGGGGTTTGAGATGTTCTCTCAGTTTATGATAACAGCTGGACAGCAGGTAGCTCCCCACCTCAGGAGGTGATGGACTCTCAGCTATTCCCATCTGCAGATGGCTCACAGAGACACAGTCCTCACAGTCAGCACTGTGTGCACACTAGGCCTACAGCCCTCACAGTCAGCACTGAGTGCACACTAGGCCTACAGCCCTCACAGTCAGCACTGCA
>NW_003852402.1:1694704-1730303 GCF_000181295.1 Otolemur garnettii
AGCACTGAGCACACACTAGGCCTACAGCCCTCACAGTCAGCACTGAGCACACACTAGGCCTACAGCCCTCACAGTCAGCACTGAGCACACACTAGACCTAAAATAGTGGGTGAAAATGCAGGACACCTACCCCAGCCCCAGTAGCAGCCGCGTGGGGCTCGTGTAATTAGTGCCAGTCTTCAACCCCTCCCGCCCGTCTGCATAAAGCCGAAATCAGCCTGCGTGCCAAGGTCTGCATATGCCAATAACATGCGCTTTGTCCATGTCACCTCAGTGGACAATGTGGGGGAGCTCCTGGCACACCCAGGAGCTCCCCCACAGTGCCTTAGAGTGGGGATGCCAGCATGGAACTGTCCCCAGGCCAGCAGGACTAGTTTGCAGCGTGCCAGCCCTGCCTGCCAAGTGGGCAAAGGCACAGAGGTGCACAGAGCGGGACCCCTACTCTGCCCATTCAGGGCCTTCAGAGCCGGGTTCAGCTGTGCGATACACAAGTGCCCAGCAGTCACTGAAGGTGAGTAGAGGTGGCTATGGGGCAAGGAGGAGGCATCCAGATGGTGTGTGATGCCCAGGGGTCTGCCATGCAGCACACACAGGGCACACCTGAGCTGCCAGCCTGGTGTGCAGAGCACCACATCTTGCTGGTCCCAGTGAGTACCCAGGTGCCACTGACAGATGTCCCCTGGTGCAGGCCACCTGTAGCCCCTAGCTTGGGTCCCTGCTGTGCCTCGTCTAGCCCTGAGACATAGCCTCATTCCCTGAGGTCTGCTGGGGCCTCCAGGGGGTTGTTTGAGCCTCTCTAGGTGGACAACGGAGTCTCCTGAGGGGTCATTTACCAGCCAGGATGTGCCCCAAGGGGGCTGCCCACCTGACCAGATGCCCAGCCTGCCTATAGGTCTGTGAGGATCCCTCCTGGTCCAGCTGCAGCACGAGGGACCTGAGAGCAGGAACTGTGCCTGGATGGGCCACAGTCACCCCAGAAAGTCAAGGGCACGGTAGGCCTGGAGTGGGCAGAAGGGGGCAGAGGACATGCCAGCACCATCCTGGCTTTCACAGCTGTAGCAACACTACTGTCTCCTCTGCAGACTGCACAGGTCCTAGGTCCCCCTCAAGGAGGTGGCCAGCCTGCTCAGGGCCTGCCCTGAAGGAGGCATTCCGGAAGGTGAGCCCCTCCTCGCTCTTACTGGGTGACATTTCCTCCAGAGAGTGGCCAGAAAGGTCACCTCCCCTCCATTCAGGCCAGTTTCATCTCCATGATTATGTTTTATGATCCGTTTATGAAGGTTTTTGTCTTTAAGTTCCACAAATGTTATTGCAATAAATGACTCAGGCCCAGTCTCTGCCCCGGGCAGGGATGGTATGGCTGGTAGATGGTAGGTAATGAGAGCTAAGGCCTTTCAGAGTCCTGATGCTCATGACACAACATCAGTGAGATGACTCAGTGGCTTCCAGGAAACATTTTAGAGGGACACAGGCCACAGTGGGGATGTGGAGTGGGTGGAACATGGACCCCAACCCTCATTGTGCAGGCCTGAGCCTGCCAGCCACTGCCCACCCAGACCAGCTATAGAGAAAGGGGTGGACAGGTCACACAACATACACACCAACACGCCACACAAACACCACACTACACTACACACCCCCCACACACCTGGACTCCTGCCCACTCCCATGGGGATCATGGTGACAGGTGACTGAGCAGCTGGTGTAGACCCCTCAGGGAGCTCCAGCTCATGGGAGCTCCAGCCGCACTCTCCACAACCCGGCCAAGTGCCTATCCTCATCCATCAGGCACAGGTACCTTCCTAAGGCTCACCTCCCCCAGCCCACACCTCTGCCATGCCCACCTCCCCTCCCTGGCTCACAGCCCTCCAAGGCCCCACCTAGCCCTGTTGCTGCCCAGCCCAGATCACAGGGTGAGGAGAAGACCCAGCTCAACTTCGAGCAGGTGGTTTGTGCAGGTCTGGGTGGGCCCTGGTCAAGGAGGACACTGGGGTCTGCAGTCTGAGCTGTAAGACATTGCCTCCTGGGGCTGTGCTGCTCACTGGCGTTCCCTGCCTGCCACCTAGGGTCCCTGGGCTCAGGGCAAAGTCCCACCATGGAGGCCTGAGCCTGCAGCCACAGGAAGAGGTGACAGTGTAGGGGGCAAGCTGAGTTAACCCCACCACATGCTGCATGGGACTCCCACCCTCCACCACCTCCAGTCCCCTGACACAAACATGAAGAGGTACTAGCCATGCTGCGGCACACAGGTGAGGTCAGAAACGTGTCTGCACCCTCAGCCCTGGGCCAGAGACCTCTGGCCAGGAGCAGAGGGCTCAAGGCTGGACCTGCTGTCATCTTCCCAGAGAGATACAGCCTCCAGGGAGGGCAAGATTCTGGGTCCTGCACACCCTCCAGAAAGCATGGGGAATGGGGAGGGTCTCAGGTCCTGCACACCTTCTCCAGGGGGCAGAGGGTTGCCCAGGGCCCCTGCATACACCCAGGAAAGACAGTCTTGGGAGGGTGAAGTTTGGTGCCCAGAATGTCCCTTCCCCAGGATCCCTGCTTCCCTCTTGGGAGCCCCTCTGCAGGTCCTCATGAGGTCGAGAGCCCACACATACAGCTCCAGCCGGGACCCTGACACCTGGTAGCTTTTAATAAATGGCTGCTCTTTTTATTTTTTTTTTAATGGGGATGAAAAATAGTCCCAATAGGCAAACACAAAAACAAACTTGTCACACTGAGTACCACAAATCTTCCCCCAAAATGAGAAGCTAAACTTGAGGCCACGTGTTTCACAGCACATTAGTGACTAAATCCCGAGGAACATCTTTTGTAAAGAAGGAATAATTGACGAATTATGAGGTTATTTTAGTGCAGTAAAAAGGAAGAATAAGGAAAAAATCAAGGCTTGGATTCATGAAAAACAAGGGACTCATTTGAGGGAGCAAGTGCCACACACCTGTAAACCTGTCCTCTGCCGTGCATCACCTCCAGTGGGACTTGGGCCACTTCTGCCAGGAGCTAGGGACACCTTGGAAGTCAAAGGCTTCCTTGACCAGGGGAACCAGGGAGCAGAGAGGCTGTAACTGGGTCATCTTTCTCCAGCGGTGTATGAGCTACCGGCTCCAGGCTTCTGAGAGGGACTAGGCAGTGCCCACTTTGCCAGCCCCTCCTGAAGTTAACCAGGTTTGCAAGATGGCGTCTCCTCTGCCAGGCAGCCTCAGGCCAGGGAGCAGCCCCTTGCCCAGAGATGACCCCACTGGCTTCAGCCCATGGGCACCTTCCTTTCCCATCTGCAGTTCCCAGTTCAAGAACGTGCTGTGACCTACCCTGGATGAGCCCAACCTCTCATATGGTGGCCCTGACAGGCTCCCTGGGCGGGGCAGGGGGGACGGAGGAAGCCAGCCTGAGAGCAGCAGCTCCCTTGCGCTGCCCACCCAGCGCTGGTGTCTCTCTTTGCTGGGACCCCACAGGCCCCTTAGTTATACAGGTTTGGGTTGGGCTCCCTGTCACTGTCACAGGCAACCGAACTTCTCAGATGCTACGATTTCCCAGGGCTCAGCTTCCAGGGGAACCACACCCCCACACAGCAGGGCTGGGATGAAAGGCACACTGCCAGGCTTCTCCCAGGCTGTGTTGTCAGCCTCCTGTGGCACAACCCCAGTCCACTGTAAGTCCACTCCATCTGACACCAGTCTCCTCTCTCCAGCATGTCCTCCCTGCCCAGCATCAAACCATAGTCCCTGCTCACCCCCAGGGTGCCAGGACCCACCCTGGTGGCCACAGGAACTTGATGTGGTTCCATCTTGCTGCCTAGTACTCCTCTAAGATGTGGCCTCTACGAGTGACCCTCTGGGGCCCGTTGACCCCTTTGGGCCCCGTGCTGCTGTGTTGACTCAGCTCTAACTATCCGAGGGACCCTGGCTCTGGTGGGTCTAATGGTGACCTCTGTCCCATGGACCAGGTGCTCCCTGAGGGCAGGCCCCACCAGGGGGTGCAGACCTGAGACCCCACATTCACAGCACTCTCTTCCCCCTCCTCAATTTCTACCCGAGGCGCCCACAGTTGTCACCTTAGCTGGGCCTGCTTAAAACACATAAGAAAGTGGGGAAGGTGCACGGACACACCACACCATCTGAACACACCTCTATCTGCAGGAACAGTCAGACCAGAGGCCAAGAGGGAAATCAAACAGCTTTTCCTGCCTGGGAAACAGTACCAGCTGCTTCAGAGCTGCCCACCTGCACGCAGGGTGACACAGGAGCCCCTGTCCTATTAAGATGCCTGCTTTGCCTCAGATTACCTGGCAAATAAACCAATTCAGGAGCCCACCAGGGTCTTTCTGGCTACCTCTCCAGGGCCCAGGCTGAGCTGGCCCTGTCTTCATTCCAATATAGCTGGAATCCTTGGTGAGATGGTGATGTGTCATTATTTATCAAGAAAGCAAGACCCACAAGTGGCAATTACATGACAGGTCAGCAGAAGGCCCCAACGTCCTTCTCTTGGTAGAACTCAGCCCGGCCTGATCCCACTGCAAGATGCAGCAATGGGTCTAGCCCACAGGCCCCTGGCTCCTTGGCATACACGCCCCACTCGTTGACAGAATGAGTGTGCAACCCCTCAAATACATATTCGTACCTAAACATATATCGATCGCACACTTGATAAATCAGAAGAGAAGCAGGCCACGATTCCACTTCCTTCTCTGTGGGCTGGGGCCTGGTCTGCACACCCCAAGGTGTGGCGTGCAGAGGACACATTGTCACCACCCTCCCGTCCCCAACGTCTGCCAACCCACGGGGTGGAGGGAGATGACTTTCCTGTCCCATTGACCTTGGAATTGGTCTGGCTGACTTGTCCGTGGGTCTGGTCACACAGGAGCCCCATGTGAGTCTGGCATCTAATGCGTCTGGGACCTGACATGACACCACACTGTGCAAACACATGGGGACACACAGAGAAGATGATGCTATGTCACCGGGCCACCAGGGCTGGGCTGTGTGTCCGGTGGCAAAGCAGCAAGAGCCAGTGGCTGCCTTCAGGCCCCCCCCTCCATAGCACCCACCAACCATGCCGTGTGTTCCCAAGAGCCCAGTGAGGGGACAGTGGCCAGCACCAGCCCACTTCTGACCCCCAGACCACCCAGGGCTGACACCTGACAGGGTGAGGTGCGAGTGGCAGGCACTGTACAGGCTGGGCTCCTCCTCTGGCTGGGGGATTCCTCCCCACCTGCTCAGGCCCATACCCTAAAAGAAGCTGAAGACACTTCCCATGAAGGGCCCAGTGTGCCCATCTCAGGCTGGGCAGGCCTTCAGCTCTGCAGCCGCAGGCACTCTCCTCTTACACCATGCCTCTCTGAGAACTGTCCTTGGCTCCCTGGCAACACGAAAGCAGGCCAGCAGGCCACAGTCCACAGTGTCATCTCCCCAAGTCCTCCAGGGGAAGGACACCACAGGGTGGGCTCGTCACGTGTTGGTAGGAGCAATGTCCACAGATCCACGGGACTCCAAGTAACCCCAGGAGGAGGGAAAGGCACCACATCTCTGCCCCCAACCCCGACCTCCAAAGTACCCTCAAGCTGAGGGGCCTCTGGGAACGGGTGCTGTGTCTATTCCAAGCCCCCATGCTCCTCTCACAGAGGTAAGCACCTCGCTGGGCCTGGGGACAGCCTGGTCAGCCAGCAGGAGGGGCCGTCTAGGCTGGTGAGTGCCCTGTGGGGGAGATGCAGAGGGAAGGACGGGGCTCCCAGGATCACAGGGAGAGATGCTGGCCCTGGTTGTGGCCCCCGGGTTCTGTGCTCCTCCTAGGACAGGAAGGAGCCTGTGACCGTCTGTTTTGTACCCATGAGGAGTTCCTACTGCCCTCGGTCCCCACGGGAGCCCTGGGTGCACCTGCATGGCCACCTGCTGAGGTGTGGGAGGCCAGGACTTTCCTTTTGTGTCATGTGCCTCCTGGCACACATATGAGGACCACCCTGGGATCCAGCACTGGCCGTCCCCAGGGCAAGGCCCAAGTCTGGAAGAATGGACAAGGATAGGGGGACATTGCCCGAGGTCCCCACAGCCAGACCTCCTCTCTCCCCATGATATTCTCTCCTCAAGATGTGCCAAGGCCAGAAGGAACGTGCCAGGAGGACAGAGCAGAAACCTGGTGTCCTCAGGTCTCTTGTGGTGGCCACACGAATGTCCCCTACTCTGTATCCCCAGAACCTGACAGGCAGAGGAAACAGCCAGCCACAGAACAGCCCGTACCATTACACCCCTGCCCCTGCCAGGCCATCTGGCTCCAGGCAGCAGGGCCTTCCTGCCTCCTGGCAGCCCAGAAGCCTGAGAGGGTTTTAAGGCAGCGTTTCCACCATGGCACACTCGAAGCGCCTCCAGGAGAGGAGCCCAGCCCAGCCCAGCCACGTCCAATGGGAGCACCCACCCCAGGTCCCGACCCCCATGGCTAGCTCCAGCCCAGGCACTCCGGCTAGGCAGCATTTCGAGGGGTGCTCTCCAGCTTCAGAGGGGGCCCCAGCAATTCCCTTGGCAGGGAGGTGAAGCGCCTCCCATGGCATAAACCACCCCGGACAAGGGAAAAGCACTGCCCATGTGCATGTGTGTACGGAAAACAAAGGCACTCTGTCCTCCCCGCCACGCCGGGACAGCGGGCCGGAAGCCTTGGCTGCAGATGAAGACAGGCACGCTGTTGACATGGAAACCCAATAGTTAAAAATTCCTCAGGCAGTTTTGAAATGTCAGATTTTGATAACCAGGTTGGAGTCCTTGTTCTTCCATAGTGAAATGTTTGGCAAAACAAGCTCTGCCATGAATTCCTGACAACACGTCAACGGCAGCGCATGCCCGAGCCATATGTCCCTCGCCGGGCGGTGCACGCTCGTTACCCGGTGCCGGCGCCCCGGTGCTGACACGCTGTCAGAACAGAAAGGACAGGCTGCCTCTCCGGGCTTGTCTTTTATGGACATATAACTTGCTGGTGAACAAAGGAAATCCACTTGTTTCCTGGCTGGATGAAGGGAAAGTCCTCGGACAGACAATTCTCCCTCTGTCTCTCCACAGAAAACCTGGGGCTGGTATTTGCCTTGAGCCAGGGATTGGAGGTTTCCAAGTCCTTGCTAATTAATTGAAATGTGTGTGTGTGCGCGCGCAGGGGTGCGGGGGCTGCATGGAGAAATAGTTCCACACCTACATATGGACAGTTGCCTCTGCCAAGTTAGTTTCAGAAGAAAACCAATTGGATGCTGGAAAGGCTGCTGGTATCGGCTCAGCATGCATGTTGCAGAGAGCACAGGGCCGACCTGGCAACGTGGCCAGACCAGGCCAGCAGGTGCACCGTGTGTCTGTGCAGGCCTGTGGCGTGGTGCATGTGTGTGCTCAGGTGTACGTGCATACGTGATGTGTGCATGTGTGAGCACATGCGTGTGCTATGTGTCTGATGTGCACCTACACACGTGCACACACACACAGAGCTCTGTGGTCTGTGCAGTCAGCGCACAGCTGTGACACACACACACCGCACAATATTGAAAGCAGACGTTTCTTATAAGCACAAGGCTATACTGGTCTCTGTCTCACTATTATACATGATTTATAAATGTGTGTCCTGAGCACACCCAGATGCACAACACACACTGTGTGCACTGTGCTGTATCTGTGTGTGTACAAGATCCACTCTGATGAGTCACACATATAATACTATCATAGAAGTATCGTTTTCACAAAAACCTATAAAAACGTTCTCCCTTCTCTTCACTTCCAGGTACGCACACATAGAACATTCTTCGAAGGCCCAGGCTCCCATCCCAGGGCAGGGGAATTGTCCCGAATGATCCTGGCACCCTGGGCTGTGTGGCACTGTGCTGGCTAGGGTGACAGAGCTGGAACAGGGAAAGAAAGGACAGCACAGGGGAGCTAAGGAGTCACTCTGAGACAGCTCTCAGCCATAGGTAGCCTCAGATGCAAACAGACCACCACTCCCTCTTCTGCACGGTCAGCTCCTCTGATCACTCCATGCTTTCTCCTCTGCTGCACTAGCTCCAGACCAGCCCTGCCTGCCTGGCACGTCCCACTGTTGTCTGTCTGGCCCTCTACCTGCCCTGCCCCAGCTACAGAGCCACCAGGTCCTTCCTTGACCCCTGCTCCCTTCAGGGTAAAGCACACTGCAAGGAGCATGTCAGCATCTCACTGAAGCCTCTTGAGGCCAGGCTGAGCCTCACCCAGCTGGTGGGAGAGGGCAGGAGCCCGCTTGGATTCACAACCCCAGGGCCCAAGGCCAGCTGGCCCAGTCACCACTCCCTCTATCCCAGGCCCAGCCATCCTCCCTGCCTCTGGCTTTTGAGACTGGCTCCACCCCTCTGCCTGGCCCCTCCTCCCTTGTTGCTCTTGCCTCTCCTGCTGGCTCCACCTTCCTGTTTGTTCCCACTTCTTCTGCTGGCCCAGCCTCCACTGCCTGGCCCCACCTCCCCTGCTGGCCCCACCTATTTCTCAGCCCCACCTCCTGCTGGCCCCACCTACTTCTCAGCCCCACCTCCCTGTTGGCCCCACCTACTTCTCGGCCCTACCTCCCTGCTGGCCCCACCTACTTCTCAGCCCCACCTCCCTGCTGGCCCTGCCTCCTCTACCTGGTCCTTGTCCCCTGGGCCTGGCCACTTCTCATCTGTATTTTATTCTTGCCCTTGAGAGAGTGGCAGTGGAGGGGACATTGCAACCTGTCCTTTTTGCTTTACCCACATCGTAATCAGCCCCAGCTCCAGAAAACAGGCCCACTGAGGCATCTCTGCCACAGGGTGGGTGCTGTTCCCCACACCAGGGCCCACACTCCACCACAATAACCTCCTCCCTTCCTCCACACATGGCCACAACAGCTGTAATGGAGCCACATGGCTGCTTTGACCTGATTTTCTCATCATATTTCTGGACACTGGCTTCTCTGCCCCACAAGAAAGGATGTGGGGAGGGATAAAAAATCCAGAAAATGTGAAAATGTCCTTTTCCTGGTGACAATACTTGAAATTTCCTTTGACCAAGGGCCAAGATTCCCAGAGGGGGCAGACACATGCTGGGAAAGGAATTCTGGGACTTGGTGTTCTTCTCCCAGGTCCTTCCAGATCCTTCTACAGATATCTCCTGAGTGACCACTGGGTGCCAGGACTTGGCTGCTAAGGGGGCTGAGGGCACAACCCCTTTCCAGCATTTCAGAACATGGTAGGATCCAGTTTTTATATAAATGACCAAAGTACAGCCTGCCAAGCATTTCCCAGACTTCCCCAGCTTGGACCTGAGATCTCCAGCCTCAGACCCTGTACAGAGGGACTCTCACTGGCTCCTACCCTGGAGCCACCACCCTGGGCCAGCCCTGCCACCACAGTGTCAGCAGAGCTGAGATTGCCTTCTCTAGGCACAGGGCATCACACGGCACAACTGAGGCATGAGGAAGAGATGGAGGAGAGAAACTGGGCCCTGGGTAAGGTCCAGAGGTCTGGCCCCCCAGGCGCGGCCCTGCACAGCTCAGGGGAGCAGAGGCTCTCACAGGACCTCTGCTGTCTACACCTCCTGCCTGCATTGCCCACGTCTGAGGGGCATCCTGACCGGGACCTCCTCAGGGGCTCTCTCCCTGACCTGCTGCCCACTACACCTCCCACCCACATTGCCCCATGTACACTTCCCTTCCTCAGGGGCTCTCTCTCTCTGATCTGCCACCCCACTCAGGCTAGGTGGTCACAGGCATCCTTGCTTTGGGTGACCTGCCCCTGCCCAGCCTGGCCTTCCCTGACCTGTCCCCCTCATGGTCTCTGGGATCGGGCCCAGAGCAGGGTTCCAGCGCTGTGTGTCACTAACTGCTCTTCTGCATGCCAGGCCCATCTGCTGGTGAGGTCCTCCCTGCGCCCAGCCACCCTCCAGGGCTGCTTTGCTCTCCAACTAGCCCTGCTCTCTCCACAGGGCTGACCCATAATCAGAGCCAGAATGTGTCTGTTGACCCAGAGCATCAAACTACCAGTCACAGACTACCTAATTACCTGCCGAGACACCTGGCCTGAGGCCACGACACAGGTGGGCCCAGGCCCAGGCCCGACTCTGGGTCCCCAGAGAGGAAGGCCATGGTAGGTATGGGCAGACCCCACAGCCCTTCAGCCCCAAACACCCTCCATCTACATCCACACATAGCTCGTTGGGTCTGAGGGGAGAAACCAGTCTCCCAATTCAGGGGCTCTCAGAACCTTCATGTTCTAGTCTGAGAACTGACATCACAGTCGTCATCAGAGCCCGCCTTGGAGTAACAGCGAGAACAAGAGAGACAGTGCACACAGGCAGGGTCCTCACTGCAAGGGCTCAGGGCCTGGTGCCAGCTCTGGCCACCTCCCACAGCTCATCCATCTGCTGCCTGCACCCTGGGCCTTAGGAAACATGGCAGAAGCAGTCTCAGAGCCGCCAGGAGGAGCAAGCCTGGAGGAGCCTCTAGACAGCAGACTGACCACAGGCAAGTGTGAAGGAGCTGCTGGACGGCGACTGACCACATGCAAGTGTGAAGGAGCTGCTGGACCATGGACTGACCACATGCAAGTGTGAAGGAGCTGCTGGATCGTGGACTGACCACAGGCAAGTGTGAAGGAGCTGCTGGATGGCAGACTGACCACAGGCAAGTGTGAAGGAGCTGCTGGACCATGGACTGACCACATGCAAGTGTGAAAGAGCTGCTGGACGGTGGACTGCCACATGCAAGTGTGAAAGAGCTGCTGGACCATGGACTGACCACATGCAAGTGTAAAGGAGCTGCTGGACAGTGGACTGCCCACACGCACGTGGGGACAACTTCTACATCAGCCTCCTTGAGAACTGCACCCAGTGCATCTCAGGCTCCACCCTCTGACCTCTGGGCCTCCATCTCCAACCCACAGCTGTTCCCTCCACCACAGAACAGAGACTGAGCCCTGGAGGGCTTGAGCAGGAGAGTGACCACCCCATGTTCCCACTGCCCCTTTTGCCTCCCCTGCCGCCTGGCCTCACCCTTCCTGGTGGACAGATGCCCTGGTCTCCTGCCCATCCTGGCCTGGCTGGGACACAGCTGCTCTGGAGACAGGTAGTAGGGAATGGGGGGTGGGCTCTACCTCACTCCCAGGTAGACGAGTAAACCTGTCACTCTGTCTCATGGACTGTCAAAGGCATTTTTTCCTGAATATTCCATCTGGAGGCCTCCCACAGGCTTAGCCATCAGCTGTCTCTGGGAAGCTGCGATCACTTAGGGGCCCACCCCCTGCACCCACTGCCTCATTTCCCCATTGCCACCTGGCCTCCCACCTCCCGGTGGACAACTGCTCAGAAGCTGGGCTGGGCTGGAGGTTCCATGGCGAAAGGCTGGACCCAGGCTGCTCATTCGCTCAGAAAGGGCAGAAGAGCCACCAGGCAGGGGAGGAATCAGACAAGCGTGTGTCGCAGGGAACCATCCCACACTGGGCTGGTTCTACAGAGGAAGCTGCTGGCCAGCTAGAGGGAGTGATTTCCCAGGTCACAGAAGAGCCCCAATCCCCACAGGAGGAGGCCTCTAACTCTGGCATCCTGGGGACTCAGCCCCAGAGGCTGGACGGCAAGTCGGGTCCCCTGGATGCCGGTGTGGGTCCTACACCGGGCTGGGCTGTACTTTGCAGCACCTGCGTCTGGTTTCTCCAGGTGCATACATCTTACTTTCAAAAAACGGAAAATAAAAGTTATGATGGGCCTTATGATGAGAGGTACAATATTTAAAGGGAAAGAATTCATTTTAAAAAACTCAAGGACAACTCGACATCCTCTCCTTTTCAGAGGAGCTGCAGTCCCATCTTACAGTTAGTTGATGTCATTGTTAATTTTTTCTAATGACACATTCAAGAAACAAAGCAAAACAAAAGAACCATCAACTCAGCATTTAGAACAACATATTTTGACAGCATATTTTTAAACTAATTCCCCTCTTCCAATGAAAGTGCCATCTTGCAATCTTTTCAAGTCTATTCAGTATATACCAACATGATTATCTCATTCTTCCTGGGATGAAAACTCTGCGATACATAATGGCAGCGTGATCAACATGCAAATGCATTCAGGGGACATTGTCTCTTCTTTTAAGGACCAGGAAGGAGGTAACAATGGGATCTGACCACAGGAGCTTGGGGTGCTGAGGCCACCCGTGTGGTCATCTGTGAAGCTGGCACACACAGAGTTAACTGGGAGAGAGTGAGACAGTGGCGCTCACAAGACCCTGCCTCTCCCAGGACCAGGGCTGAGCCTGCAGCATCTCAGGGCACACAGATGTGCTGGGGGCAGCAGCTCCAGGGAGGCTTGGCTGTGACACCTACCCTACTCTGCCCGCCATGGTGCAGGAGACCTCTCTAAAAGCACGGACAACACAGCCCCCACTCAGGGTATTGCACACAGATGTGGAGGCTGAAAGGCAGGGTGGATGAAGCAAGGAGGCTAGAGGCCAGGAGCACCTGGGCAAGCCCACAGGTAAGTGTGCCTCAATTTCCCCGTCTGTAAAGTAGGTCCATGGCCCACCTCAGAAGTGACTGTGAACAGGACAGGAAATGCTTGGTGTAGAGGCCCCTGACACCAGCTGAGCCCAGCACCCAGGCATGCGTTCCCCAAGTGCTCCTCCCCTGCCTGATGGTGACCAGGGGCTGTGCTCACAGGACTGACAGTACCCACAGCCTGTGACACTTAGGGCAGAAGCAAGCCACTCAGGTGACCAAGCCCTGAAGAGGCTCAGCAGCCACGGGCAGAGCCGGAGGGCTCAGGGAACAGCATCCCTGAGCTCAGGGAACAGCATCCCACCCAGAGGGGTTCCAGACCAGGAGCCTCTGTCCCCAGGAATGTTCTAAAAGTGCAGATTCTTGGGCCCCAGCCCCGACTCAGCACACCAGAACCCCAGCGGCCTGCACTTGCACAAGTGCCCTGAGATTCTATGCACACCCAGCCTGCAGACAGCTGAGAGTGGGCACCTGGGCCACAGAGCAAGGAAAGTCAGAGGCAGAGATGCAGACTCCAGCAAGTGGTAGGGACAGGCCCCCCAGGGGAGCACAGGGAAAGGTCTCCAGAGCCTTTATAAGTCCCCCTCCCACCTGAGGAGGAGCCCCTAGCGCTGGGTGCCTGCCCCAGACTGCATGATGTCCCCAGTTTATGTCCTAATCTATGGCACCTGTGATGTGTCATCTTACAAGGCAAGGGGGACTCTGCAGCATGACTAAGGGTCTTGAGACGGGAAACGAGCCTGGGTTCCTGGGTGGGCCCTAAGCACTATCACCAGGACAAGGGTCGTTATAGGTGGACGTTGGGGTGGTCACAGTCAGAGAGACAAGCTGTGAGGACCACAGTGGAGTCAGGGAGAGCAGAGGGAGCTCCCGGCTGCTGTGAAGGTGGAGGGTGCGGCAGGAGGAGGCCTGAGGCAGACATGCTGGGCTCAGCCACTGTAGGCAGTGCCCACCTAGGTGGGCCAGCTTGGGTGGGGCCCCAGGAGCCAGATGTACACAGAAGCCTCCTCTGTCAGGAGTCAGGAATCCCCATCAGAGAAAAGGAGGCTCTTTCCAGGCCTGCTGGCATGGAGGGGAGCTCCCATTACAGAGTGAGCACTGCACTAGAGAGCTTGGGGCAGGCTCCTGGAGACCTCACCCACAGGAGGGGGCAGTGACTCACCCAGGTGTCCTTGTCAAGGTGGCTTGTACACCAGGGCCAGATCCTGCACACAGAATTAACCAAGTGCCACTGCCAGGGCCCTGGAGGGGTGAGGCATGGGTGCTAGGTGCTGGCTTCCAGCCACCCCGCCTGCTTGGGGAGCTGACGCCTCTCAGGATGCAAATGCCCAGGGGCTCCACGGAAACTGGCGATGTCCTGTTCCAATGTCCAGATGGGCGTGCCCGTGGTCTCCAGGCTGATGTGCTTCTCTGCTCCTGACTGTGGCCTCAGAAGCCCAGGTCAGGTGGCACCTCCTTCTGGGCAGTGGCCATAGAGCTCCAGCTCACATGGGCTGCAAGGGAGCTTTCTCTTCACTGCCAAAGGCACAGTCCAGCAGACCCTCCCACGAGCCCCCACGTGGCTGGAATCACACCAGCTTTTGAGACCACATCCCAAGATATGCAGAAATTGATGCCCTAAGGTCAGCCTCAGAACCAGCCGGCTGTCAGCTGCAGAAAGGAAAGCTGGCTAGATGAAGGGGGCACAGAGAAATTCCTGAGGAGGCAGTAATAAGGAACTAAAATAAGATCAGTGGCAACAGGCACTGGGGTCGGCCCCATGTGGTGTCATCTCTCACCTGTGCTCACCCTGACTCTCATCAGAGGTTCCAGTGGCCGCGGGGCAGGCTGGGAGCATGTTATGAGCTGCAGGCACCAGGCCTGGATGGCCCCTTCAGAGGCCACTTCTAGGCAGTCCCTCTCTTTAAGCTGCCAGACCCAGCTTCCCACTAGCATCTTGGTGGTGAGACAGGCTGGCTGACAGGGGATCTTTCCTGGGCCCCTGGACAGCCCCCAAGCATCTAGCCCCCAATTTGAGCTGGACATAGAGGAGCAGTGGGCAGTTACAGGTGCTGACCTGGTAGGTGAGAGCCTGAGCTAGGCCTAGGGAGTGGCACCAAGACTCAGTCCTCCTCATTGAGGGCAGGGCCCAGGTCCAGTGCAGTTCATGGGGCGTCAGGGGAAAGAGGACATTCCTGATTTTCCATCCTCAGCTCCTTCCCTGATTGGGCAGCAGAGGGCCAAGAAGTAACAGACTTACCCCATGTCCCAGCCCAATACCAGGAGCTAGCCACAAAGAGGATGTAGGATCCAGTGGAGTCTGCAGGCTCTGTGGCTGGCCCAACCCTACCCACAGATCCCCCAGAGGAGCTGCATGTGGAGCCCTGCAACCCCCAGCCCTACTGTCCTAACACGGCCAGTTGCTGCAGCCTGCCCCATAGCAAAGTCAGCAGGTGTGGGTACTGAGCGTGGTGATGCACCCACTGTCCTGGCAGCCCCTGAGTCAGGACACCGTGGGGCCATGTCAGGCAGGCTCTCAGCCTGGAGTGCAGCAGGCACTGGTCAGTGCGTGAGCTTCAGAAGAAGGGGACCAGCCAGTGGCACCCCTCCCATGGGCAACAGCAGCTCCTAGGCTAGCCCATCCAGCCCTGATCATTGTCCACGAGGATGTCTGGGTCTCCTGCTGGGAAGGGAGACCACCCCCTCTGAGGAGCTCCAGCTACAGAGCCACCTCAGGCTGTCCCCAGTTCCCAGGGAGGTTTCTGCCTCTGTGCTCAGCACTCTCCTGGTCTCCTCCCCAGGGCTCCAGTGCCCATCCTGGTTCTATGGTCACAAAGTCCATGGCAACAGCAAACCAGTTGGGAAGCCAGGGAGCCCCCCACCCCTGTGGTTCTTTGTATCTCCCTTTTCCTGGGATTTGGAAGGGATGGCGTCTTTCCCAGAGCAGATGCCAGGGGACAGTCTCAGGCCACCCCTGGATGGAACCTGGCCCTGCTGGCCCAGGCAGCCCCCGTTTCAGGAAATGTGGGCTCAAACTGTGGAGTTTCCCCAGGCACTGCCCACTGAAGAACAAAGACCCCATAGGACAGGCCCCAGCCCTGTGTTGCCACTGGTTCCAGGGGACTTGCCCATGGCCTCCTTCAAACTTGGGGCATGGGGCACTCTGCGTCTACCTCGCACCTGTGGGCAGGGCAAGAGGGGGCTCCAGAAGCCCCCCAGAGTAGGCTCCAGGTTCTGCCAACCTGCTGAAAGCCACAGAGGTGGCCATGGCTGCCTGGCATCAGTGCCCAGAACTGCTGAGGCTCCCTGTTGCCATGAGACCACATGTAGAGAGACAGGAAAGGGCCCCCGGCTTAGGTACTGACAGCCAGGCTTGGGCTGCCACCTCTGGCTTCTTCACAGGAAAAAAATCCTCCTGGCTATTTAACCCAGTGCTGGTGAGGTGCCCTGTGCCTTGCCAAGACATTCTGAGCAAATACGGCAGCGACTGCCACATGCCAAGAAAAGCACCAGCCCCAGACCCTCTGTTCCCACCCTCCCCATCTGGAGGGTCCTTGCTGACCTAGGGTTCAGGCTCTGCATCTCACAAGGGTTCCAGCTCAGTCCCTGCAGCCCAGCCCCACTCCCAGGTCTGCTCCCAGCTGAGCTGAGGTTAGTGAGCTCCAGGAATAGATGGAGAGCCAGACTCCTCCTCAGAACTCCTCCCAGCTGTCCCACAACCAGGAGTGTCCAAGGCCAGCCCACATCCACACATGCAGATGAGGGATAGATAACCGTGCCGAGGGAGGCCAACACACCCAGAAATGGGTAGGACACTTTCATGACAAATCCAATAAAGACGGGTAATTCCAGGCGGCAATTTAACCCTCTCACCGTATTTACCTTTTATGCCTAATGGATCGGGCCGCTTTCAGGCGCTGCTGGCCCTGATGGATCCCTGAAACCCCACATTTGTAATAAACACCATTCATCGCAGACACGCCGCCCATCCAGAAACAGCGCTTTAGAATTTTTTTGTTTTTATCACCAGCTTAATGATGACTAATGCCTGGGTGATTATCTTGTGCTTTTTTTGTGTGGCACGGAGAACAAACAGTATCATTAGCGTTGCAGAAAGGAGAGACAATGGGACAGAGGTGGGTGCAGGGGAGAGCCGAGAGTCAGACAGAGCACACGTCTGCAAACCGAGCCTTCCACTCCTCACGGCTTGATGCTGCAAAATAAAACAAACCCAAATCCGGAGAAGTGTTCCTCCAGTGCACTGACATTATTTTTTTAAGAGTGCCCAGATGTGCATTTAAGAGCAACACCCTGCCGGGCAGATAAAGCCAGAGGCACGGTGATAAGGCAATAATTGGAGCGACGGGCCAGGGAAGCCCATTTATAGCCTACGTCTCGTGCCCCGGCTCTGGCACTGTTATGGCTGCAGTGGGAAGAATTCACCAGGCAGTTAATTTCCAAAGAAAACCCCATCCACCCACACACCGACCTGCACATAGGCGCCTTCTTAGTGCAGGCTCACAGACACCCACCCCAGGTTTCTTACAGTACGTCACTGCTTATAATGGGAGTGGGTCTGCACTGCCTGGATCCGGGCTCCACTGCAGGCCCAGCCTGGCTCACCACTCTGGGACTGCTGTGTAGAACCCCAGGGTCTGTAAGCAACAGTGGGTGTGTCCTGAAGGAGACACTGGGTCACTGGGTTTGGGGCCCACCCTGTTCTAGTGGGACCCCTGAAGGAGACTTCCAGACATGGGACCCCTAAGCAAGGCGGGATGATATGGTACAGTCCATCAGTATCAACACAGATGTCTGCCTGTCCCTGAGCCCCTCGGACGCTCCCTCTGTGCCTGTGCCGGACCCAGGACCCCTGGGCCACTTTATCCACCCTCATCCTGCCAAGTTAGGCGGCTCCCAGCTCTGCCCTTAAGCATCTGCCCACCCCTCCCATGCTGGTCAGTCTCTAGAACCCCTTGACACTGTCCCCAGTCCCTGGTGGTTACCTCCTGGGTCTTCGTTCTCCCCCAAAGCAGTGGTTTTCAACATTTTTTTATCTCACGGCACACTTGAGCCCATAGTTAAACTTCCATGGTAGATTTAAATTATGTTGATCCAAAAAAAGAATATGCCTACTGTGCTTTGAATTTCTTTAAAAAAAATTTAATTATCTTTCAAAATTTTCATGGCACACCTAAAATCCTCTCATGTTACCATGGTGTGCGCAGCACACTGGCTGAAAATCACTGCCCTCAGGTAGCGCCCGCAGGAGAAGATGCTTCCAAAATGCTTCTTCTGAGGTTACCCTGGGCTGCAGGCTTGGTGCAGCTGCTCATACACGGCTGCAATGGCCCTTCCCTCCCCACGGCCACCCTGGACGTGGGACAGCAGGGTGAGGTGCTGCCCAAGGGACCAGGAGGGAAGTGGCACACCTGTGCACCGTGCACAGGGGCTGGGCACGGCCTTGGGACTGACCACACTGACCCTCAGACTTGCCCAAGCATGGGTCAGTGTCCTGTGGCTGTCTCCAATGGAATTTTATCTCTGCACAGCAGTGGAGGTGAAAGTCTAGACTGGAGATGCAGGCCAGGAACTCCGCCTGGGCACCGGGAAGGATCCTGCCTCCTGTAAGTTCTGGTATGCCGGCCACCCTCGGCCTCCCAGCTTATGGGCACTGACCCAATCTCTGCCTCCATCTTCTGGGGCATTTTCCTCTCTGAGTCTCACATCATCTTCTAAGGTCATTGGGTTTGGGGCCCACCCTGCTCTAGGGGGACCCCAACTAATTATATCCACAACAACATGATTTCCAAAACCAGTCACATTCTGGGGCCACAGGGGGGTGTGGATTTTGTGGAGACACCCTTCAGGCCAGGAGAGTGGTGTTCTCATTATCCTTATTTCCCAGGGAGAAACCGTGGCACAGAGAGTGGGTAACTGGCCCACAGCTGCACAGCTGTGCAGTGCTCCAGCCAGGATTAGCAGGGGGCAGGAGGCCTGGGCGGGTGTTTCTCACCTTACTCTTACAGAAAGGACCTCACAGGGTTTTGCTGTGCAGGCCACTCACGCCACACAGAGGGACCTGCCCAGCACCACACTGTGTCCAGCCAGTACACTCCTGGTCCCAGGTTGGGAGCCCACCAAGCCTCCCCGTGCTGGTGGCCATGCCATGCCCACACAGGGTCTGCTTTCCTGCAGGGGGTCCTCGTGACTCTAAGCAGAACATGCCCACCTGGGACAGCCAAGCAGACTTGGGCCAGAGAGAACAGTCCTGAACACAGACAGCCCTGGAGACCAGGACCTGCCTCCTGGACATGTGGCCTCTGCCACATGATTGCGTAATAAACAGATTAGGGCGTGAGGCACCAGAGTTATTAAAAGTGAAAGGTCCTCAAAGGGAAGACGAGGGATTCTTGGAGCTTCTATCTCCTACAAATATGTAATGAAATTTAAATTGAATCTGGTTTAAAATCATTTACCTTTTGACATCACGTATCAGTGCACTAAGCATCAGTAGGGAAAGCAAATAACCTTTCAAGCAGAATGAAAAATTACTCTGTCTCTTTTGATTCCATGTTAATTTTCAAATTTAAACTACCCTGTAGCTCTCTGCTTAGGGTCAGCCACTGAAGGCTGTGACTGTGCGAGGGCTGGGCCCTCTGGGCAGGGCCTCTGTCTGACTCTCGACTGGGGAGCTGTTGGGTCCAATGGGTGCCCTGTCACTGGGTAGGGGAAGGGGCTGCCTGTGGTCCCACTGAGAGGCGGCTCCATGTGGGTGAGAACTGCTTCTGGGGAAAGGTGAGAGTGATCCAGGGTGGGGGCAGCGCAGTGCTGGGGAAGCCTGGCAGACCCTGTGGAGGGCTCTGGGATCTCACAGGAACCCCTTGGGAAACTCCGTGCCGGGCAGCCCTGCTCTGGGGTTAACCATACCCTGGAGCACCCAAGCATTCCAGTACAGGAGCACTGTGAGCCTCTGTGTTCTGTATGGAAGGTTCTAGGCACCCTGGTTGAGTGCCACCTAGCTGAGCAGAGGGCATCAGATGAGCCCATGGGGGTCAGGGCAGGTAGCCCAGGGTCACTTAGACAATGCCCTGCCCTGCTTCAGCAGACCTGGGCTGGGCCACTGTCTGGAAGCACCCCCTGCCCTCCACAGGTGGACAGTATTACTGTCCCTTTCATGGCTGAGGGGACAGAGCCCCAGGGAGGGGTTGCCTGGACCTCACAGCACAGAAGATAGAATCATGGCTCGAACTCAAGTCCTGGACGTCCATGCCCCAAGCTTACTCCTCCCGGGGACAAGATGCCCCCCCCCAGACCTACCGGTTCAATGATGGGATGGGGCAGCCCCCACAGGAAACAATCACACACCCCCATGGACCCAGGGGGCTCCTTGGAAGTCAACTTCTGGACACGCTTGTCCAGCCTGAGGACCATGGCTGACATCCAGAGACGACACAGGGCAGTCCCACTGGGAGGTCTGCAGCTATTTCTTAATTATCGAGAAGAAACAAAGGGGCTTTCACAAGCGCTGTCCCACCCCGTCACATGTGAGCGTCACTGGGCAGAAAAACAGAGTGGCCTTTGCCAGGCTTTATCCCTGCCCCTGTGCCTGCCTGGAGAGGGAGATGAGGAGGGGTGGGTGAGCCTCAGAGGGAGGGCAAGTGAGAAGGCTCCTATCCCCCAGAATCACGCACTGGCCCCACCAAGGCTGCTGGATGTAGGGAGTGGGGTGTGGGAGAAGCAGGGCTGGGCAGCATGGGAGGGGTCTGCCTCACCCCACGCAAGGGGCCCACTTCCACCCAGACATGATTCACGGCCTCGGTGGCCGCAAGCCAGGCCTGCAGTTAGACCCCGGATATGTGCACACTGGTCAGATGAGTGCCAACATCCCAGGCAGAGCGCAGTGGGGCCTTGGGGCCCAGGCCAGGCTGTAGTGTGGTGGCAGAACAGCCCCTGGGCCCAGCTCACTACAGCACCCCAGACAGCAGAGGGGACTGCAGGAGGCGGGGAGGGCATGTGTCCAGGGAGCCTCCCAGGGTAGGACCATTATGTACCTCTGCAGAGCACTGACTGGTGCTGGGTGGACACAGATGGGCCCCGGCAGCAATGTCCATTTCTGACAAAGAATGGGGGTGCTGGGGGCTGCAGGCTTTGTCCAGGGTCTTGCACATCCTGGCAGTGTAGTGGCTTGGGCCCAAGCCCATCCCGGCCCCGAGCAGGAGCGGCTGTCTTTGCTTCCACAGTGGCGGCAGGAGGGGAGCCTGCCAGGTGGACATCCACCTGCCCAGTCTCAGGGCTGGGAGAAGAGGCCAGGAGGGACTGCTTGATGGGTACAAGGTTTTCCTTCGGGGTCATCCCTGAGAACTGCATGGCTGTGTTGCCTGCACCCTGCTCAGGGGCACTAACTGCCGAGGATGGTCTCTCTAAAAGGGTAAACTTTGTTATGTGAGTTTCACTTCAATAAAAAAATTAAACATTCACAAGGCCATGAGGACAGTCAAGCCCCGTGCCGGGACAGCAAGTCCTGAATGGGACGCTTGTGCTTCTTGGAGGACCCACAGCCCCCTCCCTACCACAGAGGGCCTGGCTTAGCCTTCGGGGACTCAACACTGCCCAGGAGGTTGGGCCCACGTGGGTGTGGCTGGGGTTGCGGCGGCCACCCCTAAAAAGCCATGGCCCAGTGAAGGAGCCTCTCCTCCATCTGATGCCATGAACCCACGAGGGGCCCCCACTACATCTGAGCCTGGACCCCACACACAGACACAGGCCTTTGGAGCAAAAGTGCGGCAGAGACATCCTGGGCAAACTAACCTCACCCTTCCAAATTATGAGGTCATGGACATAGCCTTCTCAAATCACCCCCAGGCTCTAAGGGGAGAGGGCCCCCAACTACCATGAGAGTAGGGGTTCAGTCCCCCAACCATTCAGCTGCTAATGTCACATGGGGATGGTGTGATGTCTGCACTGAATATTCTGCTCACTTAAATTACACCAAAACCTAGTGGCCTGAGGTTTTGGTGACAGGAGAATAGAAACAGTAAGAATTAAACTGTGCAAAGGGGTTGGATTATGCTGAGATCACCAGGAAGAGTATTAAGAAAAGCCGTTAATATGTAGTTAAAAAATTCTTAATCTCCATGAGCATATGCCGTTCCACCTAATTCCGATCAACTTAAATGTAAAACGTCTCTATACCTCCACTTGGGCTCCACTGCCATCTGGTTTAATTAGTCCTTGGATAACACGCCGTAAAGTTAATGGCAAGAACGTTGCCGGGCCAATCAGAGCAGCAGCCGAGGCCCCATTTCCCCAAGTTTGTTTCTCCTCTACCCGCTGTCAGGGAGGTCAAGGCCAGAGGTCGAGGAGTGGTAGGTGGCAGGCAGCTGAGGGCGCTGGGCACAGGGTATGGGTGGGCTGGGGGCCTCTGTGTTCAGCCTGTGGGAGGAGGGACAGCTGCCCACGGAGACCGGTGGTGACCCCCAGTAGCTCTGGATGAAGGCTTTGATGGGAGGGAGCAGTAGAGACCCTGAAAAGGGAGCCCCTGCCCAAGTTACAGCTAGCCCCCCAGCATCCCTGGACCAAGCCTGCCCTCTGGGCGTCCATCCCCCACACAGACACCTGCCACACCTGGGGCCAGGGACCCCTCCTCCTTCTGTGCCTAGTGGAAGATGGTGCTTACAGGCAGGGTGGGGCGAGCATTAAATTGCTGACTGAGAGATTATTCTGGAAGAATGAGGGAGAGGTGACCTCAGTCAGGACCCCAACAGGACCAGAGTGGGAGGAGAAGGGGTAAGATGTCACTGGGTAGAAGGGGCACTGGGTGCAGGGAGGCCACAGGACACCCTTGGAACTGGGCACCATGAAGGTTGGGGTCACCTTGAAAAAAGAGGTCCTGGGGAAAGGAGGACCCAAGGGAGAACAGATAAGCAGGTGAGAAGGCAGGAGAGGGACTGTGGTCCTGGGAAAAACTGGAACTCCCCGGAGGCTGAGGTCAAGGAGCCCAAGGATAGGAGCAGTGTGAGGATGTGAGGATGATCGTGGAGAAGGATGAGCCAGAGCTCAGGCAGGACTGCAGGAGAGGGGACAGCACAGCGGGCAAGCTGCTGGCCCCAGGCTCGGGCGTTAGCCGCCCTACACAGGTTTATCTGGGTCTCTATTACCATGGAAAGACTCCTGACTGAGGCTCAGCCACACATTGATGGGCAGATCCACTGGCATGTCCACCTTTGGCCTTCTGTGCTTTCACCAGAACAATGGAAATGTCACATGGGGATGGTGTGATGTCTGCACTGAATGGAAATGGATGTGTATACACACCCCACATGGCCTTGGAGGTTGGAGATGATTTGTCAAAGTGCCACTCCAGTGTCATCCTGCAGTGACATCTCTGTTAATGCTGCTTCAGTGTTCTCTGATGCTACCAGTCATAAGTGGGCCAGGAGAGCCACCAACTAGTAGATTTCCCCTTTTTGCCTTGACTGCTAGGAAGCTCAGAGCTACGTTTTGCTCACCAGGCTGATGGTTCCCAACTGGGACAGGGCACCTAGCTGACAGGGTAGGGGACTAGCCTCACAGGCTCTCCACTCTGCCCACACAGAAGCCACGCAGAGAGAACCCACAGGGCCTGCCCCATGTTGCCCTAGGCTGCAACTCAGAGAAACTACTCCCTCCAGCCTAGCAGGCTCCTAAGGGCTTGTGGCCACCTCTAGGAGAATGTTAACCCCATGCTGACACTCAGACAAAGAGAGCTGAGACTCAAAGGTCGTAGCAAAGTTATCCCCCAACTACTGAAATTAAATTTATTAAGAAGTCATGGGTTTCCAATGGATTTATTAATCAAATTGACAATGCCTGAGGATTGTAATATAAAAATAATCAGTTGGCCTTCTCACCAACGTGAGATGCCAGGAAGGTGTCATTTAATTTTCCAATGCCTACTGCTGCCTCCCAAAACTTATTTTACATTAATTGAGATGAAATTTTGCAATTTGGAATTTCAGAGGCACATGTGCTCACTTCATCTGCAGCCCGCACACACGTATACGGCAGTCTGTGCAGAGGCCCCGGGTGCAGAAACCGTCCCTGATACAAGCCATCCACTCTGGCCACGTGCCAAGCTTCTGTCTCAGTGTCTCAGTGAGCTCGGCCCCAACATGGGGAGCCCCTGAGTGATGGGTGGGGGGCCGAGCACCCTCTCCACTACCACCGGGAGTGGCCCAGCAGGGATGCCAACTCCAGTTCCAGGGGGCTAATGCTGTCTCAGGGAGCTGCTGAGTCACCAACAAGATCAAAGGTAGCTGCCCCAGACTTCCACTGACAGAGATCAGCCCACAGCCCCTCACCCTGCAGACTCCCATGGCCGGAGGGCCAGTGTCAGACAGGCCAGGCCAGGCTCTGAGCCCCTCTCGGGCACACCCTGCTCAGAGCACTAGGTGATTACCAGCCTTCAGGAGCCACAGTGTCCTAGAGTTAGAAATGAATTCAGCTTCAGTTAGAATGAAGTTAAGGGTGGGCACTCAGTGAGTAGCTGTGGTAGGTGACTCCATGGGTGGGCTTCAGCGCTGCCTGTGAATGCAGCTGTCTGTTTTGTGACCAGAATTTAGGGTGCGCTAAACCCACTGAGCCTGCACCCAAGTCCACATGCCACTGAGTCCTCACTGACGTTCCAGGTAGGTTCTCACTTTATATAAAACAGACTATAACCAAACCAATGTGTTTCTTCCTTATCAACATTATAAGGAAGTAATGTCAATGGAAATGACATTCCATGAGGACCTGCTGTAGGTCGTTTTACTTAAAGACTTAGTTTTCGAGAACCCCTGGAGGAGTTCAGTGAGGGCTCCCTGCAGCTGGTGCAGGAGAGCTGGTGGCTTTAAGAAGAGGGAGGCTCACGCCCTCTGAGCAAGACTCGGAGACACAGCGGGCCCCTCCCCAGAACACAGTTTGCCATAAGAGGAATCTTCTCTCCAGTCAGAAATCTAGTCCTGGCAAATGAAGGTTCGTTCCTAGTTTGATTCTTAGAGCGATAAGGGCTATGGCAAGCTTGTTTTCCATAACAGTGAATATGAAGTTCAGGAAATATCAACAGTGGACACTTATCTGTCTTCTTTTGAGATATATCTATTTAGCTCCTTTGCCCACTTTTTAATGAGTTTTTTGGCTTTTCTGCTGTTGAGTGCCTTGTACAGAGGGTGACAAAAAATGTACATACATTCTAAGAAAGGAAAAACTGTGTTAAAATTGCAACACTCAATATACGCCCGATGTGCTATCTTACATACTGTATCTTGTATCTCTCGTAATTGCAAAAGTCAATCATGACTTGAGTATTACAGTTTTAATCCAAGTCCTTCCTTTCCTAAATTTAAAACACGTATACCTTTTTTTGGTACCTTCTCTACATCTGGGTATTATTAGTCCCTTGTCAGTGGAATAGTTTGCAAGTACAGTAAAACCTCCATAGCTGACCACCTCCTTTAGTTGACCTAATTTTCACAGACCAGACATACAGCACTAGAAGAAGGCCTAGTCCCTTATGGGTCACCTCCAGGTGTGACCAGTATGGTACTGGCCCTGGGTGGTCACCCACAGAGGTGAATTTTCTCCCATTCTACAGGCCGTCTCCTCACTCTGCTAATCGTTTCCTTTGCTGTGAAGAAACTTCCTAGTTTGATAGGGTCCCATTCATCTATTTTTGTTTTTGCTGCCTGTGTTTTTGAGGTCTCATCCATAAACATCTCTGCACAGACCGAGGTCCTGAAGCACTTCCTCGCCTTTCTGCTCATGGTTAGTTCAGGGTGTCACCTGTAAGCCTGTCACCCACTCTGAGTGGGTGTCTGTGCTGACAGGGTCCAGCCTCACTCTGCGACATCTGGACGCCCGGCTTTCCTAGCACCACTTACCCACGAGGGTGCCCCTCCCTCTGTGCGTGTTAAATGCTCCACAGCACCTACTCACCAGGGAAATGCCACTCGAAACCACAGTGAGGTGACACCTCCCCTCCATTACAATGACGATTATCCAAAAGATAAAAGTAAATGCCGGTGAGTAAAGCAGAGAAAAGGGGACTCAGTCTGCCGGTGGCTGTGTGACTTAGCACAGCCGTTAGAACACGGCACAGATGTGTCTCAGATTACTGCAGGCAGAGCCTCCTGTGAAATAGCAATCCCCACACTTCCATATCTGAAGGAAAGGAGATCAGGATGTTGGGGAGACATCTGCACCCCCATGCTTACAGTAGCCAAGTGCCTGGTGGTGAGTGGACAGGTAAAGATGAGGTACACAGGTTATGGACAACTACTCGGCCTGCCGTGGGACACTGCTTGGCGCGTGGTGGAGAACCACTTGGCACATCGTGGAATAGTACTCAGCACACTGTGGGACGCTGCTCAGCTCTGGGTGGAATACTACTCAGTTGTGAAAAAGACTAAACCCCTGTCACGTGCAGTCATTTGCAGTGGGACAGACGCAACTACCAGGCACCATGCTGAGTGAAATAAGCCAGGCGTGTTCTGGCTCAGATGTGGGAGCTAGAAGACGCAAGCTCCTGGTTGAAAGCAGGCCTGTGGTGACCAGAGGCTGGGAAGGACAGGGAGGGAGGCAGGGAGAAGGCAGTTATCGGACACACCACCCGCTCTGCAGGGGACCTTCTAGGGCTCCACAGCATGCAGGAAATATGGAATCAACAATAATTTCCTGCGTATGTTCAAAAAGCTAGAAAAGAGGCTTTGGGAAGTTCCCAGTACAAAGGAAGGCCAGCTATTCCAGGTGATGGATGTGCTTATTACGCTGGTCTGACCAGTACACACTGTACACACACCACAACACAGTGCTCAGCCAGTGCAGCTGGCCGTCCCGGGAAGACCACAGGTTAAGTCCTGGGACTCAAAAGGGCCTTAGAGCTCTCTGCAAACAGCAGCGGCCGCCACCCCAAGGGCTGTCTCTCATGATATCCCCACCCCCACCCTCTGGACGCCAGGTCCACAGGCTTTCAGGGAGGCAGCCCTCCGGTCCAGCTGGGCCCCCACACTCCCTAGCTGAGCCTGGACCAGAGCCTGCCATTCCCAACCTTCATTTCCCACCAAGACAGGATAACACTGCCAACTGCCCATGGCTTCTCCAAGGTACAGCCTCAGCCCGGACACAGCAGCCTCAATGAGTAACTCTGTGAGCTGTGCAGTGGTGGGCACCCCAGCACTGTCTCAGGCCTAGACCACCACCAGCCACACCACCAGACCCAGGGCCACTCGAGGTGCAGAGTCATGATTCTCCCTATTGGTGCCACCCAAGACCCCACATGTAGGGAGGGCACCATGAGACCCCACACACAGGGAAGATGCCACCCAAGACCTCACACGTGGGGAGGGCATCCCTGATACCCCACACATGGGGAAGGCATCCCTGAGACCCCACATGTGGGGAGAGTGAGGAAACTCTGAGGCCAGAGGAAACCCAGAATTGCACTCCTGGCAGATGTGCCAGGCAAAAGGGGGTCATAAACCAGTGAGCACATTCCAGAAGTTTCCTCAGGGGGTCATAAACCAGTGAGCACATTTCCAAAGAAATCAAGCATCTAGCTGACATTGACCCATTCTTAGGACTCTCCACGGACTCCAGGCTGAGTCAACAGGGCCTCTCCAGAGGGACCAGACCCTCATCTCCTCCTCCTCTCAAAACACCTGCCACTTCTAGCCCCTCCAGTCCCTGCACTGACCTCATTCACCCTGGCTCCTAAGAGTCCATCCACACTGGCTCCTGAGGAGCCCACCCACACCGGCTCTTGGTGGGTGCATCCACACCAGCTCCTAGGGTGCTCATACATACTGGCTCCTGGTGGTCCATCTGCACCGGCTCTGGGGGGGGGGCCATCTGCTGCCCTGCAGAGCACAGCCTCAGGGTTGCTGTGGGTTCTCCCTCAGGTGCAGGAAGTTGGGGGCATCTATTGTCCCCAAATCACTTGCTAAGTGAAATCTATGTGGCAGGGATGTCGAGGACCTTGAGCAATCTTTTAGCCTTTGCAGCAGGAGGGCTCTGGGGGATCCCTGGTGGTCAGAGACCCCTGCCTATCCATAGCACTAAGGAAAGACCACGGCTCATTCAGGTCTTCCAAGGGAGGTGCTGCCTGGCCAGGGTCCGCCCTGCACTCTCCTCACCCCTGGGAGGACAGCTCTGCCCGCCTGGCTGCACAGTGAGGACAGGCTCCTGTCAGGGCTCAGGCAGTGGCTTGGGCACTTGGGCCAACCCCTCCCTCCAAAGGCCCTGCCCTTCACCCTTGTGGTCTCAGACACACAGCCCAGGCAGAGCCACCCTCAGGGTCACAGGGCTTCCCTACCACACTGTCCCCAGATGGACATTAGGACCCTGAAGGAGCCACACAGAGAGCCCTCCTCCCCAAAATACCTAACTAAATGAATGTGGGTGGAGCCTGCACCTCCCCAGGGAGGCATTTGTAGGACAGGCTGGCCTCCTTCCCAGTGTGGTCAGCATGTCCCTGAGCAAGGGAGAGCCCCTTCTCTGAGGCCGCATGACCATGCTGCAGGAGCAACCCCAGGTCTCACCTCCATGGAGGGCGGTTTTCTGTTTCTGGCATCAAAACAAGACATAAAAAGTCACAAAAGTCAGGGTGAGTGAATGTAGAGCTAGAGAGAGGGAACAACTGCCCAGACCAGCAGCCCAGGGCCACCCACCACATCCTGGTTGGAGTCTGCAGGGAAGGGTGACCTCAGCGGGCCTGGGCCGCCCAAACCTGCATCCACCCGAGAAAGGTCTGGCCCTCAGCAGCTGCTGGGAGTGAAGCCATGTCCCACAGAGTGCTCACCTGTGCCTGGGGCCACGCTGAGCAGCGCTGAACAGCGCTGAGCCCTGTGACTGGAAGGTGCCTGGATGTGTTCACAGGAGCTGTCCTGTTGCTGATCCCAGCCAGGTCCTTTCATGGTAACAGATACAACTGTAAGCCTAACAGCTTCTGCAGGGACTAGCAGGGCCTAGAAAACCCTGAACCTGAGGCTGGTCTCAGGGAATAGAAGGAGTCTGCAGAGGGCATGCTGAGGGTGACATCAACTGCCATGGCCCTAGGCAGATGCTCCTAACTGGTCCCCAGCTGGACTTAACAGTAAGCTGGTGGCAGTATCCCCACAGTCATCAGCTTATAACACACTGCAGCAGGAAGCATTTCACACACTTTAATGTGTGAGGTCCAGGGCCCAGGAGAGCTGGTGTTCAAGGAGTGCCACTGTGACCCTGTGTGTCTTCTTCGGTAAAAGGATCATATTGCCTGCTTCCCACTGGGACAGTCAATGTGGTGAAGTTTATAGAGTTCCCGGCCCTTGCCAGCACCAAGCAGTGGCTTAAGAAATGTTTTCTTTGCTTAGGACTTCTGTGAAGATGATGGATCCTTGAGCAGCTGGACATTCCAGACACAACTGGGTCAATACCAGGGGCAGACAATGCAAGGCCGAGCTGCCCCGCACCGGGGGCCCTCTCCATAAATGGCCACTGTGACTTGTCACGGTGATGGAGTCAGGAGGAGAGTTCCATGTAAAGAGTAGATTGGGGATTGGGGGTAGAGAGGGAAGTTTCTGCTCTGGCTAAGAAGGCCCCAAATGTCCCCCACAGAACCCTGCAGCAATCAGGGCTGCAGTCCCTTCTCCTGAGGGCCAGGGCACCTGTCTGCCTGGAGACTGTGAACTCCCTCAGCAGACCAGAGTCCAGGGTTCCAGTTGTGCCTGTGGCAAGCCCAGCAGCAGGGGACAGTGCCTATTCTCAGCTACCCTGCCCAGGGAGCTCCCCACTGTGGAGGTCAGAGGTGGCTGAGGGCAAGGGTGTGGGAGGTATAAGCCCCTGAAGCCACCCCCCACCCTGCTCTGCCTACAGCTGCTCATGCATGGGTCTCTGAGTTCAGAGAGCTATCCCAGCACATGGGGAAAAGCCACTTGCACTGAGTTAAGCCCCTAAGCCAACCTCAGCCATTTTCCACCAAGCAGCACCTGGCCGGCCTGGAACAAGTACCCACACCTGGCACCTGCTCTCTCCCTCAGCATCACCCTCAGCCAGCAGACGGTGCAGTCCTGTCTTCCTTCCCAAACAGTAACCCTAACCAATGTGGCAAGTGCCACTCAGCAAGGTGCCTGCCCTCAGGCGCCTCACCACACCCAGCCTCCCAGAGGGACAAGAACGGGACTGGCCTCCTCACATGAAGGCAAGTGGCCCCACCACAATGGCCGTCCCACCCTGCACGGTTCCTCAAAGCCACTCATCCCATGGGAAGAGGCTCCCTACACGTGCGGCATTAAAAAGGAACATTTGCAAAACTGCATGATCCCAATTTCTTGAAAACACATGCACTCGGATCAGGCTTTGAGCACAAAACTTCTGAGCACGGACCTGGGTCATCTCTGAGCCACAAAAGTACAAATGATTTTTTATTGCCTTGTGTGATTTTTATGTTCCACACACTCTACAACAAACACATATATTGTAATCAGAAAAGGAAGGAAGGTAGAAGGAAGGAGGGAGGGAGGGAATTGGAGGGGGGAAGCCCCTCAATATTACGTCTCTCAGGGTTGTGCAATTTCTAAGGGGGTGTGAACTTCCTAGGGGGCAGGGAGGTGGTTTTGTTCCTGGGTTGCCCTGGACATAGTGAGCTCTGAGGACCCCCGGCTCACAGCTGCCTCAGCACCAGTCCCACTGCACCTCACTGAGTGACCCTGGTCTCTGGTCTCGGGCGGGGGCCCTGGGGTCAGTGACCCAGCTGTCCATCTGCATGGGCCACACTTTTCAGCAGAAGTCTGTTCTGAGGTGTCAGGGCCTCCTGAGTTCCCTGCACTCTGTCCTTCACCATGACCATGCCTTGGGCCCCAGGAGAAGGTTCCAGGCTGGATTTCTCCAGAAAGTGCTTCCATTTGGCCCTGGGAAAGTACTCAGTGAATTTTTCTGCTAGATGAGTGAGGCAGGAGACCAGCCCCGGGAGCCCAGTGTACAGCTCAGCCTAGGCCTGCATAAGCCCTGCTTAGCGGTCAGCCCTGCCCAGCAGCCAGCTCCCAGGGACCTGAAGGACCAGAAGCTGGGGAGGCTGAGCCCTTATGGTCAGGAGCACAGGCTGAGGCCTCCTGGTCCTGCTCTGCCTATAGCCAGGGTTACTATGGGGATTTGAGGGGAGAAAATTGACCTACTGTGTACAGGGCTTGGCTCACTACTGATTCACACAGTACCTACGGGGATGCTGATGCCAGCACACACCTTTACTAAAATGCTCCAGAGCCCTGGCAGGGTGGCAGTGCATGTCCCCTGCCATCACATCTGGCCCTGTCATGAAGGACTTGTGAGCAGGGGATGCCTCTAGAATTTGAGAGGTGTGAAGGCTCAACCAGGACCTAGGGGCAGAGGCCAGAGCCCTAGAGGGGACTTGAACCAAGGATGAGGAGTCAACCACAGAATAGGTGCAGGTCTGGGCTGAGCTCCGTCACTGTGTACAAAGACAGGGGATTAGACAGTGGCTAAACGGTGGAAAGTCCCTATACCCCTGGAGGCCACGTGGCACTGGCATTTGGTGGGGATGGGGCACTTTCCATGTGCAACAGATGGGAACCATCCGATGCCCAAGGAGCTGGTGACGATATAAGTGTCGTTTGATGTCACTGTGAGGACAGTGTCCTGTGGGTTGGGGCATTTAGTGCTTCCCATCTTTCAGAACTGCTTCTGTTTTCATCCAGGACCCCCACCTGGAGATGGAGGCAAAGCAGACCGGAGTGTGACCACTTTCTGCAGGTGCTCTCCAGCCCCCAGCATGGCACTGAGCTTGGCCACAGCACAGTCTTTTTAAAGAGGCTCTTGGTTCACTATGGGACAGAAGGTGCGTCTCAAAATACTGAAAGGTGCCGAGACAGACTTTGAAGCCTTAGGCTACCCACATCAGTGTCCATCGGTTTGAAGGCATGTATCTCTGGGCCGTGGAGTCCTGAAACCTTCCCAAGTTCATTAATCCACACCTGCTCTGGCACGAGGTTTGAGGAGCATTAACTGTCCAGAATCAGTGTGCCCTAGGCCGACCAGCACACCAGGGCAATCGTGTCCGCATCCCCACACAGCTTTCACAGCTGGGTGTGTTCAACCAAATGAACCACATTCCACCTGCTGTCCACGTGTCCCTCCCCGGGAAGCTGGGGCTCTTCTCTGCAGAAGCTCTGGCCTTCCCAGAAGACACATCCAGGGAGTACAGGCCTGTCCAGCTCTGGCAACTGGGACCACCAGGATGCCGGATCCAAGGAACGTGGATTAGCACCAAGTAATTCACACGCATCCCCTACAACCCACCAACCATGTTTAGCTCTATTGGGAGCACAATATCAGGTGGTGGCATACTACCAGACAAAGGTAGTTTACAAAGAGCAAAAGTGTCTTTTGGAAAAAGAGGCCACTTGCGTGAGTCCGAGCAGCATCTAAGTCAGGTTCAGAGTCATCAGCATGCTAAGTGCATGACAGCACTGCAGAAAACACCCAGGTCTCCCCCAGTGAAGCCCCAAGGCCTCAAGCTATGGGCATGCTTCAGAACAACTTGCTTTAATTAGATTTAATAAAATCAAATACACATGAGATAATGAAAAGACAACAAACTAGTTTCTCTCCCAGCATAATTCTGATAATTCTTCATACCAGACCATCGACCGTATGCAGCTCTGTGCTCATTTGCTTTCAGACTGACCAGGCCAGGAAGGCTCTCGTTATCTGATGGACTTCTAGCAATGCATAAGTTGACCTGGAGACCTTCATTGCCATGATACTGGGACAGACTTTCTGAAACGTCAGGTGAAAATCCCCTTGAGAATGATAACCACTGGGTCATGGACTGGGAGCAGTGACAGTGGGAGGGGCCCCTGATGGTATTAACTGGCCTTTCCCGATCGAAGCTCAAGGCTTGAAGACAGGCCAGGAGAATGAGGTATCCTGAGAAGTTACTGTACACCCGTCTCTGCAGCTCTCCCATCCTACCCGTTCTTCCAGAAAACCATTCTGTGGCCCTTGGTAAGTTGGGTGCTGTGTTGGGGGGCCTGGGCTGGGTGTGTGCTGCCTGCTACATTGGGTGCCTGGGTTGAGGATAACAGATAGACCCTTTGGGGGCACAGAATGGGGAAGTGAGAGGAGATGGCCCCATCCACCAACGTGGCTCAGCCCTCCCTCTGGTACACATCTGGGGCTGGCAAGGGACAGAGAAAGGAGGCCTTAGCAGGCTCTAGACTCAGCCTCAGGCCCCATCTCCCAGAAAATGTGTATTTCCTGGGGCCTGTAAGGCTGCCCAGTGGAGAAAGGAAGGGCCCCCTCCTTCATACCCCAAACATTTATCTACATGCCTCACCCTATGCCAGAGCCTTCCCCTGGGCCCTGAGAGGACCTACCCAGCAACCCTCCTGCCACTGGGCACCCCCTACACCCCTACGAGGATCCACCAGAGCCAGCGTTGGGATGTCAGCAGAGTTCCACCCAAGCCATTCCCACCTATGTCCCTACCTCTCCCTCACGCCCCCCCCCCCCGTGCCCCCAATCACCCTTCCTCTCTGGAGAGATGAGTGCACGTCAGGAGAGCCTCCAGCTGGGAAGCAGAGGTAGCCACACCTGTCTTCATGCTGTCAGCCTCCACTGAGCACCACCCCATTGCTGGATCTTGTACTGAGGGAGCCTGAGTCCAGACACAAGAGCTGGAAAATACAGTGACTCTGGACAGCAAGCAGGCCTGGGGTTTGCTCACAGCAGTGGCAGAGCCAGGCAGGGCGGACGTGGACAGAATGGCACTGCCACCTGAGGACCCAAGGCCTCTCCACACTGGCTTCTACAGAAGCAGCCCAGCAACCCTCCTGCCACTGGACACCAACTACACTGGTCCCCTGCCCACCTGTCCCCAGGGGGGCCCTCAGGGCTGTGGCAGGCTAGCTTTGGGGACACTGTGACAGCAGCCAGCTCCCTGGTGTTACTATGAACTAGATCCTGGATGACTCACTTCTCAATCAGCGACATCTTTCCGGGAAGCTCTAGTCGACACTGTTAACCGTGAGTGGTGTTTTGACAGGGCTACTCCCCAGCATAGCCAGAGTGGCAGTGGGCACACGGCAGGTGGCCTGCCGCACACCTCCTGGGCAACAGGGGTCAACTCTCACTGTATGCTAGGGACAGCTGGTCTTCAGTATACACCAGTTTACCTTGCACCACCTCTACCGGCCCCCTGACCTGCCCTCATTTGAAAACACACTGGAGGTACTTGTTGCGTGAGGTTTCAACTTCATTGTGTGATCTATAAGCGAAATCCCATCAGTCCTTCAGCCTAGGGAGCTGAAGCAAGAAGCAAACAGTCCTCATTTACCCTGGGGTCAGTCAGGGATGGGGGCAGGGGAGGGGGGCAGGCAAACCTGCTGGCAACTGTGGCCACAGACTTTGTTTCTGCGATCGCTGATACAGAACCAGGCAGACCTCCTGAACCACTCCATCTTTATCATTGTAAAATCAGGGCTGGGGATGATGGCACCATCAATTCCAGGCAGCAGTAGAGGCCCAGAGAGGGACAGCCTTGGCCTTCCCCAGCTTGCCAAATAGATGGGGTCATCAGGGATTGCTGGCCAGGAGGGGCAGACAAGGGGTTTGGATTAAGACATGTTAAGCCTGAGAATGTAAAGACATCTGACTGCAGAGGCCAGATCAGGGGCTGCCGGTGGACATGAGTGTGTGTATGTGCGTGTGTGTTAGGAGTGCTCCCTGACACACTGGAAGACACATCTTCACACCCATGCAGGGCAGGAGGATCAGGGAGGGGGAAGGCTCTGGAAACACGAGTGCCCGACTCAGCAACAAAAGTAGGTAGAGGGGCCCCAGGCAGGAAGCTGTGGTGGGATGAGACAGACCACTTGTCAGAGGGGCAGCACCCAGGCTCCCAGAGGACCGAAGGGCTCAGCCAGGGCAGGCCCCAGGTGCCACAGAGTCCGGCTTAGCCGGTGCACAGAGACAAAGTTTGAGGTCCCAGAGTGGACAAGGCTGCCTCTAGGCAGGCAAGACTCCCACCAGCTGCAGAACATTCTGGAGATAAAGGCACTTATGAAATGTGTTCCCACAAGCTCTAGACACCTCAGAAATCTCAGAAATCTTCCTGGGGACTCAGCCAGCTCTCAAAAAGGTGGGTACAATTAAATGCGGGGCAGAGGAAGAGAAGAGCCCACAGTCTGCGCTGCAGCATTGAGGGTCCAGGGATGTTTAGTTGCCTCTAAATGGCTTATCACCACCAGCAGTATGGGGACGCTGAAATTGGAGACACAGAGAAGATTCCACAAGCAGGTCATAAACGCTGCCTTGTTCCAAGCTCTGGGAAATCGAAGTTGGTGGAAACAGGCTGACACAACCCCACCCCCAGATGGTCTGGCACACGGATGCTCAGAACCTGCATGCCCAGGTCTGTCCAGGCAGACAGCAGTGGTCTCACTGGGGTGAGGGGCATCTGCAGGGGACGGGGCCACAGGCTGACCATCCTCAAACACTGTATGGGCCCATTTAGCTACAGAAGTGAGCAACCCCCTGGCGCCAAACCCTAGGACCAAAGAGCCTTGATTCCACAAAGTGGGATGGGGACCCGCAGGAAAGGCACAAAGGAGCAGGTTCCCAACAGGCGATTCTGCAAGGTCTAGAGACATCTCTGGTTGTCACAAGTGGGAGGAGGCTGCTGGCACTGACTCAGGGAGGCCAGATGCTGCTCAGGACCCCATCCTTGCACTGGGAGGACCCAGCCCCAAATGACCACAGTGCTGCCCCGAGTAGCCCTGCATTGGAGGGATGTTAGAGCAAGGCGTCTTTAAGGAGAGTGAGAACAGCGATGCCCTCACTGCAGGGGCCAAGGGAAAGAGGCCAGTCTCCCGGGTGGGTAGGATGGTCCTCCACTGGGCAACATGAGAGCCTTACCCCTTTCATAAACATGTCATGACCTTTTTTTTTTCTTCTTTTGAATCACAAAGTGTCAGGACCTGAAAAATCCCTGACGACTGTATTAAACAATAGCCCTCCAGCCCCCATCCTTGTTCTCACAAGTCTTCCAGCCCTGCCCCAGCCTCTGTCCCTTCAGCCCTCCACCCCCTGCAGCCCCACCCCTCTCCCTCCAGCCCCGCCCCTCCA
>NW_003852402.1:1730337-1738050 GCF_000181295.1 Otolemur garnettii
AGCCCCGCCCCTCTCCCTCCAGCCCCGCCCCTCTCCCTCCAGCCCCACCCCTCCAGCTCCTCTCCCTGTACTCCAGCCCCACTCCAGCCATTCTCTCTCTCTCTCTCTCTCTCTCTCTCTCTCTCTCTCTCTCTCTCGTCCTTCAGTCCCACCCTTATCCTTTCAACTCTGCCCTCAAGTCTTTCCAGATTTCCAGCCACGCCCCCGCCTCGTGGTCACGCCCCCGCCTCGTGGCCACACCCCCAGCCCTAGACCCAGAGGGATAAACCCTTGCCCTGGGCCATGCCCTTGGCTTAGTCTGCTGCTTTGCCCCATGAGGTCTCCACTTTCTTCTTTCCACCTTATTGACTGTGCTGTGGCAGCAATGCCATCTTTTCTAGAGATTTCTCTGTCAGTGCAGAATCAGGCTGAAGGGGCTAGCCCAGAGATGACCAGCAGTGAGGCAGCTGTGCCTCCCAGAAACAGAAGAATCACACCTCATGCCAGCCCGTGTGGACAGCAGGCGGCTGTTCTGGTGGGCAGAACCGAGGGTCTTGGTGCCTCGCACCTGCTGGGGTCCCCCAGGGCTGGCAGAGTATGAATGTGGCCATCTGAGAGGGAGCCCAGGCCCAGAGTCAGATGGGCCTGCAGGTCCCCTCCCACCCTGTGCCGAGGAATGGCCCCACTCTTCTTGGAAGAAAGGGCACTCAAGCAGGCTGCCCTGCCCTGGTGACTGAGAGGCCAGAGGGGCCAGGTCCTTCTGAAGGGTGGAAAAGGAAGGCACAGCTGTTAACAGCGTGACCAGTGCACTGCTTTCTCTCCATTTTGCTTCCTTTATTCATCCAGGGAATGCAGACCAGGTAAAGACACACTCGTCCCAGGCAAGGCAACAGCCACAGATGTTCAGGGGATTTCCTTCTGGGACAGCCTGTTTGCCCTTTCACTCATGAGATCAGCATGCCTGATGGCTGGGTGACACTCCTCAGCCCTTCATGACCCCTTGGCAGCTCACCCTGCAAGCCAGGACCACACAGCTCCCCAAATATCAGAGGACATCAGAGGACAGCACAGCCCCCTTTACTCCCTAGGCCTGGCCAGGCAACCTGCCTCCCTTTTGCCCCTTGGTTGCAGGGCTGGAGTCCCTTGCACAGACCTATCCCCATGACTATCTGACCCACTGGAGTTTCAGCCCACAGAGGTGGTAGTCTCACTTCATAGCCACTGCCCAGTGGGTGCTACCACCAGAAACCATTTGCCCAGAGAATCCACCTGTCAGTCCCCTGGAGAAGATAAACCATGTCCCAGGGCTCAGAGCCTAAGATGGGGCAGAGTGACCCCAACAGACGCCACCACAATTAATACAGGCAGCCATGGAAGGGAGCTGGGACAGTGTGCTCAGGGGAGGCTTTGGAAGGAGGGGGTTCCGCAAGGCCAGGACGCAGGGCACTGTCCGGTGCCAGCCACGGGAGAGCAGTCCAGCTCATCTTTCCTCACTGCATTCAGCAGCGCTCATGGCGTGTGCCGTGAGCAGGACCTTCACAGGCAGCACAAACATAGCAGGAGGGTGACAGACACCAGATGTGCAAGAGAGAAGCACACCCAAGTTCCCCCAGGCTTCCCAAAGGCCGCTCTGGGCGGCAGCAGTCCAGGCAAGATCAGACTCCAAGCTGGACAGAGGAATAGAGACTCAATTGGGCAGGAAAAGAGCTCAGCATTAAGAACCCCGAGGGCCGTGAGCCAGGGGAGATGGGGAGTGACAGGAAGGAAGAGATGGTGGCAGAGTGGTCACTCTAAAGGAAGCCATGTGGGGGCTCCGGCTGCTGTGTTCAGGTCTTGGGGACGATAGCAGAGGACAGGCAAGGTGCATTTCAGAGAAGGACTAGACATGCCAACGAGGCACAGGTCCGTGCTGGAGGCCGTCCTGCAAGGTGAGCAGGGGAAGAGGAGGCTTCCCGATGGAAACCAGATTCAGGGCTAGAGTGCAGGAGGCCCCTGACGTCCTACAGTGAGGGCTGGGCAGTGACACGGGAGGAAGGAACAGAGCACCTGGTCCAGGCTGCTCGCCTCATCGTTTTCTGCCTTTGCTGTGTGCCAACTATCCACCTCCCCCGCTGGAATGAGAGCCTCAGGAGGGCACCTATTGGGCCCATGTCTCTGCCCCCAGGGCCTGGCATGCGGCCGGAGCTACTAATTAAGCAAATGAGCCAAGGCCAGGTCTCCAGCCTCACATACGTGCCTGCAGTTGGTCCCCCACCTCTGCTACCTCCCCGCAGGTCCGCAGACAGGAGAGGATCATCCTGTGGCAGGTGACACACCATGGACAAGGGAGCCAGGGAGCCTCTTCCAGGGAGACTCTTACTGCAGGTTGCCACCCCGAGACCCAGAACCAGCCCTCTCAGGTCTGCCACCAGCATGCGAACTTGGAACCTGCTGCCCTGTAGCCACAGGACCAGGGGATTCCAGAGGAGTCCACTTGCCTAGTTAGAGATAAAAGCAATTCCACCCTCAATTCCTGCCAGCCACCGTAATGAGTAAATAAATGTTACAAAGCCTCTGGGAGCCTCCACCAAGTTCAGAGGGATGAAGGAGAGGCAAGTACAAGTGCCCAGCCGCCAGGCCCGTTTCTGGAAAGCCCAGCACCCGGCAGCTTATGCTGGCCTCCAGGGTATCCATCCCCAGGCAGAGAAGTCTGAGAAGGAGGAGTGGGCCCTTGGCTGGAGCCCACCACTCATGCAGCAGCGGGCAGCCAGGGGCAGGAGGACCTTGTTAACAGCGAAGCTCTGTGACAGCATGCAAAGTGACACTGCCAGGCTCTGTGCCTGTGCAGCGGCACCAACGCAGGCCCCTGAGACAGTGCTAATGCCACCTACCCCAAACAAAAGCTAAGAGACCTACAGGGAACCCCCATCCCAGGGCTCGCTTCAGCCGCCAGCTCAGATCCCAGTCAGGGTCCTCCTTGCCCATCGCCTCCCTGATAGCTGGGGTTGGACCGTCACAGACAATGATCTGGGTGACAGGTGGCAATCTGTAGAGGTCATTAACTTCAGAGTGCCACATTTTAATGCAAAAACGAGCCCTTCTAAACCGGCGCAGCTGAGATGCTATATAAAGAAATGGGGATTTTAATGTTTTTCTTTTCTTCCTTTTTCTAGTGCCACATTATCATAACATTTTCCCATAATTACGCCCATAAAAGTCACCTGAAAATACTTCATGCCACAAAAGTTGATCTACATATTTTATTCCGTGAATGTCGAGTGGCAGGTCCTGAGCTGGGAATTCCAGAGCAGAATTTAGCCTAGAGGCCTGGTGCAGAAGAGATCTGTCTACTGAGCCCGTTTTTGTGTCTGAGAGTCCTCTGGCCTTGGTGAGGTCCAGCTGAATTGGTGCTGATGGGACTGGGAAGGGCATCTGAGGGAAAGAGCCGGGTGGGGCCGAGGGAAGGGAGGGTAGGCCCAAGTCACACCTCTAGTCATGAGTCAGCACTGCTCCCCAGAAGGACACAGGCCTAGACCTGCCTGGAAGTCCCACCTGGGGTCTCCACATGAATAAACCCTGTGAGTGAGCCCAGACCCCTCCCTCCACCTCGCAGATCCTAGGGCTTCCAGGTCAACGAATAAAAACCTCACACAAAAAGGTAACGTATCTTTATGTAATTGAAAGAAACAAACAGCACCATTTCTCCTGCCAGAAATTCATCAAATAAAAATTCAGTAGGAAATTAAAAAAAAAAAAAGATGGAAAACTTCTCAATGGCATCACTTCATTAAGCCTCCAGTATTTTCAATTTTACTTCTTTGAGAACTCCAGAAATAAAATTTGAACAGCAGGAAAGTAGCATATTCTAATCTCTCCTAAATATGCAATAAATTGAATTTATAAAGGAGCTGTAACACCAGAGTGCCCACGCTCAGTTAGTACTCTAATGGATTAAAAACAATTCAAAAGTTGTTTGTAATTTCTTCTCATAGTTGCAGCTGAGAGCATGAGATTTAACTGAAAGGTACAATTCAATTTTGGCACGATTTATTTCGAAAAAAATCCATATCAAACAGATAGCCAAACTGCCTGTCCTCCTCACAACTCCCTGGCACATGGAAATATGGACTGTCCCCACCACCACCTGCTGGGACCAGGGGACATGCTCTACGCTGAAGGGGGGCACTCCTCACCTCTTGCTTCACTACCACACATAAGAATCAGAGCCCTTCACATGTCACAAGGCCTCCCACTAGGTCATCGTTTTCTCCCTGGCTATTGTGGTGTTCAGTAGCCACAGGCCAGTGCAGAAAGACCAAATCTTCCTTGGCGAGCATAGCACACTGTGCCCCCACCAGCTCTGGCTGTGGCAGACAGGTCCCATCCAAGAACCACATCTAGGCAAGACAGACCTCTCTACTCCACACTTACTGAGGGAAAAACAGAGGGGCTTCCTTGGACCAGAAGGAGGAGGAGTTTCAACTTTCTGGTCAGTGTTCATCCTCATTAAGTCCACTCATTACCAAGCACTCAACCCTCCTGGGCAGCATGGGAAACAGAAGCAGCCCAGCCTTTGTCAAAACCATGTGCACAGACAACAGGGCGCACACTTGAACGTGAGCTGTTCCACTCGGGTCCCCTCCCCTTTTTGCTCTTCCTGGCAGTTCTTCCCCAGTAGGAGAAAAGAAGAAGGCTGTGTCACTATAGCAACCAGCCTAATTGGTGGACTGCAGGTCCTTCTCCAGCCAGAGGGTGGAGCCCAGCTCCTATACAGGAATCCCTGTGCAGGAAGGAGGGGAGGACTCCTGGGCCCTAAGAGGCAAAGCACCCAGCACAGAAACCAGGCCAGGAGACCATCCGGTTCCTTCTCTGCAGCTCCAGAAGTGAGCACCCTACATGTGGCAGAGAAACACAGATTTAATAGGCAGGGTAATTGAATCCTGTATGATACTTATCAGGTTCCCTAATTAATAGGATACAAATATATCTGCTCCATAACACAAAACCATTTTGGGTAATAAAAATCCTTACTGATAACAAAAACAATTTACAAACAAAGACACTAACTATTCTTCTTCATTCTGGATACACTGGAAGAGAGAATGGAAATCACAGGAACTGTTTCATTTGCATTTTATTTGCTTGATCAAAAAGAAGTATTTTTTTTCTCTAGGACTGCAGTTCCAAGCTATAAGTTATTATTATGTCTATTTTGTATTTTAGTGAAATGTTTTAATTTCTCCAAGTGCATTTCTAGTGTAATGGGGTGTGCCTGAAAACGTTATCCTACTGTCAATTATTCCATTACGTGGAGATGGAAACATCTATAAAAATGTGGTTCGCTCAAGCTTCTGTTATTAATGATCTCTGCTATTCTGGATGAGACATTTTACCAAACGTCCTTGTCATGGTAGAAGAGCTGTTTCCTGAACGGCAGGGAGGCCTCCTGGAGATGAATGTGTGTGTGACACCGTTGCTCCCTCCTCGGTGTGCCTGGGCCGCCAGCTCAGCTGCAGACGACTGCACTCTGACACTGACTCAGTAGAGCCAGAGCGGGCAGCAGTCTCGAGAAGGTGTGAGCAGTCAGGATGAGCACAGTGATAACACCTTGGGATTCAGGACGTGGCGCTCGGTAGACAGGGCAGATGTGCTATTTCAAGAGAGTGGGTATAGGGTGCTCCCCCACTGGCACGGGGGTGTGCAGAGTGTTGAAGTCACAGGGCTGGGGTGTCATATACTTAACAACAATTAGCAGTTGTTCTTTTCCCCACCTGCAGAGCTGCTAGGTTGGGGGGAGGCAACCTGTTGTCCTGGGCTCTAGAAGCCAGTCCAGAATGGGCAACCAGCAGTGAGGCTCAGGGCACCTGAGTTTCCCCAAACGCTGCTGAATGAGACACCCTCCCCGTGCCACTAAGAAGCACAACCAAATGGCTCCGCAGCACAGGGAGTCTACCTACCACGGACCCTTTCTGCATAGCAGGGAAGCTGAGTGCATGGGAGTGTGTTACAGAACCCCCGGCCTTGCAAGGCCGGAGTAGAGTAGGGTGCAAATGTCACTCAGGCCCCCAGGCCCTGCTCCCCGCAGCTGGCAAGCTCTGAGGGGAGAAGGGAGAGTGCATACTGTGCCCAAGGTGGCCTTGCACCACTAGACAGCTCAGGTTACAACCCCAGCTCCCTGTGAAGCCTCCAGCTTGAGGACCTCTCCCCTCCTGCTGCCACAGCAATGACTGGGAAATGCACAGCCAGGCCGAAACAAGCAGGAGGATTCCTGCTCTAGGCACCAGGCTGGACTGTCCCAGGACTCAGGCCATGGACCTAGCTGCTTGCCTGGCCGGCTGCAGTCTCATTGGACTGGGAGCTAGAAGGCCCCTGGCTCTGGAGGTGGCAGTGGGGGAGGGGGGTTTGGCGCTGGCCTTTTTTTTTTTTTTTTGGGTAAAGAATCCATATTTTTCCATCACCTCCCGCGCCCATGGCAGCTCTCCATGACAGGTGTTCCCTGGCACTGTCCTTCCCTCCCTCTACGATGGGAAGGCACCCAGAGCTGTGTCTCACAGCCACGGACCTGGCCAGCCCAAGCCATCCCTGGTGAGCCTCTGTCCGGACGCTGACCACCCAAATCAGCTGAGAACGTGTACCCGGGACGCTGACCACCCAACCCAGTCCGGAGTCTGTACCTCGACTCCAACTACCCCTCCCCCAGCGCAGAGCCTGTGTCCAGGACACAGACCACCCCCCCTCCACCTCAGGCAACACAGCTCACATCCACCCTGACTCCCAGTTTATGCCTGGGATGCCGACCAACCAGCTCCGCACCAGTCCTGCGCCCGCAGCCCCGCACCAGAACTGCTGGTTAATAAGCTTGGTCCCAGACGCGACCCTCGAAACGCCCGCAGCGGCAGGCCCCTCCTGGCATCCGACCCCTCACTTCTTTTTTGAAAGAAAGCTCCTAGCGAGCCCGCTTCCCAAGGAGGCAGAAGCTCCAGCAGTGCGTCCCAGTCCGAGTCCCGCTCCGTTCCGGGCTGAGCCGCCGCGTCCCCCCTTGTCCTGGGCGGGATGGCGCCGGCGGGAAGCGCTGGACTGGGCGCTCCGCCGCCACCGGGCAGTGCTACTCGCCTGCCCCGACCTGCTGCCGAATCCCAGGCATGAAGCTCGGCCGGCGAGCCGCTGGCTAGGCTAAGAAAGCCGGCCTGGGCCGGGAGCGACTACAGAACACCGGGCAGCCGCGGGCACAGCCGTGCAGGGACGGGCCGCGCTACCCGGGGCCTGGGGCCCGGGCCCTGCCCCAGAGTCAGGGACAAGACCGGGGCAGAGGCGCCCAAACCCGAAGTGCCCGCGCTCCCGTAGCCTGGGCGGACCCTCGCCCTCCTCGCCCAGCGGAGCATCGGCCGGGGCCCCAGGGACCGTGCGCCCCCGTTCGCAACTCCGCGTCGACTCGGGGCGGCCCGTGAGGAGACTGCTGGGGGCTGGAGATGGGAGCCGGGCCGAGAGGGCCGTGAAGGGGCCTGGGCCGCGCGGTACTCACTGCAGTAGGCGATGAGCAGGCTGGCCAGGATCATGAACGCCCAAAAAGTTGAGGACATGCTGGGCAGGGTGGTCGCATCTTGCCGGCTGCCGGTCCTGGGCGATGGCGCCATTGAAGCCGCGGCGCCCGCGCGGGGGGCAGCAGCGCGTCTCAGCAGCCGGCCCTGCCCGCGCCCCCGCGCCGGCCTCCACGTGCGGGCCCAGCGCGCGCCATCCTCCTCCTCTTCCTCCTCC
>NW_003852402.1:1738229-1742170 GCF_000181295.1 Otolemur garnettii
GTCGCTGCGCGCCCCGGCTCTGCGCGCCCCGTCACCAGAGCGAGAGGCGCGCCCCGGTTCAGCGCGCTCCCGGCGCCGCGGGGGGTTCCCTTACAACCCGGGACGGCTGAGGAGGCTGGCGGGGGACGTCGCGCCCGAGCCGCTCCTCTGGATGGCGACAGAGACGGCTCGCGGGGAGGACGGACGGGCCAGCGTGAAGTTTGCGGACTTGAGCCCTCTGTGAGGTGCTCGGGTCCCAGTCGCGGCCCTCGAAACGCCCAGCCGCAGGCCCCGTCCTGGCATCCGACCGCCGCGGTGGCCTGTGGGGCTGGGAGTCCCGGGCCTCTGCTAGGTGAGTTCAGGGACTGGACCTCAGCGGAAGGTGCTCAGGGCCTGTGCACCAAATGCGCCCTGTCAGTCTCGCTCTGCACAGACCTAGACCCCGGTCACCCGAGGCCCAAGGCCCTGGGGCTTCCTCCCCTAGCCCAGACCGGCACTGCCGGGCACCGACACGCGTCCCTTGCACCTCTGTCCCAGGAACACTCTACTCTGTGGCACTTCCAACTCTGCCACTTCTCTGCTGTTCGCTGAGCCACCTCCCCAATATCCGCCTGGGAGTCCCCAGAGGATAAGGTCCCAGTCTACTTTTTGGGCTCTCAGCGTGGGGTCTGGTCCCTTTGAGAGGGGTTTTCTGAGCAGGATAACAGTGGTTATTTTATTTGCGTAGTTAATTATCATTTGCAGAGCAGGTTTATTCCTATAAACAAGCTAAGGATGAAGGGAGTGCCCCCTCCCTCTCAGCACAGGAGGGTGAATTCCAGGCGTGCAAGGCGATGGCAGTGCTGCCTGAGGAGGGTTTGGCCCCTGCCGGTCCCCAGCCGCACCAGCATCCCCAGCGCCCATTCCTCCTGCAGGTTGGTCCACAGGCTAGCAGTAGCAGTCACCCTTTGGGGCTCCTGGGATCTTCCCATCCTGCACAGGGACAGAGGCTGGAGCAGCCGGTGAGGATTTGTGAGAGCTGGAGACCCTTTTCTGAGCAGCCACTAGGGGGCCCGCGAGTGGGTTCCAGCAACCAGGGACAGGCAAGATGGTCACCCGCGTCATCCCTTGGTCTTGAGCCCTGGTCCAGGAAGGCCTTTAAGGGGCCCACAGAGTTGAGGGTGAAGGACGTGGGAGGAGGGCAGCTCTGCACAGTCCCTGCCACACGTGTACACACTCGTGCAAGCATGCACGTACCACACACACACACTTGCTGCCTGCCAAACACAAGTGTACCCATAATATCTCTCTGTGTATGTCTCTCTCTCTCACACGAACCCTGCAAGGGAAACCGAGGCAGAGAAGGGCAGTCTTTGGCTGGTGGGCAGTGAGGAGCCTCTACCAAGGGTTCAGGCAGTTTCCTCGCTGTAATATGACTGTGTCCACAAATATTCAAATCCTGTTTAATTAAAACACTGACTTGTCCCACTTAGGAGTATCTCAGCTGCAGGTTCTCCCTGTTCTTTTTCTTGAGATGGAGGTGATGCTGCCAACGCTGGGGGTCCTGACAACTTTGGGGTGGCACCCGTTGTCTCCCACTGTCTCCACATGCTCAGGGCTGGTCCCCACCCCTGGCCAGCAGGGGCTTCCTCACTGGGATCCTGTGTAGCCAACCACTGACACCTGAATCTCCTCCTTAGAACTGTATTTCTTTGATTTAAGCCTTTTATCCTGTTAAAAAAAAGAAAGTAACTTTAAAAAATGTCACAAATCCTGTTTCATCCTGTCCATTCTGAACTGTCCTGTGTGAGCCATCTCTCTCCACCATCTATCCACTGAGCACCTACTAGGGGCCAGGCGTTGGGGGTGGGGATGTCAACAAGGCACATTTCCACAGCCTGGAAATTTACACTGGTTATGGGGAAAAGACAAGGAGACACACTATTCCAGGAGATCGCAGCAGGTGTCAAAGTGGGACTGACTGGAGGGCACCGTGGGGGCACATGGGAGGTGCTTCTGACCCAAAAGAGTGTTGGAGGGCACCATGAGGGGTGTGCCAGGGAAGGAATCCAGCAGGTTGTGTTCTCTTGTTGCCATCCTTAGGACACACACACAATGAAACTTTCACAGATTAACACTTAACCTGTCAGTTACTCCTGCATTTTCTATTCTACCTGAACTCATTTTTTTGAATGCTAGCTGCCCACCCAGGACTTCTGTTTGCAGTAATTTTCTTTGTTTGAAAAACAGGTTCCTAGAGAGATGTTGAACCTGGGAGGATGAGTCGAAGCTCTTACAAGGAGGATAGAGGGCCATGGTGATGGTGGGACAGCAGGAGAGGCTTCTGAGCAGAGAAACATACGGTCTCATGCAGCCTGCTCTCTCTAAAAGCTGAGACCCTAACATTTCTGTGGCTGTGACATTAGGGGTACAGCAGGAAAACTTTAGGGTATCACAGTGCAGCGTCTAGTTCATACCACACACTGAAAATTCCTACAAGAAAGGAAGAAGCATGGACTTCTGGGGGCCTGTGACTTGGAACTGAAATGGCACAGAGGTCACAGGTGGAGGGAGTGGTGGGGAACAGAGATAAAGGAGCCTCCTGACTTGGGGACCTCAGCCTTGATCTGACTATAAAGACATAGCCTGAGGGAACCTGGACACAGGGCAGCGGGGTGGTGCTGTTTCCAGAGGCCTGGTGAAAGAGGCCAGCATGGAAATCGAGGATGGAGGATGAGCAGGGTGCTGGATTCTGTTGCTAGGAAACCAAGGCTCAGTTCTGGATCCCAGCATGTACTACCAGTCATCGATTTTTGGTTGTTGATAGGCTCGTTTTGATTACTAGCCAGAACTAACAGGAGGTAAAATTTTGAAACCCAAATAAGTTTATAAGAGAATCACCTCCTCATCTCACAGCATCCTTGAAACACCAGGAATGGTGACTGTTCAAACCCTGCACCAAGCCGTGGGCCTCACCCCACACCAGCCTGACGGTCGCTGTGCTGCTAGAGAGACCCAGCATGTGGAAGGGTAGGCTGTGTGGAGGATAACCGAGGGGGCCACATGTCCAGTAGGAATGGAGAGTCTCCCAGAGAGGAGGGGTGGCCGACCAGGTTGGTTGCTGTAGGCACACATGCCAGCGGGGTGCGCGAGCATCGCGTGAGGTGGGCTGTGGTTTTCCTGCTCACTGTCCTTCCATTCAGAGCATCACATTCCCCGTGGAGCCTGACCGGCTGAGGACCCTCAGAGACCCTGCCTTTGGAGCTGGGTGTTTTAATGGGGAAAGAAATTGGGATATCCCTGTGAGGGCTCAATGTGAAGGGAAGTGTATTTTATGGACTGGCAGGCCCTGTTCTAGAAAGATCGTGCCAAATCTCTGGCAGACAGCATAAGGGGAGACTGCTGTGGTCTCGCCTACAGCTGTGTCCCTCCCCCTTCTGTGAAACAAGTGTGGGTTCTTTCAGGAAGACTCAACCCCATCCACGATCTTGTGCCATGTCCCACATGCCCTTCACCAAGCTGTCTCTCTGACTACAGAGAGGACTTGAGGTTGGAGGAGACAGCCAGGAGAAAGTAGGCACCAGCTGGGGGACAAGGATCTGGAGCCCAGCAGCTCTCTGGGACCCACATGGGGAGGGGTGGGCATGGCAGGGATGTCCACACTAACTCTGAGGCTTCTGGCTGGAAAGACTGGGAAAGTGGGAGTGATGTCTATGAGACAGGACCTGGCCAGCTGCTGGGGCCAGACACCAGCATCAGTGTGACCAGGCCTTCCTTCGGGGAGCTCTGGGACAGAGGTAAGAGCTGCAGCGCTCGGCAGAGAGAAACCAGCAGGCAGAGAACAGAAAACAAGGAGGAAGGAATTTGGCAGGTGCAGACGGCACATCCCTGGAGGACAGAGACCGCCTCAGATATCCCCGGAGGACAGAGACCACCTCAGATGTCACTGGAGGACAGAGACCGCCTCAGATATCCCCGGAGGA
>NW_003852402.1:1742691-1762989 GCF_000181295.1 Otolemur garnettii
CAGAGACCACCTCAGATGTCACCAGAGGACAGAGACCACCTCAGACATTCCTGGAGGACAGAGACCACCTTAGATGTCACTGGAGGACAGAGACCGCCTCAGACGTCCCCAGAGGACAGAGACCACCTCTGATGTCACCACAGGACAGAGACTGCTTCAGACATCACCCAAGGACAGAGACGGCCTCAGATGTCCCTAGAGGACAGAGACCACCTCTGACGTCACTGGAGGACAGAGACCGCCTCAGACATCACCAGAGGACAAGAGACCACCTTGAGACGGAATTCCTGGCCTCTGAACTGGTGCCTTGCAGAGAGCTGGGAAATGGAATGAAGCATTATTTACATTATTTGAACAACAACGACCGATTATATTGGTCCAGTCCTCACAATGACAAGGAGCATTCCTGCTTCCACGCTCTGTGCTGGCCCTGGTCAAGATCTTCCATCCGTCACACTCTGTGCCGGCCCTGGTCAAGATCTTCCATCCGTCCACTCACTTCATCCCTGTGACCACCTGGGAAGTCCCTGAGAAGTGGCTAGTTCCTAGATTTACAGGTGTGAGCTGCAGGCAGGGAGGAGGTAAGGAAATCATTCCAGGATTGTTACCTGAGCAGGGGCAGCTCAGGTCGGCTCCAGAGAATGGGCTGGATGCCGGTGCTCCACGGCTTCTCACTGCTACATGGCAGCCACTTTTCTAAAGAATCGACAATGAGCAAGACAAGCAAAAAGAATTCAGAAGATGTGCCTAATTCTACCATTCAGAACTAACCACATTTAGCATTTTGTTAATATATTTTATGTGTTTTTAAATATATGCATTCATTTTGTAGATTTTCTAAGGCAGTTTCCTTGGTACATAGTGAAAATTCTTTCATGGCATTCTATATTCTTCCCAAACATGGTGTTTTATGACAGTCTGAGATTCCATAACACATAAATACTGCCATTGTATTTAATCAATCATTATCTTTGGACACTTAGATGATTTCTAGTATTTTGCTTTCTAAATACTTTGTCAATGAACATGTTTATACCAGATTTTTTTTTTTATTTTAGAGACAGAATCTCACTTTGTCGCCCTGGGTAGAGTGCTGGGGTGTCACAGCTCACAGCAACCTCCAGCTCTTGGGCTTAGGTGATTCTCTTGCCTCAGCCTCCTAAGTAGCTGGGACCACAGGTGCCCGCCACAGTGCCCGGCTATTTTTGTTGCATTTTGGCCAGGGCCGGGTTTGAACCTGCCACCCTCGTACTGAGATCTTTTTTATAGTTATGGTTACTTAACGAAAAAATCTTTTTTATCTACTTTTTTTTTTCTTTTTTTAGAAAGAGTATCATTCCATCACCCCGTGTAGAGTGCCGTGGCAGCAGCCTACCTCACAGCAGACCCAGATTTCTGGGTTCAAGGGCTCCTCCCTCCTCATTCTCCCAGAGTGGTAGGATTACAGTTGTGAGCCACAGTGCCCCACCAGAAAAAAAATGTTTAGAGCTACAGTTGTTAGGTCAAAATAAGGACATAACTTTAATGGTTTGCTCTATTTTGCCAAATGAATTTCCGAACTGCTAATATTAGTTTTCCTTCTGACCAGCTTTCCCGAGAGCAACCATTTCAGCGTACCATATACCCACAAGAGGTTATCACGGGCATGAGGATCTGGGACAATTTCATAGGTATGCACGGATTTTATTTTTCGTTTTTGTTGTTTTTATATCTAATTAGGGTTAACAGTTTTTATGTGCATCATCCTAACATCTTTGAATCAACTGTTTAGATATTCACATTTTCTCCCAGGTTGCCTTTTAATCATTGATTAGTAAAATGCTTTCAATTTTTGGAATATGCTCCTGTAATTCTCTGTGGAATTTAAAAAATGGAGAAAAACATGAATGAAACAATATCATAGCATACTAATACAGGGAAGGTTGTTAATATAATCTTTCACAAATGTTACAAGTTTTGTGGAATATACCATGTGCCAGTTTTCCCTCTTGGAGATTTAAATATGCTGCAAATGGGAACGTGGGAGGGAGGCCTGTCTTTTGTATCTTTCAGTATTTTTAACAGCTCCATGGTGGTGTATTATAGGAGTTCCTCAGAGAAACAGGCCAGTAGAATGTTGTGTATGTGCGTACAGCCGGGCATTGCCTAACAACAGGCTATGTTCTGAGACATGAGTCGTCACACAATTTTGCCATTGTGCAGAAACTGCAGAGTGCACTCCCACAGCCCCGATGGCGCAGCCCACGCCAGGAGGTTGAGGCGTTGGAGCCCTTTGCTCCTGGTCTGCACACCTGCGCACCTGCCCGGCATGTGGCTGTACTCAATAATGCAGCCAACTGGAACACAAGTATTTCAATGTTAATCACATCTAAAAAATACCTTAACTGCAGCATCTAGACTGATGTTTGATTGAGCAACTGGGTACCATGGCCTAGCCCAACTGGCAAAGGTTAACTGTCACAGGAGACATGATTGACAGGTGATGACCCACACATGTCTAAGGTGGCCTGTTTGGTGGCCTTTTACACGTATGTATACTCACAGAAACACCCACAATCAAGGTCATTGGCATACCCACACCATCACCAAAAAGTCTCCACTGGCTCTTTGCCACCCTCCACCCTCACCTCCCTGCCCTCTCCAGCCCAGGAGATTCTATCACTACACATTACTCAGAGTTTCCAGACATTTATAAAAATGGGATTATAGCACATATACTCCTTTTCCTCTGACTTGTTTCACGCAGCATAATTGCTTGAGAGCCATCTGTGTTAGTTCCTATATCAATAGTTTATTCCTTTTCATTGCCGGTAGTGTTCTTTTGCACAAAGACACCAGTTTGCCCGTGAACTCACCTGTCAGGGACATTTGGGTTCCTTACATTCTGGATTATGATGAAGAAAGCTGCTATGAGCATTCACATACAAGGATTTGTAAGAGCACATGTTTTCATTTTCTGTGGGTAAATAAAAGAATGAAGAAGATGTAGCATATTAACCCAGGGGTGGAACAGCTGCATCGTATGGTAAGTACACATTTAGCATAACTCCTGTCCAGCATGATTAGCCCTTCACGTGTGGGAAGCAGTGTGTGAAAGTCCTCCTTCCCCCGTCTCTCCGCTGGGCCGCTGGATGGCCAGGCTCCCTCATCATGTTGTCCTGGTGGGTGTGAAGTGCATCTCATGTGGTACTAATTTGCATTCCTGTGATAACAATATTAAGAATTGTTTCTTTTTTGGTGAAATACAATTTTTTAATTGACTTTTTGGTGTTCTTAGTTTTTGAGAGTTCTTTATATATTCTAGATACAAGTCTTTATCAGATATATAATTTGCAAATGTTCTCTCTCCATTGAGGGCTTGTCATTTCGTCCTCCTAACAATACAGAAGTTGTTACCTTGATGAAGTCTAGCTCATTGGAAAAGTATGTTTTAGTGTCATAGTTAAAAAATCTGTGCTTAGCCTAAGAACATACAGATTTAGGTACATTTTGTTGTATACATTTTGTACTTTTTAGATTTTGCATGTAGATCTCTGATGTATTCTAAGTTAATTTTTGTAATGTTGTGGGTTATGGATACAAGTTTTGTTTCCTGAATATGAGTTTTCAATAGTTCTGGTACCATTTATTTGAAAGATTATCTTTTCTCCACTGCATTGCAGCAGCACTTTATCAAACTCACTTCCAATATTTGTGTGAGTCTGTTTCTTGCTTTCTATTCTGTGCCATTGACCTATTTATCTAACTTTATACACACTGTCTTGATCACTAGTTATATGGAAAGCCTTGAAATCAGACAGTACTAGCTGGTCCTCTGTTTTTTTTCCTGGTAAAAGATTTCCAGGTCTTCTGGATCATTTGCGTGTCCTCATATGAAGTTCAGAATCTTTTTGTCAATTTCCATGAATATTTAATTTGGGTGTCATATAATATGTAAATCAAATTTGGGGGATAACGGGCATCTTAACAATATTGAATCTTCTGACCTGTAGATGCTATATTCCTCTGTTTATTCTTCTTTCATTTCTCTCAGCAATAGTTTGTAGTACTGAGTGTCTAAGTCTCTCATCTTTTGTTATAGCTATCATATTTTTTGCATTTTTTAAAATGATATTATTTAAATAATTTAGTTGCAATTTTTATTGTTCCTACTATCTACCACTACATTTGATATCTATACTGATCTTGTATTCTTTGAAATTTATACACTTATATATTATTAATAGAGCTTTTTTTTTTATAAGTTCCTTCAAATTTTCTATGTAAGCAATTCTAACATCTGGAAATAAAGAGTTTCATGTCTTCCTTTCTAATATGGGTGATTTTTATTTCTTTTTCTTGCCTAATGGCATTGGCTAGTGCTGCTAGCTGATGTTGATATAACAGTGAGAACAGACATAATTTTTTAATTTTTTATCTTAGAAGGAAAGCTTTCAGGCTTTTACCATTAAATGTGATGTTAGATGAAAATTTTGCACAGCTGCCCTTTTGGGCTGAGGAAGCTCACTTCTATTCCTAGTTTTTTGAGAGTTTTTACCAAAAATGGATATTGAAGTTTCTAAATGTCTTTTCTGTGTTTCCTGAGACAATCATATCATCTCACCTCCCCATTACTGCTTTAGTTATGGTTTTATTTCCATTTAGTTCACCTTTTTCCTTTTTATTTATTTTTCTACTAGTAATTATTTTAAAATATATTCTTTAGTCTTTAAATATTTGAAGTATTTTCCAGAGATTTTCTGTTACTTATTGCTAATTTAGTTCCATTTTGGCAAATAACATGCTTTGTATGACTTTAATCCTTTAAATTTATCTGAGACTTGTTTTATAACCAGCACATGGCCTATGTGGAAATGCTCCCTGTACCCTGGGGAAGAATATGAACAAGGCTGCTTATTGGGTAGGACAGTCCCTAAATTTACATTAGATCAAGTTAGTGGATGGTGTTCTTCAAATTTTGTGTATTCCTAATGAACATCTGCCAGTTACTGAGGGGTCCATGTAAACTTTGACTATAGTGTTGGATTTGTTAATTTCTTCTTGCAGTTATATGAATTGTTGCTTCAAATATTTTGAAATTTTGTTATTAAGGCATGAGCATTTAGGAATGCTGCATCCTCTGGATAAACAGACCTTTCTGTCATTATAAAATGACTATATTGATGCCTGGTATGGAGTCTGCTTTGACATTGATGTATCCGCTCCATTAATATATTGTATCTTTTTCATCCTTCCATTTTAATATATTTGTGTCCTTATTTTTTGGTGAGTTTTTAAGTCATAAGTTGTTTTGAGTTTGTATCCAATCTCATAAAGTCTGCATTTTAGTGGAGTGTTCAATTAATATGATTATTTGGTTAGAGTTAAGGCTAACTAATGTTGCCAAATGTTTTATGTTTGTGTAACATATTCTTTTCTTCCTTTTTTCCAAATTTGTACTTTCTAGGGATTAATTGAATATTATTATGATTTAATTTATGGTTTTTTGTTTGCTCATCACATTTGTTTGATTATATTAATGTTTGCTTATCAGATAGAACTTCATTAGGTCATATTGAAAGTATATTATTATGCCACCTTCCTTACCGTATTAGTAACCCACATAGTTACTATTTCCTGTATCTTTATTACTTTGCATAGATGCATTTTTCTATCTGGTGTTATTTCCCCTTTACTTAAAGTACTACTTTCAACATTCCTTGCAGAGCAGGTCTGCTGGTACTGAATTCTTTCATCTTTGGAACATCTGAAAAGTATTTTATATTTCTGTAATGTATTCTGAAAGAGTGTTTATTTCACCTCTATATTTGAAAGACACTTTTGCTGAGTATGGAATTCTTGGTTGACAGGAATTTTGTTTACAAACTATACAAATGTTCTGCCTCTCTCTTCTCTCTTACATTGTTTTCAACCAAAAAACTACTATCTTCCTTGTATTTGTTCCTCTGTATATAACATGTCCTTTTTTCTCTGTTTCTAAGATGTTCTCTTTTTTTGTGTGTTCTTTTTTAAAATTGACAAATTGTGCATGTTTATCCTGTACAATGTAATGTTTGAGATATATATACATATACATTGTGGAATGCCTAGATTGAGCTAACAGTGAATACATTACCTCACATAGCTATGATTTATGTGATCAGAACATTTCAAATCTACACTCTTAGCATTTTTCAATACAATATGTTGTTTTTAACTATAGTCACCATGTTACACAATAAATACCCTGAACTTATTCCTTTTTTCTGTATCCTTTGACCAATCCCTCCCCAGTTCCCTCCCTCACAACACCTGGTAACCAACTTTGTACTGTCTATTCCTCTGCTTTCACCTTGTAGGTTCCACATAGAAATGAGATCATGTGAAAACAATAGACGAATAAGGGAAAAATATTTCTAAACCATACATCTGACAATGGGTTAATATACAAAATATATAGGGAATTCAAATAACTCAATAACAAGAAAATAATTAGCACAATTAAAATAAGGGCAATAGGCCTGAGTAAATATTTCTCAAAAGAAATATTTTGGCCAACAATGGCCAACAGGTATATGAAAAATGTTCTACATCACTAATCATCAGGGTAATGCATTAAAATCATAATAAGAATGGTTATTATCAAAAAGATGAAAGATAATCAATACTGAAGGTGTAGAAAAAAAGAGACCACTTACACATGTTGGTGGGAATGTAAATTAGTGTAGTAATTATGGAAACAATATAGAGGTTCTTTGAAAACTTAAAAATAGAATTACTATATGATAATAATGCTAGCAGTCCTGGTACTGAACATATATATGTAAAGGAAAGAAATCGGTACATTAAAGAGACGTCTGCATTGCCATGTTACTGCATAATTATTCACAGTAGCCAAGGTACTTAGTCATCTTAAGAGTCCATTGATGGAAGAATGAGCAAAGACAATGTGATATGTATACGTGTAAGTCTACACACACTCAATGCAATCCTAGTCAGCCAAAGAAGGTTTGGATCCTATTCAGCCTATTATGGTTTTTGTTTGTTCATCAACTATATATCCTTGAATCCTATTCAGCCTATTCAACAACAGGGTGAACTCGAGAACATTATGTTAAGCACGCCTAGCACAGACAGATTTCTCTTATTGGGGATTTCAGCAAATTGACTATGATGCGTCTTGGTATAATTTTCTTTCTGTTTCTTGTGCTTGTGGATCTTCAAGCTTCTTTGATCTGTGGATACATAATTTTCATTAAATCTGGAAATATTTCAGCCATTATTTCTTAAAGTATTTGTCTGTTCTTACTCTTGAGGACTCCCATTACACGTCACTTGAAGTTGTTAATGGTTCTGTTTATTTTTTAAATTATTTCCCTGTCTCTTTCCTTTTAAATAGTTTATATTGCTGTCTTCAAACCCATTCATCTTTTCTTCTGCAATTTATAATCCACCATTAATCCTACGTGTAGTTTTCGCTTCACACATTATACTTTCTAGCTCTAGAATTTCAGTGTGAACTTCATATATCTCCATGTTTCCACTTAGCTTCATGGGCTAACATCTGTGTTAGCTCTGGATTGGTCTCAGTCAATTGATTTATCTCCCCATGTGTTGAAATTTCACGCTTTAGAGTATTCTTGGTGATTTTGAATTGGATATCAGACAATGTACAATTCCTTGTTAAATGCTGGATATTTCTCAATTTCTGTAAATATTTCTTAAGCTTTGCTCTAAGTTGCAGTTAATTTACTTGGAAGCAGTATGATCCTTTGGGGTCTGGCTTCTTGAGATTTGGGGGTGGGTACAGAGCAGTGTGAAGTCCTGGGATAATCACCCCTGGTACAGAGGCAGGTTCCCAATCTGAGTGCCCTACCCATCACCTCATGAGCCTAGAGGTTTCCCTCCTGAGTAATGGGCACTGTTCCTGCCCCTGCGAACAGTAGGACTGTTGTGTCTAATTCTTTGCGGTGGCTCTTCCTCAGGCCTGAGTGATTTTCACACACATGTACTGATTAGTACTCAGTCGAACACCCCAGAGGGCCCCATGCAGGCCCCCAGAGCCCTCTCTCTGGCCAGATTTCCCTGGTTTGGTCCTTGGAGGTCACACTAACTGTCACTGTCCCCACAGTCCCAGTGCTATCCTTTCCACCGGCCCCCTCCTTCCTCTTCCCTGCCCTGAAGCCAGAAGCCCTATAGCAAGTCGGAGGAGTGCTGGCTTCCCTGCTTCCTGGTCACTGTCCCAAATTGCCTGATGCTCAATATCTTGGGTCCATTTTTTATTTTTTTCTGGGAGGGGGCATATTCAGTTGCTGCAGGCCATCATATTTGGAAGCTACAGCACCCCATTTTTACATTTCTTATAATTAAAAACGCAGTAACCTGAGAAATATGTGATAGAACAGTCTCCTTTCACCCATTTAGAATCAAAGACAGGGGCAGGGCTCAGTTCTATCCCTTGTGCTGGGGAGGTTCTCATAGTGCTGAGGACAGGTACTTCCCAGGGAACATACATAGTATATGTGGCATTTGGTTCCAGGATGGATGAACAGGTGTCATGGGCAGGGGAGGGCCCTTCAAGACACAAACAGCTTGCACAGAGGCACCAAGATAGGGGTGGGCACGTCCAGGAAGGGCAGGTTGTGTGGGATGGTTACACTTGGCATGTGGAAAGAGACAGAGGGCCTTGGGACTGTGAAACTCTTGTCCTTCTGCAGTTAGCCATGGGAGTGTCCAGAAAAAATGAAAAAAAGTCACCCTGAGTGGTGACAAGTGAGGGGGCTGCAGTGATGACCAGTCATCACCTTGAGTGGTGACAAGTGAGGGGGCTGCAGTGATGACCAGTCATCACCTTGAGTGGTGACAAGTGAGGGGGCTGCAACGATGACCAGTCATCACCTTGAGTGGTCAAGCAACTCAGAGTCTAAGGGCCAGAGAGCATAGGCCTGGTCAACCCTCAAGCAAGGCATCTCAGAGGTCCTGTGTCCAGCCCCAGATCCACAGATGGGGGCCCTGAGAGTTCACCTGCTGTGTCCAAGTCCTTTCTCTCTGGCTGATGCTCCATTGTGTCACCTTTCCACCAGGGACACCTCAACCCTGGACTCATCCAACTGCTGCCTTCTGTTCTCCCACTTGGCAGTTCCTGAGTGCAATGCACACAGCCTGAGGCATCAGAGCTCCATGGCTGAGTCTCCCAGCACTGCTGGGTGGTCATTGCTTCCACACATGGACATGAATATGGAATGGAAGGCCCAGCAAGCCCCACCCTGTCCACCTGAGCTCCTGGCCTCATCCCAAGGCCCCTCATGTTCCCTCCAGAGACACCTGTAGCGCTAAAGGACACAGAGCCTTCCAAAGCTCAGGGTTGTCCTTGGGATGTGGGGCCCTCCAGATGCTGAGTGGTGAAGATGCCTCTGGTGGGAGGCCAGCTCTGCACTGACAGAGTCCTTGTTGAAAGCAACCATTTACTTTAGAATGGTTTAAGAAATTGTGAGATTGTACAGGTTTCCCATACACATGCCCTCGTTTCCCGGCTCACGGTCCTGCCTTAGCCTGGCGCCTTTGTCGCTATGGGTGCCGTGTTGGTACAGTATTGTGTTAGAGCACTGTGTTAGAGCACTGTTTTTCAGCCTTTTTTATGTCACAACACATTTGAGCTTATAGTTAAACTTCAGCAACAGACTTAAATTATATTGATCAGAAAAGAAGAGTAAAAAAAGAATATGCTTACTGTGCTTTAAACTTCTTTCAAAAAATAATTTACTTAATGATCTTTAAAAATTTCCATGGCACAACTAAGATCCTCCCTCTCAGAGCATATCAGTTGAGAATCACTATATCATTACATTATATTGTACTGTATCATATTATATTATATTATATTATATTACATTATATTGCCTTATTTCAAACTAAAACCCAATTCCTCACATTTCCTTAGTTTTCAGCTAATGCCTTGTCCGTTTCTGTTGTTTCCTTTGTCTGCTATCCCAGGATCCCATCAAGGACACGAGGTGACCTTCAGTCATCTTGTCTCCTTCAGCCTCCCACTGCTATGAGAGTTTCTCAGATGTTCTTTGCTTTCCATGACCTGATCACCTCTGAGCCCTGGGGTCCATCTGCTCTTTTTCTCACGATTGGGCAGGTTTATGGATTCATGGAGCAAGGTCACCCAGGAGAAGTCCCCCGGCCACCATGTCATAATGAGGGCCAGTGTTCTTGCAGTGACCATTCCCTGCTGGTGCCCACCATGAGCTCCTGGCTGAGGAGGCTGGTCAGGCTTCTCCACCTCCGCCACCCCCACCCAGTGCTATGGTCTTTGGAAGATGGTCACAGCCCAGAGTCCTGGAGGCAGAGTGGCTACAAATTATGCAGAATTTTTCTGCCAGGGAAATTTGTCTCTTCTCCCTATTTATATATTTATTCAATCATTAATTTAAATTAGTATAGATTCCTGGAAATTTACTTACACTTAGGCGTATAATTTAATACTGCACTATGTGTTATCTGGCTGAAGGGTTCCAGCCTGGCCCTGGCCCTGTGACATCCCCAATCACAGCACTTTCATTATTTTAAAGTGATGATTTTATCTACCTGCCTGCATAACAAAGCCCCTGAGTGAGCAGGTGCTGACCGCAAGGACAGCCTGAGTCCCCACAGCTTTGGGAGAACATAGCCCCTTCTTGCCTCAGAGTCAGGTCGGCTTATTGTAGATGAAATTATATCTCTTGTTGGATTCTTTTCTTTTACCTCAGAACTGGCCACCACCGTATAGCAGCCAGCAGGCCAGGGTTTGGGCCACTCTTCTGGTCACTGCTCTTGGATGTGGCCCTTGGACCAGGGTCTCCCAGACTTGAGCCCTCATGGGGAGGACATTATTGCAGGTTCCATTCAGTTTAGTGCCACCCTGGGGGCTCAGCAGAAGGACCTGGTCCCCCACACGGAGGGAAGAAGAGGTGACTTGGCAGGCTGGGGTTCCTTTTTTCACCCGAGGCCGCAGTTTGCTTTTGGCACTGGGCTTCCCTGAGATTTCCTTGCAGAAAAACTCACAGGTGACTCTAGGTGTCTCCCAGAGTCTGGCCCCTCGGGCACTCTGCCTGGATGTCTGCCATCTTGCTGCCCAGCTCCAGCTGCTGACCTCTGACCCTACTGGACTTCCCCTAAGGAACTGCACCCCCTTTCCCTTGCTGTGCATCTGGGGTGTGTCTAGCCAATCTGCCAGCTCCGGAGGTGGTAGGACTCACACAAGCAGCCTGAGACTGGATCTGGTGGGAGCTTGTTCTGGGGGTTTTGCAAGAATCATCACGGTGTGGCATATGAGCCTGGGGCCGTCAAGAGAGCACCAGAGAACATGCTTGAGGGGGATGGGGGACCACAGAGGACACTGGTCAGCCCCTGGGCCCTGCAGCCAGGCCTGCTCCTAAGGCTGTACCTCCTTTGTGGTTTATTTTATTCTCTCTTATCATTCCCTGCACCTCTGCACGTACGTTTCCTTTTAGGAAGAAGTGCGTTTGGGTGGTGTCAGTGAAAGGCCATCAGTCTGGACTTTGTAGAAGGACACAGCCAGGGCCATCCATGACGGGGAGAACCAGGTGGCCTCTCCCCCGCCTGCACAGCCCCCTGCTGCCACCCTGAGACCCTGCCATTCCCGCCCACGCCGAGCCCGGTGGCCTCCTGCCAGGGAGAGTGACCACTTTGGTCCCGGGCAGTGTCCTCTGGCCAGGTGACCATCCGTCCGGGCAGACAGAGCCCTGGGCCCTGCACCAAGAGGACCAGTGAGTTTTTCCCTCAGAGCCTGTGACACATTCTTGGGAGAATCTGTTTCACATCTTGGACATTGAGGCCGAGAGATTTATGAGCTGAAGTTTTTTCAGGGGAGCTGCTTTTGAATTATTGTGTAATTAAGATTCTAATGGCTGTTTATAGAACCTTTTCTTCCTAGTCCAACTGCCTTCTGAATAATAAGAACCGTCCCTTTTGTTAGGGTGGAAAATAGCGTTGAGAGTAAAATCCTTCATTAAATCAATGTTTGCATCTTTTTTTCCTTTATACTAAAAAGGAATTTACTAACACTCATTAATTTTTTGTTGTGTGAATGAGTTGTAGAGAATTCATCTACTTACAACCCATTCCCTTTGTGAAAGGATAAACACCGTAATTCCTTACTGGGGCACTGGAGGTGCCCTCGGGGAACAGCTTATTACTCACAAAGTCTTTACCAAAAAATAAAGGAAAAGGGAAAAAGAAGAAGGTTTGCAAACCACATTCAGAAAAACTTTTCAGGGACTGCCCTGATGTCATCCCGCGGCCCGTGGCTCAGGCGTGTTCCGTAAACCCACATTGGGCAGCCCTGTCTCCCCGGACCCCCAGGGCCTGAAGTCAGCACTTGGGGAGCCTGCCCTGCTCACTCTCTGGGTAGGGGCCCAAGGCCAAGTGAGACTAAGCAGGCTGTTCAAGGTGACCCAGCAAGACACCGGCAGCCTGGGACGGCAGCCAGGTCCTGTTCTCCGCGCCTTTGCCGCAGCCTGAAATGGCTGCCACACTCTGTCACGGGCAGAGCAGACGTGGTCCTTTGCAAGTCCCTTCCCTTTGGTGGCTTCCAGGCCTAAACCCCACCACGCGGGCCAGTCAACCCCCACCACACCAGTGGGGCCTTTGGACAGTTGTCATTGACAACTATGGGCCTGGTGACCCTGATGCCAAGTGTGTGGAGTAGGATGAAACCCCCCGGTTGCTGCTGCGGTGGCCCCAGCCACCTCCCCATCACCACAGCACTGGGCCATCTAGCCCCAGGAAACTGCCGTCACCCAGTGGCCAGACAGAGACCTTCAGAGACATCCCCCTTCATGGTCTTGGTCTCTGTGTCACCCACTCCTCTCTGGGCCCCGAGGGCTGGTATGTCTGGGCTTCAAGGTGACTGTGACTGTTCACTCAGGACACAGGCCAGGCACGGCCCCTGCCCTGCACCCCTCGACGTGTAAGGCTCTATCCTGGGGAGGGATGGAGCCTTACAGAGAGGAAAGTGACGGGGCACCAGAGGCCTGGGTGTGTGTGCCAGGAAATGCCTCTCGGCTCAGGCTGCGGGCAAGTGTTACCCCAGGTTCCCAAGTGGCGGGTGGCGGAGAGCCCAGGGCCAGGCCTGACACAGTGGGACATGCTCTACCCAGCTGGCTGTGCAGGGCTGTGCCTTCTGGGAATGACATCTAAAATGCAAGGGTGGAGTCCTGGCATCTGCCCTCCGCAGGAACAGAAGACACTCACTGTCATCACCAGAAAAGGTGGAGTTCCTTGTTCCCTGATGGGCTCAGTGAAGACCCCTTCCTGCCCCTTCGCTTATGCTTGTGACTCAGTGCTCCTCTCATCTCCCGCACCCTCCGCAGGGCCTGCCCCTCTCCCTCAGGCCGCCAGTCCCTGTGGGGACCAGGTGCTGCTGTGTCTCTAACCTTGGAGGGACCACACCCACTCCTCCCACTCCTCGTCCTGGCCCTGGGCCTGGCTGTGCCGATGCCCCAGCAGAACCTTCGGGGCTTTGTCGGGACTCTGCTGGCTGCACCTGCTACTTTGTTCAGAAAGATGTTTTATTCTCTTTCCAAAGTTAATGTTTTTATTCACTTTCCCCCATTATAACTGATAGGAGTCTTCTAACTGGTACCCAAACTTGACCTATTTCTTGCAAGGAAGAAAAATTCACCTAATCATTACATGCAATTATTACTTCATTCTTCCATCTCTTCAATCCACCAAGCCATTGTACACGCCTGATGATTGTAACTTTAGTCAAAATAAGAACTGAAGAAAAATGTGTGAGAGTTCTCTTACACCTACACATTAAAGGTCTTCATTTTTCTTAATTCCTTTATTCTTTGTCCATATACACATACAATTCTTGCACATTAAGCATTAATTTTATGCCTTCTTTTCTACTTCATTCTACAAAAATAAATATTATTTATTTTGCCCTGAAATCTTTATGATCTGTTTTTCTTTGAAAATTTCCAAATAAGACAGAGTATTTATTATTTATAATTCTTTCATGTAAAAGCAATCACAAGGGTTTCCCACAAAGACATCACAAAATGTTCATGATGTAATGACCCCCTTGGCTACATCCTCATGGAAATGACCAGTCTCCTATGAACAGAGGAAACCTGGTGAGACTCAGAAAACAGGACACACAAATGTCTCTGTGTTCCAGCAGCCAGAGTGGGAAGGTCAGCTGCTGGGCAGAGTGGATGCCAGGGGCCAGTGGGGCTCAGGTGGGAGGGGTTGCTCCTGCCCAGTCATGGGGACTGGGAACGTCAGGCTGATGATGAGATGATGAGAGCAGGCTCACCACCTGCAGCCCGAGGGTGCAAACAATTGCTCTGAAGCAATTTCGGAGCTAAAATTTGAGACCAGCTGCTGGGGGTGGGGGGCAGGGGGCTGGAGGAAATCGACATAATCTGGTGACCAGGATCAGAGCCCTGCACCTGCTGGCAACTTACCGGGACCTGGGATGGCTCCAGTGTCCCCGCCACAAGTTACAAACATCCTACGACAGGACCTGTCCCTGGTGGAGTGGGGTCACCGTTCTCAGAGGCAGAAAGATGAGAGAGACAGAAACAAAGCAGGGGGCAAACCCCACACTTCTCCCTCTCCAGGTTCCCCTGGAATCAAAACTGAGAAGAGCACAGACAAATACAACTGTAAGAAATATAACCAACAAAATAAGCATTTGGAATATAAACGACTCTGTAAAAATCATTCATGTCTTTATGTGAAGACAGAGACTTGGAAATAAGCATGCTGAAGGTGTTTAAAGTGACCATTGAGGTAAGATCGCATTTACAAATGAATTAAAAACAATTTAAAAACTGAAAAAATGTGACAACTTGTTCTTGTGAAAAAGAACTACTTGAAGATCTTAAAACACGGATTTTAAAAGACTCATTGAAATATGTTTAATGAAAAAGCAGTACGTGTGTGAAACTGCAGCCTGCCTGGATGTGGTCAAAGTGAGAAGCAGTGAACTGGAAGACGGTGCAAAGGAAATCGTCCAAAATACAACATAACTTTAGCCAGATGCTAAGATGAGCCCGTTTCAGTTTAAGCATAGATAAAAAGACAGTAAATTCTAAATGTCAAAGTGAGACCATTACGTAGAAATTTAAGTCAGTGGCTTGGAACTGGTGGAGCAATCCATGAAGGCATTTCCAACATGAGGGTCTGTTTGGCTAGACCATCGTGGGAATTCAGGATTGAAGGAGGAATTCTGAGGAGGTTTTTTTGTTTTGTTTTTTTGTTTGTTTTGTTTTGAGACAGAGTCTCACTTTGTCACACTGGGTAGAGTCTCGTGGCATCACAGCTCACAGCAACCTCAAACTCTTAGTCTCAAATGATCCTCTTGCCTCAGTTTTTCATTTTTAGTATAGACAGGGTCTCACTCTTGCTCAGGCTGGTCTCGATGTCAAGAGCTCAAGCAATCCACCTGCCTCAGCCTCCCAGAGTGCTAGGCTTACAGGTGTGAGCCACTGGGCTGGCCTTGAGGAGGATTTTTAAAGGACTTATTCGTGTCTTAACATTTCCCACTATAACTACTGCCCCCCTTTATTAAGAAATTGAATGTTAGAAAAAGATCATTGCAGGAGAGTCAGAAGGGGGTACTAAAAAAGTCAGGATCCACTCAGGACAGGAGCTACTTCAGCCAGTAGGAGTCGGAGGTATAATAGTTCTTAGCCCGAGGAAGTGCCTCTAAGGACCACAATCAGAGATAAAATATTAAAGACAATTTTTCTGAGGACAAGAACAAGCCTCAGGAGCCAGCTCCACTGTCCCTCTTTAAATTTCACTGGATTCAATCTGATGCAATAAAGCAAGAAAAAGTTTGGATTCAAGAATAAAAATATTACAACTCTGTGTTTGCAGAAGATATGATTATATACAAGAACAGTCAAAGAAGAAAAACTCCCAGGAAAGTTTCTGTGTATACAGTTTCTTTAAATGTCAATAGCATTCCAATCGGTAAAATAAATAAAAAATACAACAGGAAACAAATTTCCATTTACTTTACCACCCCCCAAATGTTATAAGCTGCCAAAGATTTACCAAACCCCTACAAACAACACGATAAACTGCAAAGTGTGTGCGGTCAGCCTGCTGTATCAGAAGGGCCTCAACTCCAGATTCAACCAACCCTGGTCAAGAATATTCAGGAAAAGAAAAATGATCATTTGTGTCTGTAGTAAACATGAGCAGACCTTTTTATTCTTATCATTATCCCCTTGAAAGGTAGTCTAACAACTATTAATGTACCATTTACATTATATTAGGAGTTATAAGTCGTCGGCAATAAAGATGCTTTCAAGTGTATGCAAGGATGTGCGTAGGTTATATGCAAGCACTGCACCCCTTCATGTCAGGGGTTTGAGCATCCGGGGACTTGGGGGCTGGTGGGAAGGGGAGGGGACCCAGTCCACCCAGGATACTGAAGGATGACCATACACACTGATTTGACTAGATGGCTACATACATTTGTGGATTCAACGTCTCAGTAGTGTGAACAAGTCAATTTTCCTTACATTAGTCTATAATTTTAACGTAATTCCCTTCAGAATTCCAATAGTATTTTTCACGGTGGGGGACAAGTTTGTTATTATGTAATAGAGAATGCCAAAGAATAGCTGAGTTAATTGTGAAGGGAAAGATGAGGATCTTGTCCCATCACACGTCATCATATTTTAGACAGCTACAGAGTTAGCGTGCTGAGCGTGGTGTGATGGACGGTCAGCCACAGAGAGAGATGGTGGGATAAGCCCACACTGTGTGAAGTCAGGCCCTGCAGGGGGCTGTAACCTCTGTGAGAAAAATAAGGTGATTGTTTTTGAGACAGAGTCTTGTTCTGTCTCCCTCGGTAGAGTGCTGTGGTGTCACAGCTCACGGCACCTTCAAACTCCTGGGCTCAAGCCGTCCTTTTGCCTCAGCCTCCCAAGTAGCTAAAACTACAGGCGGCTGCCAGAATGCCCAGCTGCTTTCGGGAGAGGTCTCACTCTAGCTCAGGCTGGTTGCAGACTCCTGAGCTAAAGGAATTCACCCGCCTCGGCCTCCCAGAGTGCTGGATTATGGGCATGAAACTCTGTGCCTGGCCCATAAAGATTTTTTTTTTAATGGTATGTGGAGAATTGCTTATCAATATGGAAAATTACATCATTATTTTATATCAGACTCAAAAATAATATCCAGATGGATTGGAAACTAAATGTCAAAAAGCAAAGTTTAAAATGTGTAGAGGAAGAGACCTCTTTTGATAGCAAAATAATGGACAAAACAACCTGCTCTAATATACTTCAGAAACGAGGATGAGGTATAAAATACATGCTTTAAAATGTTAGTCTTTACTCAAAAATAGTAAAAAAAAAAATCTTCAGAAATAAAAGAGATAATAATAGGAATGTGTAAAGCAGACTTTAAAAACATCGGTTGCCCTTCAAGGCATCTGCTGGTTAAAGCGATGTGCAGTTTGAATTCCCAACAACCGCATGGGACCCCAGGTGAGGAGATGAATGGGGTCACTGCCTGCGATTGGAGGACTCAGAGGGCAGCCCTCAATGAAAGCAGGAGAGAAGAAAATCTTTCCTGCAAAGGAGACTGCAGGGGCATCTGCCCTGCCTCAGCGGCTGTTCTGAGGTCTGGCGGATGCTTCTTTAAAAGCCCAGACCTTCAGGAGGTTTAGGCCTTGGGTTCTCTGCATAGTTGCAAAAACACTTATTTGATAACAGGCCCAGGTCACAGGTGGCGGGTCCTGGCTGAGGGGAATGTGGTATTTAACATGGCTACAACCCAGCACTCAGGCCTGAGAACCCGCTGGGAACTACCCACTGACAACAGAACAACCTCACAGAAACACCAGGACGGCCAGCCAAGGAGACAGAACAGCACTGCTCCTGTCCTGCAGAGACTCCAGACTCGGGGATTTGCAGATATGGAGTATAAATAAGTGCGTTTCATGTGTTTAAACGTGAGAGAGGACACAGCATGGCAGAGAACAAGAACCCTGGAAGGGAGTGCTTGCTGTGGAGACAGACAGAGGACTGGTGGTCCCAGAGGCCAGCAGGGTGGGGGAGGTGAAGATGGGCTGATGAATATAGATGCAAATAAAGCAGAACCCCTGTAAGCTGACCACTCAAGGGGCTGTAACAAACTGCTCCACACACAGTGGGGTCACCACAAGGAACGAGGCCTGCTGTTCTGACAGGCATGTGTGGGGCATGTCCAGTCTACGAAAATTAGGTCAACTGACGGAGGTGGTCAGTGTAGGCAGGGGGTCAGCCCTGGAGGTTCGACTACATGCTCAGCTGGGAGGAGTGAGACCTGGTGTTCAGGACGTCAGTAGGTGACCATAGCTAACACTGCACATTTCAAAATAGCTAGGAAGGAATAATTAGTATGTCCCTAGAATGAGGCAAGACAAACATTTAAGGGTATGGCCATCCCAATTATGCCAGACTGACTATATGAATGTATCGTATCCCATGTACCCTGAAACTGTGTACATCTGACATGTATCAATAAAAATAAATTAAGTTAAATTTTAAAATAAGAGCTTAGTTGGGAAAAAAATAGTTATAGCTAGAAATGAAATGTCCATTATGTATCTTATGACTGTCTATACCCAGGGTTAAGCTCCCACTTACAAGTGAGAATGTGTGATACTGGATTTTCCATTCCTGAGATACTTCACTTAGAATACCAGCCTCCAAGTCCATCCAAGTCGCTGTGAAAGACGTCATTTCGCTCCCCTTTTTGACTGAGTAGTCTCCGTGGTATCTGCTGTAGAACCTCCATAGCTGACCACCTCCTTAGGTCGACATAATTTTCATAGACCAGACATGCACCACGTGTACTCAACGGGACACTGACCTCTGTCTGTTGACCACCACTCTTAAGCTGTATCTTGACCACTTGGACAGTGACACGCAATATTGATTTTACTCCCTAAGTTGGCCAGTTGAGGCCACGCCACAGCAAGGGGTGGAAAGTGTGGGCTTTCCCCATTGTTGTGTTATTTTTTTCTTTAATATAAGTTCTTTTGTTACGTTTTATTATCATCACATGTTGGATTAAACCTAATGTCCTATTATCACATGTTGTGGGAGATTTCTTCACCATCAAAGACTGGTCTGAATTCTAAGTACATCTTAGAATTACTGAAAATTTCAAAGTTAATGAGACATTATGGCCCAAAGGAAAGAACTCTAAGAGCTGACTTTGAAGGAAAAGGTTGATCTTCTATGTTTCCTGGGAAGCAGCAGCCAAAGAAAGATTGTGGAACATTTGGGGGTTGGCAAGACACAGTTAGCAACATCCAGAAATGTAAACGTGAGGCCTGGCGAGAGACGGTGAGGAAAGTGGAGACCGACAGCGGAGAGGAAACGACCCTGGACGCGGCAGTGAAGCCACATCAAGCTGGTTCACACAAATGAGGGCAGTCAACACCTGAATCTCCAGGCTGATGATCCAAGAAGTTGGTAAAAAATTTGCCCAGGAATTCAGGGTGGTGGATTTCCAAGCATTGAGCGCCTGGTTTGAGAAATGTAAACTGTGACGTGAGGTCTCCCTGAAAGTCCTGTGTGGTGAATCCAATGAGGTTCCAGGGCAAGTTGTGGAAGAGTCCATCAAGAAGTTCCTGGACTTCACCAGAGGCTTCAGAGGCAACGACGATGCCTCGACATTGACCAGTGTGGACTCTTACAAGGCAAGGCCTGACAGGAGCTTTGTGGTGAAGGGAGACACGTGTAAGAGCAGAAAACTTTCCAAAGTGGGTGAAGGACTCCACAAGAAGGGGATGTCAGGCAGCTGATAACACAGTTGGAGTCTCCTGCTGTGTAAAAATGTCCAGGTGCTGCTGGTGGGTTCGAACCCAGCCCCAGACGGCTAAAACAATGACAAGTGCAATAAAAAATAGCCGGGTGTTGTAGCAAGTTCCTGTTGTCCTAGCTACTCGGGAGGCTGAGGCAAGAGAATTGCTTAAGCCCAAAGGTTGGAGATTGCTGTGAGCTGTGATGCCACAGCACTCTACCCAAAGCAACCTCGGGAGGCTGAGGCAAGAGAATTGCTTAAGCCCAAAGGTTGGAGATTGCTGTGAGCTGTGATGCCACAGCGCTCTACCGAAAGCAACATGGTGAGACTCTGTCTCAAAAAAAAAAAAAAAAAATCAATCTAGCTTTGGAGACATTCTACTAGTGACATATGCCCCTTCCCCAAAACACAATGAAGTGTTCTGTGTGCTAATAACATAGCTTTAAAAAAAAAGTAAAACAAAATTCTGCCTTTTTATAAAACTTG
>NW_003852402.1:1763009-1768745 GCF_000181295.1 Otolemur garnettii
ACCTATGAAAAGACAGGTGGTATTCCAAATTTTTTGAAGTCTAAATTTCTTCTATTTTTTGAATAAAAGAATTTATTTTTGATGGTATTTTTTTTGCTGTTTTTCTTTTGCATGATGGCATCCACTTAAAAATTTGCAAAGAGAAATAAATATAGTAAATATGTAAATGTTTAAAACATCAAACATTAAAATATTCAAAATAAATAATAGTTTTAAGACAAAAAAAAGAAAAACTATTTGTCAGTGTCTACCAAGGTAAACATGTCCCTAAAGCCCAATAATCCCACTCCTAGACATATCTAACCAAATTGTGCACGTACATTCACAAAAACTTTACACAAGAATATTCAGGCTCAGCACCTGTACCACAGTGGTTACAGGACCAGCCACGTACACCAAGGATAGTGTGTTCGAACCCAGCCTGGGCCAGCTGAACAACAATAACAACTGCAACAAGAAAATAGCCGGGCCTTGTGGCAAGCACCTATAGTCCCAGCTACTTGGGAGGCTGAGGCAAGAGAATAGCTTAAGCCCAAGAGTCTGACGTTGCTAAGAGCTGTGACGCCATGGCACTCTACCAAAAGCAACATGGTGAGACTCTGCCAAAAAAAAAAAAAAAAAAAAAATTGCCCGGCCGGGAGTGGCAGCTCATGTCTGTAATCTCATCACTGTGGGAGGCTGAGGACGGAGAATTGCCTGTGCTCAGGAGTTTGAGACTTGCCTGAGTGAGAGAGTGACACCCCCAACTCCTAAAAAAATGAAAAACCTAGCTAGGTGGGCAGCACCTGTGGTCCAAAGGAGTACGACGCTGGTCCCATATGCTGGAGGTGGCAGGTTCAAACCCAGCCCTGGCCAAAAACTGCAAAAAAACTCCCAAAAAACAAAAAAACCAAACCAGCCAGGCACTGCGGTGAGCACCTGTAATCCCAGAGGCTTTCCAGAGGCTGAGGCAGCGGAATGCCCACCGTCTGAGTCTGAGTTTGCAGTGAGCTACGATGCCATTGCACTCTGCTCAGGGCATAGGGTGGGACTCTGGCTCAACAACAGAAATAGCAAAAAATGCCTGGGTGTGCTGAGTGGTGTGGCCAGCGTTGAGAGTGCTTTCTCCACTTACATTTGTAATAAGAATAAGAAAAGATCAAGATTAACTAAACCACGAGAAAGCAATAAATGTATTGATTTTATATGATACTGTATACATGGTTTTACTGTGTTTTGGTTACATATGATTTTGTGTGATATTCTTTCATAAAAGCTGTACAAGAAAGCAAAGTACGTGTGTATGTCATTACGGCAGGCCTGGGTCCCTTCAGTGACCGCCTCTGTATGCTGACCAGCTTGTTAGTAGCCCCTTGGTAGTTCTGAACCTGCAGAGGTACTGCTGTCTGCATACAAATACACGCACCAAGCTTCCTCTGTCCACTCACCAGCTGGGAGGCACTGAGCTCCATTCCGTATCTTTATGACTGTGGACTGTGCTGTGAAAACTTTGGTTGTGACTTGTTTTTATAAGGTGCTTGTTTGTTTGTTTTTGTTTTTTTAGAGACAGAGTCTCACTTTATTGCCCTGAGTAGAGTGCTATGGCGTCACAGCTCACAGCAACCTCCAGCTCTTGGGCTTAAGCAATTCTCTTGCCTCAGCCTCCTGAGTAGCTGGGACAACAGGTGCCTGCCACAACGCCTGGCTACTTTTTTGTTGCAGTTTGGCCGGTGCTGGGTTTGAACTCGCCACCCTTGATATATGGGGCTGGCGCCCTCCCCACTGAGCCACAGGCGCCACGCTGGTTGTGACGTTTTTGACATCTTCTCCTTCAGGTAGCTACCCAGCAGTGGGAGTGCGGAACTGAATGGTAGGTCTCCTGTCACTCTTTGAGGAATCCCCACACTGATTTCCATGGAGGCTGCACTAATTACATTCCCACCACCAGTGTGTTAAGTGTTCTCTGTTCACCACATTGTTCAACATCTATTACTTTTTGACTTATTAATAATAATGGCCCTTCTGGCAGGGGAACGGTATTTGCATTTTGCTGAAGATGAATAATAGTGAGCATTTTTTCCTATGTTTTAGAATATTTGCATATTTTGTTTTAAAAAATGTGTTCATGTCTTTTGCCCTCTTTTTGATGGGTTACTGGTTTTGTTTTGTTTTGTTTTCTTTCTGATTTGTTTGAGTTCTTTGTAGATTCTGGATACTAGTCCTTTGTGGGACAGAACTTGTGAATATTCTCTCCCATTCTGTAGGGGATCTATTTACATTGTTGGTTATTTCCTTTACTGGGCAGAAACTTTTTAGTTTAATTAAGTCTCACTTATTTATTTGGTTGTTGCTGTATTTGCTTCAGGGATCTTAGCCCTAAATTCTCTATTTAGAGCAATGTGTCCAGAAGCATTTTTCCTAAGTTTTCATCAGGTCTTACATTTAAGTCTTTAATCGATCTTGAGTTCACCTTTGCGGGTATGATGAAAATAGGGATCTGGTTTCCTTGTTCTGTGTGTCCAGTTTTCCCAGCGCTGTGCACTGAGCAGGGTGTGGGTCCCCTGACGTGTGTGTTTGTCTTCTCTGTCATAACGATTGCTTGTAGCTACATGGTTCTATTTCTGGGTTCTCTGTTCGGTTCCATCGATCTGTGAATCTACTTTGATACCAGTGCTATGCTGTTTTTGTTACTACAGGTTTGTAGTATAGTTTAAAGTCTGGTAAAGTGATGCCTCCAGGTTTGTTTTTACTTAGGGTTGCTTTGGCTCTTCAGGCACTTTTTTGATTCCATAGGAAGTTTAGAATTGTTTTATCTTGCTTTGTGAAAAATGGCATTGCATTTTGATGGGAACTGCATTGATTTTGTAGGTTACTTCGGGCAGTATGAACATTTCCACAATCTTGCTTCTTCCAATCATTGAACATGGGACATTTGTTCATCTGTTTGTGTTATCTGTAATTTCTCTCATCCGAGTTTTGTGGTTATTCTCGTAGAGATCTTTGGTCTTCTTGGTCAGATATATCCCCAAGTATTTTATATTCTTTACAGCTATTGTGAGTGATATCGAGTCCTTGATTTGACTCTCAGTTGGCTGTTATTATTGTGTTTTGACAATTTTTCTGACATTTTTGATTTAAAAAATGTTTTAATTCTACATAGCGTTTAAAAAACTATTCTTTCTTCATTGCATCTTCTTTGCATTTTTGTCATAAAATCAGTCATCCATATAGTGTGGGTCTGACTCTGCACTCTCCCCTTTGTTCCATGTGTCAATTGAAATTCACTTATATACTGGGGGCAGCACCTGTGGCTCAAAGGAGTAGACCGCCGGCCCCATATGCTGGAGGTGGTGCGTTCAAACCCAGCCCTGGCCAAAACCTGAAAAAAAAAAAAAAAAAGAAAAGAAAAGAAAAGAAAAAGAAAAACAGAAATTCACTTACATTACTACAGCACTATCTTTATTACTGTAGCTATAGAGGTCTTTAAATTTTAAAATCAGGTCATGCAATTTCCTTACTTTTATTTTTTTCAAAATGTTTTTGGGTATTCTTTGTTTGTTTTGGTTTGTTTTACTATATAAGTTTCAGAATCAGACACACCCAAAAATCTTGGTGGAATTTTGATAGAAATTTTGTAGTAAATGATAGACCATTTTGGAGAGGTTAATATCTTTACTATGGTGAATCTTTTGCTCCATGAAAAGGGTGCATTTATCCATTTATTTTTCTTTAATTGCTTTAATCATTATTTTATAGTTTTCAGTATACATTATTTCACATATATTGTTATCACTAAGAATTTTATATATCTGATGCCTTTAAAAGTGATATTTTAAAATTTTAATTTTATTTATTAATAACATAGAAAAATAATTGATTTTATACATGACTATTATATTCTACAACTTTGCTAAGCTCATTCTCTAGTCAAGGAGATCTTCTATAAATATATTCCTTGGTAGCAATGACTTCTTTCAGGGTTTGTATGTCTAAAATAGTTTTTATTTCATCTTCATTTTTGAAAGGTATTTTCACTGGATATAGAAATCAAGGTTGACACTTCCTTGCTTCAAAGATGGTTGTTCTACTGGCTTCATTCTCAGATGTTTCTGATGATGATCTGTTGTCATACTTATCTTTATTTTTCTATATGAAACATAAATTTTTAAAAAATCTTTCTTCTTTGAGGTTTTCTGTTTATTGGCAGCTCTGAGCAATTTTATTAGGATGCACCTAGCCATTTTATTTCTTGATCTTGGGAGTTCATGATCAGGGTTTGTGAGTTTATAATTTTCATGAAATTCACACAAATATCAGACATTATCTCTTCAAATATGTTTTTCTGTCCTGTCTCTCTGGAGATAGCAAAAGTGCATATATTAAATGGCTGGGAAATTTCTTTCTCGCTTACTGGTGGTCTGTTAAATTTTTTTAGCCTTTTTTCTCTATTAGTTAGTTTGTATTGCTATGTCTTCAAGTTCACTAATTTTTCCTTTTACAACGTCTAATGTACCCTTAATCCCATTCAGTAGATTTTCCATCTCATACATTATGATTGTTATCTTCAGCTTTCATGTTTGATTTGATGCTTTTAACAACCTCTACATCTCAGCTTAACATGTCCCGTCTTCAGTGTCTTGAACACAGAGCATATAGATAAAACAGCTAAAGGAATTATTTTCAAGCCCTGTTTTTGCTAATTATAACATCTATGTCAGTTTTGAGTTGATTTCAATTGATCGATTTCCTCCCTCTCATTTTGAGCTGCCTGATAGCTTTTGATTAGATGCCAAATATCATGAATTTTACCTTGCTGGGTGTTGAATGTTTTATATTTGTAAATTATTTTTGGGCTTTGTCTTAATATGCAGTTATGTTACTTGGAAACAGTTTTATCCTTCCCATCATTGGAAATGATGACCTTTTCCAGATGACTGGTAAGAAGGATTTTTGGCCCTGTGTGAGTTTTGAGTATTATTCTCCTCAGTCCTTCTGGGTGGGTCTTTCCCCAACTTTGGAAGTTTCCTCACATTCGTACTGACCAATATTCTGCTGGACTTGGTGGGCAGAGGGTTCTGGGAAGTCTGGGCTCCCTTTGTGCTGCCTGGCCCTCTCTGCTGCTCTGTCCAGTACACTCGAGCTGCTCTGGCCTCCGTGGGCTCTGAGAGCCCTCTACCCAACTCTGGTGTCTGCCAGGCCCCATCTGGGGGGACCCTCAGCATGCCGTGGCCTGGAAACCCTCTCCAGGAGGAGTTTTGGAGCTGGGATGGTCAGAGCTCACTCTACTTGTCCTCCACTGCCTGACCTCCCATGCCTTGAAAACTGTTTCTTCATATATTTTATCTGTTTCTTGTTGTGGTGAGAGGCTGAATTTGGTTCCATTTGTTCCACCTCAGTCTGAAGTGAGTAATGCTCTGTCTTAATACCAAATTAAAAAAAAAGATGTGGCAGCATAGAAGATAAACATGTATAGTCCATGTGAATGTAAATAAATGGCAGAATAAAGAAACAAGTGGGTAGAGGAGACGAATCTGTGTGATAGAAGGGCCTAAGGAGCATATGTGACACCTCCCTCCAGGAGTGGACACTGACCTGCCCCTACAGAGCATATGGGACACCTCCCTCCAGGGGTAGATGCTGACCTGCCCCTACAGAGCATATATGACACCTCCCGCCAGGGGTGGACACTGACCTGCCCCTACAGAGCATATGGGACACCTCCCACCAGGGGTGGACACTGACCTGCCCCTACAGAGC
>NW_003852402.1:1769205-1793669 GCF_000181295.1 Otolemur garnettii
CTGACCTGCCCCTACAGAGCATATGGGACACCTCCCTCCAGGGGTGGTCACTGACCTGCCCCTACAGAGCATATGTGACACCTCCCACCAGGGGTGGACACTGACCTGCCCCTACAGAGCATATGGGACACCTCCCTCCGGGGGTGGTCACTGACCTGCCCCTACAGAGCATATGTGACACCTCCCACCAGGGTGGACACTGACCTGCCCCTACAGAGCATATGTGACACCTCCCACCAGGGGTGGACTCTGACCTGCCCCCTACAGAGCATATGTGACACCTCCCACCAGGGGTGGACACTGACCTGCTCCTACAGAGCATATGGGACACCTCCCTCCAGGAGTGGACTCTGACCTGCCCCCTACAGAGCATATGTGACACCTCCCTCCAGGAGTGGACACTGACCTGCCCCTACAGAGCATATGGGACACCTCCCTCCGGGGGTGGTCACTGACCTGCCCCTACAGAGCATATGTGACACTTCCCACCAGGGGTGGACTCTGACCTGCCCCCTACAGAGCATATGTGACACCTCCCACCAGGGGTGGACACTGACCTGCCCCTACAGAGCATATGTGACACCTCCCTCCGGAGGTAGTCACTGAGCTGCCCCTACAGAGCATATGGGACACCTCCCTCCAGGAGTGGACGCTGACCTGCCCCTACAGAGCATATGTGACACGTCCCTCCAGGGGTGGACACTGAGCTGCCCCCTACAGAGCATATGTGACACCTCCCTCCAGGGGTGGACACTGAGCTGCCACTGCAGAGCATATGTGACACATCCCTCCAGGAGTGGACGCTGACCTGCCCCCTACAGAGCATATGTGACACCTCCCTCCAGGAGTGGACACTGAGTTGCCCCCTCACCTCCACGGGTGGGGGATTCATGACTGTTTTCCAAGAACAGACTTGAAAAGGAGAAACATCAACTTTGTCCCGGGGAAAAGCAGGTGGCACCCACCACCACCTTAGTCAAGGGGCAAAGGCAAGTTCATCAGTGACATCGGGCGGGTGTCACATGTTCCCACGTGTCCTCGATACGGGGTGATGAAAATGGCATTTCCCATCTGTGGTCATATTTCCAAAGACCAGTAACCGCAGCTTAATCACGAGGGAAACAATGGACAACCGAGGTTCAGGGGCATCTGTCCTCTCAGGACCACCGAGGTCATCAGCAGGGAGGAAACAGTGAGAAACTGCTGCAGACCAGAGGGGCAGGAGATGGGACAGCTGAGGATGATGACGCAGGGTCCTAGACTCGATCCTGGGGCAGAGGGAGGATATCAAGGAAAACGAGCACAGCCGGAGTTTCATTTGGAAAAAAAAATGATTTGAAACTAAGCCAAGAGTGCAGCTCAGAAGGGGAGAGAGAAACTTTTCAATAAACGGGGTGAGATTAATTGAGTCTCTGCGTGGGGGAAAGTCATCTTGAACCCCAAACTCTTTACCTCCCGTAAAAATCAATCTCAGATAGATCACAGATCTGAATCTGGAAGCACGGAAGCCTTAGAAGGAAGCAGAGAGAACTGTGGCTCTGTGATCTCAGCAAGTCGGATTCCATAGACAAGACCCACTCGGGGCAGTGCATACCCTGGATTCATATTAAATTACGAGCCCCTGTTTATCAGGAGACACATCAGAGGGGTGAGAAAGGAGCTGACAGTGGGGAGAGAGGTGGGCAACCCACATATCCAACACGGGGCTTCCAGCCAAAGCATGTGAAGAACCTCAAATTAGTGAGGAACAAAGGAGACCTGAGCAGAAAACGAGGCAAAATGTCTGACTCCATGCTTCAGGAAAGTCACGTCCAAATGGCCTTTGTGTCACGAGCAGCTCCTGGGAGCTCCCGCTGCGTGTTCTCCAGACAGGAGAGCCCAGGGCAGCAAGGACGGGCAGTGAGGATGGGGAGAAGTGGCCTTCCAGCTGCTGCCAGCACAGCCGCCGGCGGCTCCCTTTGGCACTGCTGAGAAAGCTGGAACCAGGCGCATTCCCTGACCTTGAGTTTCCACTCCCAGCTGTAGATCCGGGAGAAACAGGGGCATGTGTTCCCAAGAGCCACATACTGGGACAGCACAGAGCCCCACTCCTGACAGGCGTGCTCACTGGGAGAACAGACATGTGAATACTGACCCAGGTACACGGCAGGACCCTGCACACAGCGGGGAACTAGGGTGTCACCTGCTCACGCAGGACCCTGGAGCAGCCTTACAGATGTTACACCCACCCGAGAGGAACCCCTCTCATTCCATCTGTGTGAACCAGCGAGAGAGCGGGGTTAGTCTCATGGCTAGAGGTGTCACATGCTGGGGGAGGGGAGCCCCAGGGACTCCCAGGTGTGATCCGATCCTGTGTGTGTGTCTTGCTTTGCAGTTTGGTGGCACTGGTGTGCTCTGCTGGAGACAACTCAGCATGCAGTTTGGTGGCACTGGTGTGCTCTGCTGGAGACAACTCAGAAAGCAGGTTGGTGGCACTGGTGTGCTCTCAGAGACAACTCAGAATGCAGTTTGGTGGCACTGGTGTGCTCTCAGAGACAACTCAGCAAGCCCTGCCCTTCTCACATGTTCACCATGGTGCAATAAAAAGTTGATATGCGAGATTTTAAAAGTAAATCATATTTTGATTTGCTAAAGCTGGGTGGGAGGCTTAAGGGTGTTTGTTATTTTGCTCTGTATTCTTGTCTTGTATCTGAAATAAATCTAGTGGAATAAAATTAATGGGTATATAAAATGAGAAGTGAAAATCTGCTCTCCCAACCCCCTCTAGTGAAAATCTGCTCTCCCAACCCCCCCGCCCCCCCATTGAAACCTCTCTCTATAAAGCAACTTGGACCTTGATTTTGTGTCTGAAATTTCATCGTTTTATCTGGAAGATTCCGGGCATTATTAACCTAGAAAATTAGAGGTAGGGACTGTTTTTTAAACATATGGGATAAAAACGACCCTTCCAGTTATGATCTCTGTGCTGTATCCCCCATTCTAGTCATTCTTTAATTTCTCTGATAGTCAAACTATTCCAGGTCACGCAAAAAGATGGAGAGCGTCTTGATGAGGATTGATAATGATAGTCAAGGAAGAAAAACTTGTACATTAACTTCACTTCTAAATCTGGATTCAAAAATCTTCCATGATATTTAAAGAAGAAATCAAATCCCGCGATGTCTTCAGATGGGAAATTCCTCACAGACAAGTGAGATCATCCCGACACGGGGCCTGGGGGTGGGCCTGTCCGTTCTCCCTGCACAAGCTTGACCAGCACTGGTGGGACCCGAGCAGCTCCTAGCGCGTCAGCGACTCAGCACACACTGATCTGAGACCCCCCCCCCCCACACACCTGGTCCCAGCGACCCTGCCCTGTGGTCCTCTGCAGAGGGGGCTGTTGATGTGGTGGGAAGGGGCACCCTGTCTTCTCTCCTCCTGGCCTGGCTTTCTGTTCCCCTCTTGTAGCTGCTCTTCTGGAACTTCCCAGATTCCCCCAAAGTTGCTGTGGGTCAGGGAGCAGCAGCAGAGGCTGCAGCCAGGAGTGGAACTGCTTCATGCTGTCGCTTTGGGGTGGGGCACAGCCCTCAGGCACACATTTAGTTGATGCTGATCTGTTTCTGCTCTGGGGACACTGTGGCCCACCAGGCAGTAGCTCAGGCCTCCGCAGGTCAGACGGGTCTGGTGACCTCCTTGACCCTACTGTTGTTCACCCATCTGGTTTTCCAGCTGAGAAATGCTGGCCCTGGCCCCACACGCCAGGGGCTACTGCACCCCAGTGCGTGCAAGAAGCCCCATCAGGTCCTCCACCCCAGTGTTACACCTGAGCTATAGGGATGAGCCCAGTCAGAGCACTGAGCAGGGATGAGCCCAGTCAGAGCCCTGAGCAGGGCTGCACGGCCCTTGGGTCTCTGGTCCTCAGCAGGGATGAACCTCCCAGGGCAAACCAGTAGGTCTCCTGTGCCAAGTCCACGCTAACATTCCAATCGAGGCCTTTGAATCCATCCTCTGCGTCAACCCGAGTAAGGTTTGGGGTGGCTCTCTGTGGTCCACGTTCCACCCGCCTAGCAAACTGTTAACGCACTTCTAACCGCCAGAAGCCTAGTTCTAGGTCTAGAAGCTGGGGGCTTCCCAGGACAGCTCACACCCCTGCTCTCCTGCAGACACTCCCTGTGAGTGGGGATTCAAGTTTTGCTGTAATTCAGCCACTTGTAGGATAAGACTCCAGATTCAGTTTCCAGAAATCTCCATCCCTCAGCTGCAGGAGATGAGGGTTCAGTAGGGTCATTTATGGGGCACTGGAGCTGGGAATGCCAGGTCTGAGCCCCACCTTTTCTTCCCCTACTTTGCTGGGGACAATTAGGGCCACCAGTCAATCTCTTTACAGGTGTTAGTCTGATGAAAATGTCCTGAGGAACCAAATAAATAGTTGTCCAGCAGTTAGGGATATCAGTGGTGATGCTCGGTGTGCCTCCACCGCCACGTCACACCCGGACTCTTAACATAGCGCATAGTCATTAGTGCTTTTAAATCTGATCAGAGTAGAGAGGAGTTATTTTAAGGAGCTTGCTCATGTGACTGTGGGTTTAACAAGTCTGAGATATGTAGGACAGGCCGACAGGCTGGGAGCTCAGGCAGAGTCGATGCTGCAGTCCCGGGCAGGATTCCTGCTTCTCCAGAAAATACCAGTTTCTGCTCTTCAGAACTTTAAGTGATTGCATGAGGTCCAACCACCTCATCTAGGGCCACCTCCCGTATTTAAAGCCAACTGACTGTGGGTGTTTCCCCACCTACAGCACCCCTGGGCAGCAGCACCTGGGTTTGACGGGATAACTGGGTACTAGCCATGCTCATGCAAAAAGCTGACCATGGCAATGACCAGTTCTGGACACAGTGTTGTGTTCCACGGGTCTGTCTGTGAAAACATACGTTCTGACTGTAAATGTTCCATCATTGACACTTGATTAAATGCATCATGATTCTGGGGGCAGCCGATCTTCTATGTGCCCTTTAAACTATCTTCTTCCAGGTCTCCAGAATATCCCATTAAGAATCTGGCTATACTATTATTCAATGTATAATTAACATAGAAAAGACTAACGCATATTTCTCAAAGTTATGGTTATATCCAAAGGGCTGCATTGAAAACACCATTAAAATCACATGTAAATGGGTAACATAGCTGGGTAGAAGTTAAAATGTCAAGAAATAGATTTTTTTAGACTTACCCAATTTCAAGTATATATAGACAGAAAATCCATTCACAATAACAAAAGAATTTTGTAGAATACTGAAGGATACATTTAATCTTCGAGGTAAAGGCTTATATGAGGGATACAATGACATCTGAATAGTTGGCAGGATGGGCGGTGTTTCTGGATGGTGGGATTTCAGGCATCTGCATGGGGATAATTCCAGAAAACCATCTGGGGGTGGAGCAAGGCACAAAGGCGGGCAGTGGAGCCCCAACAGGGAGGTAGATGAGCCCAGGACCTCCCCCCGCCGGGGCTCCCCAGACAGATGCTGTAGAGAAAGTTCTTTAAGCTCCATGGATCTCAACGTCCCTTTTGGTCTTTACTGGAAAATGGTAATCACAATACCTGTCTCTTTACACATATGGTTTTGTTTTGAGGGGATCAAATAGGATATTCTATTGAAATTGTCTTATGATCTGCGCAGTAAGTTTTCATGACTGTGGCATAAATGAGAAGCCGGATCGGGCGGGGGTTGTTTTACGTCCTCTTCTGTGTGTGTGAATATTCTTCCCTTCATGAATGTGGTGGTACTTTTTCTTTATAATTTTCAGGAGAAAACCCTAAACTTTGTACTTTCTAAAACGCAGTGTAGAGGAGCCCCCATCTGCGTCTCCCGTGCAGGGTGGGCTCTGAGTTTCTGAGGGGAAGAAGCATCTTGTTACCTGCACGAACTTCCTCCTCCTCCTTGAGATGGGGGTTGTGACTTCCCCTCACCAGGGGAAATGTGGAGTTAGCAAGTGTTACCAAAGGGTCTTAGGTCTACAGGTAACTTTGGATGAGTCAATTCCTCTCCCTGGCTTCCCCATCCCCATCTGTCAGACAAAGGGGCTCTGAAAGACGGGCAGGGCCGCCCTGCTCCAGAGGGTGGGGGTCAGTGCCCCAAGATGTGCAGATACTCAGGCTTCCCGAAGGTGAAGGCACAAACAAAAACTATAAATAAACTGTTCCCAGTGTGAAGATGTTGTCGCGAGACGAACGGTGTCCTCAGGTAGAGAATAATTATTATCTTCAATGAACAAGAAAACTACCCAAAATTATCACAAATTCAAGCAAATCCCCTTGATTACAAAATGCAGAATGTAATTCCAGTGAGGCTTTATATGGCTGCAAAATGATATGTTATTAGGGGCTCGGATAGCAGCAGAGATTTTTCATCGTGGACCGCGCGCATGGCAGAGGGAAGCTCTGTGCCGTGGATGTCGGCTCGCCAGCCTGCTGGAGGAACTGAACTGGAAGATATTTAATCCTGGACTATAATAGAATTCAATGCTCATTATTCAAGAGCAGGCACGGGTTCTGGCCCATGGTAATTATTAAAATCATGTTTATGCCGAGTAATGCAATGAACGTCACCGACTTCTGACCCGCTGTGCACGGAAGGTGGGGGAGGTGATGTTTTACATGTGATGAATTAGATTCAGGGTGCGTCTGCACTGCAGCTGGGTGTGAGGTCTGGCCCTGGTGATGAGCCACGTGGCCAGTGGGGGACCGACCCTGCTCAGAGCCCAGGGACTGCCCTCCGACTCTCTACCTAAGGCACACGGGGCCTTGGGGGAACAGTGAGGCCCTGTGGGCTGTAGCATGAGGCCCTGATTCCTGGCCTGGGTCCAAGGTCTTCTCTTTCCAGGCCCCATCTTGGAGATGGTCAGCAGTGACAAATACTGGTGGGGCCCCAATTTTCCATGATAAAAGGCTAATGGGAGCTGGTCTTGGGGCAGGAGGCAGAGGTGAGCTGACTGCAGGCTGATAAGGAGAGGTAGGCATCCCAGCTCCCACCTTTCTCTGGCCTACAGATATGAAACCGGGTCATCTTGCGTGGAAGGACCACAAATATCCTTGGACCTGCCCCATCTGCTCTCCCAAAGTGTCTGTTCTCTCATGCTTCATCTGGGTGTATGTGTGGGTCCTCACAGGGCGTCTTACCCATGGGGCACAACTGTTGGCCTGTCCTCTAAATGCTGAACCAGCCACATGGTTGCCAGGAGCTGAGCCTGGGGCTCAGAGGGCAGCTTCTTCCCTGATACCCCCAACAGACATGGGGAGGGGACACCTCTGCTTCTCCTCCTTGCACTGGACCCTTCGGCCTGGATGCTGTGCTTCCTGGGCTGTCGGGAGTTCAGCCTCTCAGGAACCCTGAGCCTGGCCCCTACTCTGGCCTGCAGGCCCTATGGCAAGGCTCGGCGGGATGTGCTGGCTCACACCTCGCCTGGTGCTCACCTGCTCCCACAGCTGGCGGCCCCTTAGAAGAGCGTCTGCTCCCCCTGGGCAGGACTCAGTGGCACAGACCAAGGCCCGATCACAGGTGGCCAACGAGAGGCCTAGGGAACAAAAGGGATGCCGGCCAGTGATCTGCATAGCAGTCACTTCCCCAAACTCCTCCATATCCTGGGGCTGCTGGGATCTCCCCTAGAATGGCGAGTGTCCCTCAGATTCCTGGGAGGAAGTGCTCAGCAGCCAGAAGAAGCCATTCTCTTTACTTGAGGTAACGTCCTATCTTGATAAGTGCAAATAGATTTTTTTTCCAGCCGAGAGTCTGCTATTCCCAATTTCTCAAACTTTCCACTGTTCTGTTTCAATTCCTGTCAGATGCTTTTGCAGAAAGAATTTTGACTGCCATGGGTGATCCCTGGGCTGATGAGGACACCAGATTGAGAGCCGCATGGAAGGAGGAAGAAATTTGTGCCGTTGACTTGTTCAGAAGAGAAAGACTAGATTCAAGATATAAATAAAACTTAGATTGAGAAAACATTCTCAACTCGCAATACCGAATATAAAACTTAGTGCAGACGGTGGTCGATGATTCCCCGACCCGTGTGCGGGGGTGTGAGCACGCCTGGCCACAGAGCAGCGGGGATGGCGCTGTGTCCCGGGAGCCGGAGGTCGCAGCCCCTGCAGCCCAGGCTGTGCCAGAGCCAGTTCCCCAGAGGAGAAGCCAGTGTGGGCGCTGACGGCTGACCCTGCCTACGGGCCGTTTTGCAGCCACGTGAAGCTGCGTCTGACTTTCCACGTGGAATGCTAACCCTTGCAGGGTTAACCGGACTCAACTGCTTCTTTTACAGCTGACCAGGGACCACGACTCCTCATCCATGAGACAGGGTGACCCACAGTACAGGCCGTGACTTTGGAAACCTTCACTTCCCATCTCAGACCCCTGGCCCTCATCCAAAATCTGTATGGCAGTCTCAGCCCTGGGCTTCAGCTTGTCGCCTTACTTGGAGAGGCAGCCTTTCCCGAGATAATGAGGCCAAAGTGAAATCTTCAGGGTGGGCCCTAATCCAGGGGGATGGCGTCTTCGTAAGAGAAAGACATAGGCCGTTCAAGGGCAGAGCTTCGCAAAGCAACAGGAAGGGCGTTGTCTACGGCCCTGTGTGGAGTGGGGAGCCTCAGCAGGAAGCGGCCCTGCCCACAGGCTGACCCTGGGCTGGCCTTCAGAACTGTGAGCGGGACAGCAGTCTGCTGCTTCAGCCACCCCATCTCCATCGTATTGTGTTACAGCAGCAGAGCTGCTGAAGCTTCCTCTCAGAGGTGGCTCTGTCGCCTTGGGAGGGAACTGCCTTAAACAAAACACACCTGCAGTGGCGGGAGACGGTGAGTGCTCCTCTCAGGAGCAGGACTTCCCCACCCGGGCAGTCACAAGCAAATCTGGTGGCTGCCACCTGGTGTCCCTGCACCTGGCCTGGCCTCCCTGGGGAGGGGAGGAGGGGATGGCATCCTACCCCATGGGTGTGGGGTCTCTCTCCCCCTTTCCGAGATCTGCTCAGGAGACCACTGGTGTCTGATTTCACTGTTCCTGCTAACTAGGTATTGAAGGTTAGTTGACCCTGAAGTTCATTCCAAAGTAGCTTCCCTCTTCCCCAAAGAACTTTCAATGGAAAAAGAAAAAAAATGATGCTAACTATAGAAATCGGATGAAAAAAAAGAAGCAATAAACCACGGCTTGTTGCTAATCATTAAAAAGTTCAAAAATAGATAAATATCATACATTCCATCAAAAATTTACAATTAATTACCATTTTCGTATCATTGAAGTTGTCAACGAATTTGATTACTATTCTCAATTATAGACTCAGAAAATTACCCCCCCTCCTCAAACTGCAAGTGACATTTCTAATTGCTGATCTAAGAATCTGCTTCCCAGAATAGACAGAGAAGACAAAAATAAGTGTGGTGGATAATGATACTCCATCACACAATGCGAGCGAGCCATCCGGGCAGCACAGGGAGGGGGGCTGGCTGGTCTGGCACACAGGGAGGAGTCACCCAGCCCGGCCTTGGGGATGGGCCTCAGGCCGGCTGTACCCTCCCTGGGCTGCAGGCCATGGAGGCCAGAGCCAGGGTGGTCCCTGAGATCACCAAGCACTTCTTACTTCCCACCTTTGCTTGTGTTCATGTCCATGTCTCTGCCCAGAAAGCCCGCCTGGCCCAGACAAGCACATCTGCTGGGAGCACCCTGTCCACCTTTGAAATTCAGCCTGCCCAGGGCCCACCTGCCCACAACCCCTGCAGAGACACTTCCTCCCAGGCCAACCCCCGGAATGCCCTCTCCACCCTCTGCAGAGCTCTCTGCTGGCCCTCTGGCCCCAGCTGGGAAGGGTCTGCTTCCTTGCTGGGCTCCTACCGTGTGACAGGCAACTCATGGTGGGTGGTCCTCAGCCGGGAAGGTGGCCAGCCGGAAGGTGAGGCTGCCCGAGTCTTAATCCTGGCTCCTCTGAGTCCTCCCTGACCCTGACCCAGTCTGCTCCTCTGTGAAATGGGACGGTGATGATGTAGGGAGGGCAGGTGGGTTAAGGAGCAAAATATGCCAGTGGCTTGCCCAGCTCCAAGCCAGGACCGGTACTCAGTTTAAAATGACAGGACGTGGGAAAGTTCCATTATGTTTGTATGTGAAGACACCAAGATGTAGTGGGAGCAAAGCTGCCCACAGGAGGGTCCCAGTATCCCCAGGCTGAGCATGCCAGGGTGAGTTCTCAGGCCGCAGCTAGTAAGCCCCAGAGCAGAGCCTGAAGATGGACTCCTCATGGGGCCACTGCTCTCCACCTTGTCCTGCCCACTCTGTGCTGCCAGAAGGCTGCAGGGCAGATTCTGCAAGGTCAACCCCAGACCTCAGCACAATAGGCAGAGAGCTCCAGCCCCTGCCGGTGGCCCCCGGTTCACCTCTTGGGGCTTCCCTGCCCTGAGTCTGCTCTGGCACCATCACTCTCCTGAGCCCCGAGGGCACCACAGTTGCCACCTTCCCATCCTCTGTTCCTGAAAGGCTATTGAGCCTCAGCCCCTGGCAGAAGCTTGTTCCCAGGCCTGTGCCCCCAGCACTGGTCTGCATCCCAGGATAGGACCCACATCATCGCACAGGCCCTCCCAGAAGGGACTCTGTGGTCAGGGTGCAGGCAGAGCATCCGGGGGAGGTTTCTGTAGGGGGTGGAGCATCTTCGGGGGAGGCTGATGACATCGGGAATGAGACTGGCAAATGCTTGGCCTATGAGCAGGGGAGCCTGACTGTCCGCTGGGCCTTGGACTGTCCTCTGGGCCTTGCACCTTCTGCTTTATTAAATCCCAGCTGCAGCCTGGCACTGCCCTACCCCCCTACTTCCCAGTGAAGAATGCAGAGAGGTGAAACGGCTTGTGGGTGAGCAGGTGAGCAGGCAGGGCTGGGTGCCCACTGGAGGGTTTAGTGTCCCCGAGGCTGAGCTCCAGGGTGGCCTTCTCAGGGCCCGGTCAGTAGCACCAGTGTTTGCTGCACACGTGTGTGTGGTGTGGAGCCCACGTCATGGGCCCTGGGCAGAGATCTCTGGCCCCCAGGACCTGCCCCTGGGCAGCTGGATACAGGTAGAGGGGCCCAGAAGGCAATGAGGGACACAGCCGGAGTGTCTGGGGACCCTGTCCCCTGTTCTCTGTGCTGTGGCATCCTGGACTCAGCAGTGCTGCTCATGGCTCATCTGTGGGGCCCAAGGACCCACTGGACTCCAGGGAACTGTCTGGGCGGTGCTGAGGTCCGTGCGGACAGGACACATCCCTCTATCTGCTGGGCAGCATGGGGTGTCCTCCTGGTGCCTCCATAGAGCTGCGGGTCCTCATAGTTGTGGATGGCAGAAGCACAGAAGAGATACTGCCCAGCAGCGGGCATGTCCTGAGACCTGGAGGTGGGACAGTATCTGGTGTTTTCATTACTCAGCCTGGGTCAGCTATTTTATTACACATTAGAATTCCTGCTTAATCATTTCTGAGGCTCTGACTCACATCTGAAGAGAGATTTTCATGATCACCCATAAATTTGAATGCTTATTTAAGAAAAAAAAATCAGTTGTGGGAATTTATGATGAATCCTGTAAATTCTTAGAACGCAGCATTGAGCTGCGAGAGCCATATGCAGGCCATGTCCCCGGAAGGGAACTGGAGAAGCACAGCTCTGTTTTGGACTCACCTGTTCCCATGCCCTTCTTGCAGCTCCTGGGGCGCCGCTGGTCACCCCCATCAGACTGAGCACTTGGATGGGGGAGCAATGAGATTCTGCATCTTCCCAGCTTCACAGAGAACTTCCCAGGCTGCCATGTTGCATGAGGACTGTGTCAAGAAGACAGGCAGCGACTGCGTTCTTTACATATGCTGTTGGCAGGGCTGGGTGGGAAGACAGCACAGTCAGAGCCCAGGGCAGGAAGCTTCTCCCCACAGCACAGTCAGAGCCCAGGGAAGGAAGCTTCTCCCCACACTTTGCTTCATGAGGGCTGCAAAGAGCTACATCTGAACCTGACCCTGAGCTTTGCCCTAAGCTGTAGTGGGCCCTGCCTGAGCGGGAGGGGAGCTGGAACTTGTCACAGACACTCTGCCCCTGCCGTGGGGTCGCCGAGGGCCAGACCAGGCAAAGGCCCTGCCTCCTGTGCGCTGGGCACCCATGTGGTACAGAGCTGAGCATGGAGGCACGGAGAGTGATTTTTGTTGATGGCAATGCGTTTGCTTGTTTCTGTGGTATTCTAATTTAGCTTCCATCTGCCTGAGTTCTTTGTGCCTCTGTGGTTTGTTCCAGTTCTCCCAGCTTTAAAACAGTCAGAGCCCAGGGCACTGGGGCAGGAAGCTTCCTGGCTTTAAAATGGAGAGTCTTGAATCTTGGGCAGACCCTGAGTCCCAAGGCAACCTGAACAGTCAGCCTGGCTGCTCCTCCCCTAGGCATGGACACAGGCGTGCTAAGAACAGACGCACCCCTTCCATCTCTCTTGCAGACGCAGGCAGCATGTCCCCATCCCTGCCCAGCTACCTGCAAGCGGCCAGCTTCCAGGAGGGCCAGCTTTCCCAGGCCTCAGTTATCACATGTCTTTAATGGGAGTGAAGCCCTGCCATGTAATTAGGAGTTAGAACATGCTGTGGGCTTGCTCCTCAGGGGACGTCGCCTAATGTCAGGAATTAGAATGTGCTGTGGGCTTTCTTCTCAGAGGACGTCACCAAATGCTGGGTAGCAAATACACAGAGAAGCTGCCTCTGCTGGTGGGAGACAGGGAGGGCTCCCTGGGAGAGGTGGCTGGCACTGGAGACGAGTCTTAAAGTTCCAGGGAGGAGCACTCAGGGCTACACGGAGGCGTCAGAGCCTCGGGGGTGGCCACCCTCAGTCTTTGTCTTGTGTTTCCTTTTTCCTTCCCTCTCCCCAGGGCAGAGCAGGTGCACAGGGAACGTGCCCTGGAGAGGCTCTCACACTGCGCTGACCTGGGTGGGACCTGTCAGGAGATGACTGATGGTCTTCTCTCCTGCTGGTCCCTGCACCCCCCCAGGACAGGAGGTGGCCTTGGTGGCTGTGGCAGTGCACTCACGCACTACTGGGTGAGGGTAGGTGGGTGCTGTGCCGGGTGTGTGAGCTGGCTGAGGATTGAGGATCCTTAAGTAGGAGCCAACAAGGCCACAGGAAGATGAGGGGACCCTCCCATAAAGCCTAGAGGTGAAGGGGACCCTGATAAACTGTCAGAAGCCTTGACCGAAGCCCCACTTCTGGTTTAGCCAGGGTGATGCCAGTTTGGTCACCTAGGGCCTGGGGCCAGCTCTGGCCACAAAGCTAGTTTCCTTTCCATGGCCCCCGGTGCCCATGCAGCCTGCTGGGCATGATTCTCCCAGAGACGTCCCTTTCCTCATGGGCATAGCTGGGGCCCAGGGCAGATCCCCAGCTTCCGATGCATAATGATAATGTCACTGATACGCAGTGCGTTTGCCTCAGAAGCCAGGGCTGGGTCATTTTTCATTAAATAATATAATTTGTTGCATTGGTATGCAAGGACAAATAACTCTGTCGGGCTCAACGCCTAAAAAAAAGTAATATACTGTTGTTATTCACGGGCTGAAGCCACGCTCAGAGAAAATTCCTCATTTTGACTTAAATGTATCTTCTGCCTACTCAAAGCAAATGCAATTTTCCTTTTTATGACTATCGGTTATTTACATGGAAAAAGTTTAAATAAGGCCTGAGCTACACACAGCCGCTTCTCCCCACAATTCAGCACCGACGGCTTGTTGGGGTCGTGTCCACACAGGACTCGGAGTCCCCAGAGGATAGCAGGTGGATACCCCGCTCGGCCGGGCAGGGGGCTCCTTGAGGGCAGGACCAGACCCTCCCTCCTCTTTCCTTTCCCCTCTCTCTTTCTTTCCTTCCCTTCAAGCATCACTTGGCCACTTCATTAATGTCTGGTCGGGCATTTCCCTGGGTGCTGAGGAAACAGGAATCTAATGGTTCCTCCATCAAGATGCCGGGGGCTGGTGGGGACACACAAGGGCGCAGTGAGCTGCTGTGGGGTGTGATGAGGCTGTTTGCTCAGTCACTCATTGCCAGCACACCCTCTCCAAGCTGAGTTCCGTCCCAGGCTCCCGGAGCAGTGGGCACCAGCAGACATGGACCCTACCCTCAACTTCAGTGTCACCGTCCGGCTCCTCAAGGACGCAGCACAGAGCAGGACACAGCCCTGCCCCGGGGTTCCCCTGCGTCAGCCCCTGCAGGCTCTGCTTAGGGCCCAGGGGAAGGGATGGAGGGATGAGGCCTGAACCCACCCTGTGTGGACTAGAGCCCAGAGCAGGTCATGAGGTCAGGCTGAGCCGTCCCTTCCCCCTCTTAGGATGGGGTAAGGGGAGAAGTGGGGGTATTGTATACCTGACCTAGGGGTAGGAAGACGTTGAGGCATTGAATACCCTGATGGCACAAGGAGGCTGTGAGTGGCCAAATTTGTGCCATGAGTGGACAGTGTGTGCTGCTGTGATGGACAGGCCCGTGCAGGGAGGAGGGGACTCTGGGAGGCCGCAGGGCCTCCACGGACGTGGGTTCCACAGCATCCTGGGACACTGTTCTCTCCCTCATCCTGTGTATTGTTGGGGACAGGATGAAGCACTTGGCTCAGGACCCTTAAAACACCCCAGAAAAGAAGCAGCCCCCGTCCAGTGAATTGGCAGGACATGAGACTTACCATGAATTCTGTTTGTTTGTGTGATGAGCACACCTGCTTCTCTTGATTACCCCACAAGGCCCCACTGGCCCCATGAGAGCCAAGCTGCATGTGACTGTGTGGTCTGCTCTGGGGCTCCTGTCCTCCAGGGGACCTCAAACTTCCTGGGATCCAGCTACCTCACACCAACACAGAGGATAAAAGCGGGAATGGGGCATTTCACCACGGAACAGGTGAAGTGAGAACCGTGGCAGTCTCAGGCTGGAACGGATACTTCATCCTTGTCTCCATGGTCCCCTGCTCTTGCCGTGGGGAGGAGGGGCTGCTGCCCTCCACCAGGGTGTGAGGAGCTGACATTTTCACTTCTGGGAGTGACCCAAACCAGTAAACGACGCTGTCCAAGACCGCAGAGTAAGTTGTCAGGTTCTTTTCTCTTTTATTCAGTTTCTCCCCCAGCTCTGTACTGAGAGCCTCGGGGAGCCAGGTGGGGAGGGTGCCCAGTGCAGGGCAGGCCCTCAGTGGTCTGCTCCCCATGGGACATTCTGGCCTGCCATCCCTGCCCCGACCGCAGGGCTGGCTGGGAGCTGGAAGAAGATTCCATCTGAGAGAAGACACAGGCAGGACCCACAGGGGTTCCAACCCTCAGGTGGTGGGAGGCTGGATCCTGGCACGGGAGCCCAGGCCTGGTGGAGATCAGGGTCTGTGTGAAGGCTGCTCCTGCCAGAATCCACACCTGTGGCCAGGCTGAGCTAGCTCACAGCAGGGCCGCCTCCCCCGATGGGGCCAGGCCACTGTCCTTGGAAACTCTTCGTGTGTCTGGCAGCCTGGTGTGGAGCGAGGAGCCAGGGTGGGAGAAGGCAGTCAGGTCCTCGGCTATCCAGCCCTGTCCAGCCCCAGGCATGGAATCTCAGGGCCAGATAACACTATTTCCTTTTCAACTCCATTATTCTCTGAGTCTTTTATTTCATTCTTGGGTAAAATTAGATAAGACAAAAGTTCCCTCTGTATGACAGTCACTTCTGAAAGAAAAGACGAATTAAAGTATTCCTGGGAGGATGTGTCTCCTTTCACGTAAGAAGAAATAAAATTTGCATGGAGTGTGTCCTCCCGAGAATGGGCCTGCGTGCTGAGGACGCGGGGCCTTCCCCTCTCAGGGAGTTCCTTCGTGCTGGGCATGCTGACCTCTGCACGTGTGTGACTGCACTGTGTGCACACATGTGGCCATGCTGGGGTGTGTTCACACGTGGATCTGTGTGTGCTGTGATGTGGGTGGGCGGGGAGGGTCTCTGACATTGAGGGGAAACATGGTGACCTGGTGTCTACAGAGACTATGGCTCAGAGAAGGGAAACCAAAGGTGCAGGCCTTTTGTTTCCTTTTAAACAAGAGAACAAGATAAAATGCCCCTCACTCACTCTAAAGTCAGGAGTAAAATGCAAAGTCACCCCAACTTACAGGCACAGTGGGTCACACAGCCAGCGTGGGGCCCTGCCCTGAGCTTTGTATGCAGACCCCACGAGTACCTGGTGTCATCTGTCCAAATGGCCTGGACTCTGTTCCACCAGGGCTCCAGCTCCTGAAAAGTCCAGTGGCTGCCGTAGGAGGAGCTCAGCACAGGCCCCTCCCCTCCCCTCTGCCCTCAGAGCAGGGAGGAGGGAGCAGAATGGGATACCCACTGCTCACAGCATCCCAGGAAGCAGCTCTGGCCACAAGAACTTGAAAGAAACTCAAACAGGCTCAGGTGAAAGGTGAGGGCTGACCACTGGCAGATAGGCCAGCACATCTGCTGTGTTCTCTTCCTGCCCCCCTACTCCCTGGGAATGGCCTGCACCTGCCTCTGCCCTGGCCACAAGGACAGTTGCTTTAGTTGGGACGAGAGATTGTGGCCAGTCACTGCAGGGGCTGCGCTGTACCTGTGGCCAAGTCCTAACGCCACACCCTGTGCCATGACACGGGAGAGGCTGGATGCTTTTGAGGCTCAAGCCCCATGTCCAATCCTGGGGTCAAAATCTCTGCAGGCCCTCGGCCTCCCTGCTGCAGGCCCTCGGCCTCCCTGCTGCACGCTCTTGGCCTCCCTGCTGCAGGCCCTCGGCCTCCCTGCTGCAGGCCCTCGGCCTCCCTGCTGCACGCCCTCGGCCTCCCTGCTGCACCTTGGAATGCCAATGTCCTCTGCTCGGGGTCCTCCTGGGCCTCCTACCTGTTTCTCTGTTATGCTGAGCTCCAGGAGAGCTCCAGGCCACTGGGCCCTGCCCAGGCCCTGGATCAGTGCTCTGCTCTGTCCACAGGCCTCTACCCTTGTTCCTTCTTTGGGTCTACATCCCGGCCCATGGGTCGACCTGCCCAGGCCATGCTCTGCCATTCTTGCAGGGGTCTTGGGCAGGCACTTTCTCAGCACTGGGCCAGCAGGATTCATGGGACCTCCCCTCACGGCTCTGGCCCCTCTGCTGCATCTCCTCAGAACGGATGTTATGGATGTGATTTCTGTGGAATACATCTGCAAACACATCTGTTGATTTCCTGTATTTGTTTATCCACAGTAAAACTCTGAATTAGTAGCTGTTTTGCACTGCAGCTCACAGACAGGAAGGACCAGCAGACATGTCTACACAGCAGACATGGCCCAAGGAAAGAAGCTCACAGACTGGAAGGGCCAGCAGACATGTCTACACTGCAGACATGGTCCAAGGAAAGAAGCAGTGACATTCCAGGCAGGAGACAACGGCAGACATGTCCTCCAGCAGCTGGGCTGGCCAGTGTCTGGACCCCGGGCTGCTTTTGGAACCCTGGCCCCATCCTGCGGATCCCTGGTTTGAGGGAAGGACGAGAAGCCCAGGGACACACGGGGACCCTGGGCTCACCCAAGCTCAGCCCTCGTGGAGACCTAGCTACCCACCAGAGGCCAGTTCTCCTTTGCCCCACTGCTGGTACTCCCAGCCCAGTGGGGGACAGTGATGACCCTCACAAGGGGAGTGACACTGCCTCGTGGCCTCTAGACTCCTGAAGGATGACACTCCACCCTCTGCACACCTGGCACATGGCTGGGCCTCCACGCAAAGGTGAATGGGATTAGTCCTGTCACCTTATAGCCAGGGGCTGCCAGAGTCATCTCAGCTGACCTTCAGCTTGGCCAGAATGTGAACTAAATAAACCCTGAAGCACCCTCCTGCGACTCCACAGCCCACGACTGAATGGCCCTCCTCTCAGCCAAGGGAACCCCAGAGAAACCTTAAAGGTAATTCCCAGCCCTGATGGGTGGGAGTTCAGACAGCATTGTTATACCCCTCCCCTCACTAATAACCCTCAGGCGTTTCTTCTTTAAAGGCTGAGCCTGACCAGCCTCTGACCTGCCCCTCCCTATTAGGTAACACAGAACTGGCACTTTCCTCCTAGGAGCCCACCAGCCACGGAGGGGCCTAACCAGCCTTTGGAGCAGCTGCAGAGAGGGGTTTTCATGACCTTGCTTGACCTTTTGACACAGAGGGCTCCATTTCTGACCTTGGACCCTGTAAAGGGGCATGGAGCTGAAGGGCACAGGTGTACATTCTCCTGATGTAAGTATTCATGACGCCTCCCATGGCCTGTTGAATATGTAGATTTGCCTACTGCACTTAGCATAAGTTCCTGTCCCTCCTTGGAAACATGAATTCCTGGCTTTAGCTGGGGTTCTGCTTCCCAGCCTGTCAGAATGGCCACCCCTAGGCTGCAGCCCTTTATGAGAAATAGAGAAAGCTGTCCTCTCCACGTGAGGGGCCTCATCATGTTCCTCAGTTAACAGTGTATGGGTGTGCATGTGCGTGAGTGTGCGTCCACACTCATGGCCTCACAGAGAAAGGAGCAGCAGGCACCTGGGACAGGATGGGAAGGCAGGGCCAGGGGAGGGGATGATGTCCTGGTTGGGGGGTGCTTCCCCTGGGCACCTCGGCAGCCTCTGGGGACATTGTGGTGGTTACATCTTGGGACTGGAGTGCTTCTGGGGGCTGGGGGTCCGGCAGGCTGAGGCCAAGGACCATGATGAGTGCTCTGCAGGAGGGGTTGGTCCCTCCTCAAATGTCAAGTGAGAGGGCACACCCCCGCCATGCAGGGGAGGTGGCCTTGAAGTGGCTGCCATCACCGCCAGGTGACAAGCTGCCCATCCCAGGCTGAGCAAGGAAGGAATCTCTCAGAAAAGAGTCACATGTTTTCAGAGTTTAACTACAAAGAAGTCCAATCATTCTGAGAGTAAAGGTGAATGGGTCCCGTCCCTTCCCTTCCCTTCCCTTCCCTTCCCGTCCCGTCCCTTCCCTTCCCTTCCCTTCCCTTCCCTTCCCTTCCCTCTTTCTTTTCTCCTTCCTTCCTTCCCTTCCTCCCTCTCTCCCTCCCCCCCTTCCTTCCTTCCTTTCTCTCATTTCAGATGAGCACAGTTGAGGGAAGAGACCTCTGTCCCTCTCTGGGGTATGGAGACAAACCCTGGAGGCTGGTGGAACACACAGGTGAATCTCGGCTCTCGAGGGCTCTTGGTGGCAGAGGTGAAGGAAGGTGAGTTGATGGGGTGGAGGCTGGGCCCTTACCATCCCTGGAGAGTGAAGGCCCATGCAGAGGGCCTCGGGGCCTTATAACTCAGCCTATGTTCCCCAGTAGGACCCTCACACCCTGCACGGGCTCTGCCCTCCTTCGACAAAATGCCCCTGGGTTCCCTGGAAGCCTGCAGCACAGTGACAGCCTTCACAACTGCCTAGATTTCATGTCAGAGCCATCAGCTGACCCATCTCTCCCAGGATGCCTGGGCTTTGGCCTTTGGTTTCCTCGTCTGGCTGAAAAAGTTGTCTGACCCCAAGGAGGGTCCTGAATCCTTTGATGCTGTCCTACGCTGGGCAGTTTGAGGGTCCAGCTCACTTCCCGTTGCCTGGCCTGGTCCTGAGAGCCCCCACTCTATAGGGGGAGGAATCAAGGGCATCTGAAGAGCCGCAGACGACCCTACCCAGGCAATCACCCCATCAGGGCTGTGAGCTCAGCCCCTCAAACAACACACTATCTGTGTGTGTTTAGCAGCAGTCATTGAATTACCAGATTGTTATATTATATCTGGCCCCTGCCGAGATCCCATTTCCATTACATAAACAAATAGCACAGACTCATTAAGTTATTAATATCTCACGGAGGCACAATCACCCTGTTTACATCTTTGAACAGATTTATGAATAATACAACTATAAATCACCCTGGAACTGAGGAGCTTGGAAATGTGGCGGCCACGCTTAGGGCCGTGACCCTGCCAGCTTCCCTACCCTCTGAGAAGCCTTTGCTCACTCCTAAACTCTTGACCAGAGTTTTTTGCATGAGTTGCCAAAAATTCCTTCAGCTGCTCCTTCACTGTGGCTGCTGTGGCAGTAGCTCTCGTCCCTGATTTTTGACGATGATGGACCGTATCTATTCAGACCAGTTGATGGGGCCACCCGGCCAGCTCCTGTGCTGCTGTAAGTTTGTGGCCAGGGTGTGGATGTGTGCGCTTGAAGCTTCTACCAGAAAATGCAAAATGTGTCATTTTTAGGAACTCCTGAGCAGGGAGGGGAGTGAGAGCAGGAGCCGGGGGAGGTGGCCAAGGAGGGAAGTCGGGATGCACCAGGTGTGAATTGCACCCGCTCATGGTTCCTACACACAGATTTTCCCATGTAAGTGTTGCTCCAGAGAGTTAGTCCATCCCGGCAGCCAATTTCCCCTGACCTCACAGACCAGTCCTCATTCCCCTTTATCCCTAAGAGCACGAGGCCTCAGTGTGGGCTGACAAGTGACTTCTCAGAACAAGCTGAGTCCCCCGGGTTTGGAGAGTCCCCCCTCATCGTGGGTCTCCTGGGACGACCTTCCCCAGGTCTGCCATGTGCTCCTGCTGCCCACACCTGTCCACTTGCTCAGACTGCACCCTTGGACAGGCCCCGGCTCAGGAGGCCTCCTGCTCAGGCAGGCCTCAGTGCACCTGGTGGGGTCTCTGGAGGCAGACACCTGCAGTGTGTCATTCCACCTGGAAAGGCAGTGGGGCCACCAGGGCAGAGGGACATGAACGCCTCCTGGCCTGTCTTTCCAAGTCCTGAGAATTCCTCAGGAAGACATTTCCCTGCCAGAAGGTGCTTGGAGTGGTTCACAGGAAGCTGCCCACACCTGTTCTCTGACCCCTGAGATGTGTCTGACAGACTTCCAAAGCTGCACAACACAAGAGCAGGGAGGATGGGGGCTCTGGGCCGCTGCAGGGGTCTGCTCTGAGCTCTGCAGCTTCTGCAGATCCCAGCGCCCTGGGGAGGCGGCTCCTGTTGGGAGGAAACCCTTTGTTGTTGTGATTCTGGGTCCACCTGCTGTGTCTCTCCTCCACCGTTCCTCTCTGGGACCCTCCTTCCTTCCCTGCCGCTGTTTTCTCCTCTTCCCCCTGGAACTTGCCCGCCATCTTATTCTTTTAAGAAAACCAGCTACCATCCTACTATTTCTTATTCGAGACCAATTCCAGTGCTCTCCCCCCTCCTTTAATCTCCCTGGGTAAATTACCATCTGAACAATGATTTCCCATCCTACCAGCCCTGTCTGCTAAGTGTCTATATTTGCTGACAGAGGATTTCTCATGCAAACGACCATTTTTTCTAGCCTGTTTGGGGTCTCTGGGAGATGTCTGGCTTTTCATAAGCCGACTTTCCTGCATGAGAAGTGCGCCCTGCCCTGCGGCGTGGACAGTGGGATCTGTGGAGGGACGGCCGTGCCGGTGTATAATGAGATCATATAAACCACCTGTATTTCATTCTCCTTTGAGCTCACCAAGAGAATATTCTTTAGAGATTAAAAAACAAAACAAAAGCAAACAGTGCATGTTGTTAGAGCGTTGTTCACCTCTGAGACCCGGCCCCAGGATCTTCATCAGCAGGGTGGCCCAGGACACGCCTTCATCTCCCCGGGGACACGCCTTCATCTCCCCGGGGACCCACCAGGAGCTCATCCTTCACATTCACTCGCAGCATCAACCTAATTACCCAAACCTGATCTCAGCCCTTAATTAAATTTTTAAAAATGCAGCCGGCTCTCCCTGGGAACAACGGGGGCAGTTCTCCCACCCCACTTTCGAGACACAAATCAGCTCATCTGTGGCGCGGGTTTCTTGGGAGACATTTGAAATGCAGATACCAGCACCACTGTCCCTCCTTGGCTCTTCTGTACATTCTCATTATCCGGAAATCTCCGTGGCCCTGATTGGCACACAGAAACGCACACACCTTTTGACAGGCACCTGCAAATCAGAGACGGGGCCCAGCACACCTCACTGTTTGTCAATTTAATATCCGAGAACAAACAGCCTGGATCTCTGTCAACAGCCATTACACAGAATCACATTGTGTTTCCTTTTCTATAAATCCAGCTCATTACCCCATGTGACGGATCCGGGCCTGCTCCTCCTGTTTGCTTTCCTCGCTCACCCAGTTCTCCCCTCCCTGGGAGCCTGCTGACAGCCACAGGTAGAGGCAGAATCCGCTCTGCTGAGCAGGCAGCTTCCTTCACATACTGGCTTCTCTCTGGGATGGGGAAGGGTGATGTTGGGTGGAGGGAAGAGGGGCGCCAGGCTGGAGGTGGAGAGCAGAGGCCTCTCAGGGCCCTGCACAGCTACCCACCCCTCCCTGACTGTGCACCAAGTTCCACACCTGGGGTCGCTCCACGGGCCTCCCCTGCAGGAACCTGGCCGTGTTTCCACACGCCGTCCTGTGCTGGGGTCGTCTCTGATAAATGCAGACAGAAAGACTGCACAGGGATCTGGCAGGCGCCAAAATCCAGCACCAGCATTCTCAGAGCTGCTCCACCTACAGACAGCCCGTCTGTGCACCCTGAGGGCTGTGAGCACCACTGGCCTGTGGCACCTGCTGCCTTGGGATCTTGCTATGTCTACTCAGCCCACGACACAGTGTCCACATTTCCCCCAGGCCTTGGTGCAAGGGGTCCGCCGGGGTTCGTCAAGGCTGGTAGGCTGGCCTCGTCTTGCTGCAAGCCTCTGATGGGCTGGACTAGACACCCCGAGTCCCCCCAGACCAGGGGGTAGGGTTTCTGGGACTCAGCGTTTTCTGTTTCCTTGACCTCCCCTCGGGGGTGGGGAGGTGGGGGCCGGACAATGTGCATCTCTAACATGTTCCTGGGCCCTGATGATGTCAGTGGTCCTGGGACAGACCTCCGAGGACTGTTGGCTTAGAAGGTGACGTCCTGGTGATTCCAGCTCCCCAGAGCTCCTGGGCCCCAAATCTTCAGGTCTGGGGTGTGTGAGCCCTCTCTCACAGAGGCTGCCTCCACTAGCAGAACCTTGCTTCCCAGGCCATTGTTTTTTGGTTACAGATTTACAGAAATCCATCCTCCATCAGTAGGCGCCTTTGTTCCAGGCCCTATCGACCCACTTGCTGCAGGTTCTGGAATAAAAAGCTGTCACAGCAGGGCCTGGCAGGGAGAGGTGAGGACAGGGACATGGAGGGCTCTGCAACAGCCTTTCAAATGCCTCTAAATACCACCCTGCACCCACGGCTGTGGACTCTGTGCAGACTCCTCTCCTGCAGAGGACAGGCACGCAGGCTCCCCCATGTTGCCAGGCACTGGCATCCACTTGCCTGTCTCAGGTGTATCCCCTGGAGCACACACACCTGCTGGTCAGTGTCAGCCTTGGCAGCCTCTGTCCACACTCTATTCCTCCACCTGATCACTGGGCAAAGGGCTTCGCTTCCTGATGCCTCAGTTTTCTACATTGCAAATGGAGTAAGACCATCCTTACCTTGCAGAGTTGTGCTAAGATTGAAGGACTCAGCTTGTGCAGAGCTTTGGAATATCCCAGAGACATCACCTGGGCATCATCAGGGATTTGGAGGCCTAGAAGTTCCCAGCACTGTGCTCAGTGTCCAGGTGCCCCGGGGATGGCCACAGGGCCCTGTGTGACTCACAGACACCAGTGACCACCCATGATGCCTTGGAGGTAGCTGCTGGGACAAGGTGAGTGGGGCTGAGGGCAGACCACAGGAGGCCCTGTCTTCTGTGGGACAGGCTCCAGGACCCCTTGGGGGCTCCTCTCAGGGGCTTCCTGGCTGAACCCCTCATCCACCAAGGACTGAAGGCCTGAGGGGCTGCTGAGGACAGGTGGCTCCACACTGGGACTGCAGCAGGAGTCTGTTTGAGACTGAAGACTGAGGCTGAAGGGCCCTGCTCCCCCCCACTCTTGGTCTCGGGTCAGACTGCAGGGAAGGAAGGATCATCAGTCCTGCAAAAAGACTTCTCTCCACTAAGCAGACCACAGGACAGCATCACCCAGTCAAACCTGACAGGACAGAGTACAGGGCTCAGCCAGGTGAGCTACTCAGGTGTGTTTGCCCAGATCTGCCCTCCTAGGTGTGCTCTGCCCAGGTATGTCCTGCCTAAGTATGCAACCACAAAGACAGGGGTACTATGCCCAAGTGTGCTTGCTCAAGTGTGTCCCATCAGGTGTGCAGATAGAAGTCAGGTGTGCCTTGCCTGGGTGTGCTTGTCCAGGTGTGCTCTACCCAACTGTGCCAGCCTAGGTGCAGTGTGCCGAGTTTCTGAGAGGTTGCTGAGGGGAGCTGGGTGTCCATCCTTCTGCATTCACAGGGATGGAGCCAAGGGATATCTGTCCCATTGCTCTGCTTTCCGTATTCCCAGGTCCAGGAGCACTCCCTCCGCAGGGGAGGCCCCACCTTCATGACCCGAGTTGATTTCCTAGGTGTGACCTGCTACTGGGGGCTCCTCCCAGGGGCCTCCCTGCCCAGCTGGAGTCTGTGTCCTGTGTCCTCCCAGGGGCCTCCCTGCCCAGCTGGAGTCTGTGTCCTGTGTCCTCCC
>NW_003852402.1:1793689-1807141 GCF_000181295.1 Otolemur garnettii
CCCAGCTGGAGTCTGTGTCCTGTGTCCTCCCAGGGGCCTCCCTGCCCAGCTGGAGTCTGTGTCCTGTGTCCTCCCAGGGGCCTCCCTGCCCAGCTCGAGTCTCTGTCCTGTGTCCTCCCAGGGGTCTCCCTGCCCAGCTGGAGTCTGTGTCCTGTGTCCTCCTGGGGGTCTCCCTGCCCAGCTGGAGTCTCTGTCCTGTGTCCTCCTGGGGGTCTCCCTGTCCAGCTAGAGTCTGTGTTCTGCATCCACCCAGGGGTCTCCCTGCCCAGCTGATGTCTGGGTCCTGCATCCTCCCAGGGTGGCTCCAGGGGCAGCTGTGGGCTCACTCTCCCCAGCATCTCGGACCTGGAACTCTGGCTGCAGAAGGCATCACTGAATTCATGAGCAGATGGAGGGAGGGAGCCTGAATGAAGCCCACACTGTGTCCCACTCACCAAACGCTCGCCCTTCTACATGCCGGAGGCGTGTCGGGCTCACCTGATGTCAGAGCCCCCGGCCCTGCTGCCGAGTGGAACTCAGAGGCCCATCTCTCCACTTCATAAATTTAGCAAACGGCAGACTTTCTGAAAGTGTGTAAAGTAGAAATAAGGCTCCCTCCAGACGGAGAGCCACGCTAAGAAGATGAAGCCCTCCTGCGTCCCAGGCCTTTTATGGGAGGTGGGGGAAGGCCCCCCCACAATCTATTCCGAATGGGAGCCTCACTCCTAAATCACTTTCATGGGCGAGACCAGTGCAAGTGATATTATTCCAATACGCTTTTCAACGAAATGCAAAATATGTGATAATCATTATTTTAATGTCACTTGGGGCCTCTCGGTCAAGTGGAGATATTTCAAATGCTGCAAAATATTTAGGGAACTCCACAAAAGAATAGCCAAGCCATGAATCAGAGGCTCCAGAACAGAATGCTTTTTAATCCCAGACAGGGCTGAAAAATAAGAGGAAGATAAATTTTCATTCTTTTCACTTGCTCTAAGTACCCGGACGCACTGCTGTCCCTGGCAGTGTTTCTGCGGCCTGGGCTGTCCACCTGTCATTAATAATCATGAAGTCACCTGGGCACAAGAAGCAGAAGGCAGCATGTCCACGGAGCAAGCTGCCCTTCCTGGAGGCCTCACTTCTGCCTGGCATCATGTGGAGAGAGGCAGGCTGCTGCGTACACCTCTGCACAGGTGGGTCCTGTCTGCCCTTGTTTCCTCTTCAGGAAGTAACAGGGATGTGTGGCCTCGTTTCATAATAAGCTCCATGGATAAGCCTTGAGCAGGCTTGGAACAAGGGTCAGGAAATGTGGCCTGTGGTCTTCGAGGCCTAGTCTGGTCCTCTGCCTGTTTTGTAAATAAAACTTTATTGGCACATCGCCTTCTTGCTCACCTATCTGCAGAGCCTTTAGATCTACATAGGCAGAGCTGAGTCTTTGTGACAGAGACCACATGACCAGCCATTCCACCCTGCAAAATATATTATTATCATTTTCACAAAATTTAACCAGGAAAATCTGAACTGCGTAGAAATATGGCACTTAAGATGAAGACTTGCAGTGTTTATCATTGGTGTGATTGGCCAATTATGGAGTCAAGTATTTGTTGTAAAATTTAAACCTAAGTAATTTATTCCCCCCAAATTAATATCAATAAAATAAAAATGAAAATAAAACTACTTATCTGAATCATGTAAAAATAATTAATTATGGTAAGTTGAAAACTTCTGTTTTGATGAGACTTGATCAATTGTTGTAATTCTATTTGTAATATTTGTATTTATTAAAATTGAACCAGTTGTTTACATGGGTTTAAAATATTCTTTCTGTGAGCTGGCTGGCAATCCACCCACCGTCCTCTCAGTCCACCCTTTCACCAGCTACCCACCATCTACCTACATACCTATTTGTTGACCATCCAACCAACTCTCAATTTATCACACAACACATGTGACATCATTTAACAGGGGTTCTCAACCTGTGGGTCGTGACCCCTTTGGGGGTTGAACAACCCTTTCACAGGGGTCACCTAAAACCAACATGTACACCCCGTAAAACTACAGGTGTATGAAAATAATTTTATGATTGGGGTCACCACAACATGAGGAACTGTATTAAAGGGTTGCAGCATTAGGAAGGTTGAGAACCACTGATTTAGAAGAAAGCACTGTACATAACAAGTGAAATAGTATGTTAGACTCTGGAAAAATACCCTTAGGTTTGAGACCAGACAAGAGGAAGAATACACTTGAGTCCTGGACCAGCGACAAACTGGAGCTCCCGGTTCGGCTCTGAGCATCTTGGTGGGAAGCAAACCCGTCAGCCACACGCCCTTCCTGCCTATCGGGACAGAGCACTGGCGTGCAGAGGAAAGCACAGCTGAGCGCAGCATGCAGGCTTGACAGCTTTCCACCAGTGACACGTCACAGCGCGAGCACGAAGCACGTGTCCTCTGGAACTTCCCCCCAGTCCAAGCAGACAGGTTCCTCCTCCCCAGCTGGTGATGACCCCCTCCCAGCAGGGACCGCAGACGGCAGATCATGTGTCAAGGGGAAGGAGGGTCTTGGAGCCTTGTTGGATCTGCCCTGTAGAGCTCAAAAGAAGGAACTTGTATTTCTCTGAAAGTGTGGTTGTTCAGACTCCACGGTCGCCGAGAGCCCTCATTCCAGCAGCGGTGTGTGTCAGTGCGGTGAGACTGGACTGGCCTCCCTCCTGCTGTCTGGTTAAGTAACAGCCAAACTGACCAGTGAGTCATGTACCCTGGGGTACTGGGCTGAGTGCTGGACCACCAAATATGTCCACCTGCTGAACCTTATTTGGAAAAAGGGTCTACCAAGCTGTCATGAAGTCAAGGCTGGGCAGACGAGCTCATCCTGGACCCTCCAGCTGGGTCCTGAATCCAGACAGGTGTCCTGATGACAGAGGAGAGGGCAGAAGACGGGAGGAAAGAGGTTACATGGAGATGAAGGTGGGGGTTGGAGGGACATGTCCACACTCTGAGGAATGGTGAGGGCTGCTGGTCACCACGGGACCCTGGGAGAGGGCCCTCAGCACCTGCACGTGGAACCAGAGCTCCCGACACTTGGATTTTGGACTTCTGGCTCTGAGAATCACCCAGATTATGGTAATTTATGGCCACCCTAGGAAAGTAATACATCACGTGTTAACCATCTGTTATCGTAACCTTACCTGGATGGTTGGCACACTGGATTCAGAATGCCACCTCATGTCACAGGAATTCATAAAACTGCAGATACTTTATCCGATGCACTCACAGTCTCTGCATGCACAGTCTTCTTCCAACCCCACCTGCCTTAAAATAAGAATAGTAGATCTAAATAAAGAGAGATGTCTCTTCCAATACTGTGGACAAAAAGCTGGTGATGGAAACTATGTCCCACATCTATTAAAGATTCTTGAAAGTTCTCCATGTGCCCAGCACTCTGCTGAGCATGGAGGGATGAGAGGGAAGGAGTGGGATCGGCTCAGAGTCTCCTTGGAGGCCACCTGGGTGGATGAGGGTCGCATGGCAGGGGTTGAGGGAGACGAGAGCTCCATCGGAGGGGAGTGCTGTGATCTTGTCTGTCCGGCTGGCCTCAGGCCTGAGCTGGGCGGGGAAGCAGGTGTGTCAAAGCCAGAACGTCAAAGTAGGGGACATGTCACTAGGCACACTTATACGGAGCACATTTTCATGGATAATTCTTGGCTGGTCCTGAGACTCTTCAGACTTGAGAAAAAAAATTCTCTGAGCTCAGACTTCCAGAATTTACCCGCTCTGCTTTCTTTCTCGGGCTCATAACAGAAGACATCGTTCTCTGCAGCCTGAAGATTTTTTTCCCCCTTAACACTCACCAGGCTGCCTAACCAAACCTGCCGGCCAATTAACTCACTGCAGCTTAATTTGACTGTTCCTGGGCTTCTTTTTCTGGAACCATCTACTTTTGTTGCTAAAATTACACTTGGCTATCCTGAACTTGGTTCAATTATAATTCTCACTTCTGAGGATTTGTTTCCTACAAAAAGATCCTCTGTAGCACCATGGAAATATCTCCACTTTTCCTCGTTACCTGCTCAGAGGCTGGTTCCCTGGCACCGAGGCCTGGAGCCCAGCTCTCTCAGGGGCCTGGGGGGAGCTGCCCAGCCTCCCAGGAGCCTCGCGGGGATGGGGCAGCGGGGCAGCCCTCTGATGCACTCACGGCATTTACAAAATAATCTAAGGGATCTGCAGTATCTACAGAATAATCTAAGGGACCCGCAGTGTCTACAGAATAATCTAAGGGACCCGCGGTGCCTACGGAATAATCTAAGGGACCCGCAGTGCCTACGGAATAATCTAAGGGACCCGCGGTGTCTACGGAATAATCTAAGGGGCCCGCAGTATCTATAAAACAATCTAAGGGACCTGCAGTGTCTACAGAATAATCTAAGGGACCTGCAGTATCTATTGGGAAAATTTTCTTCTTCGCTTGCTCCTAATCATCTTAAAAATAAAAAACAGCAGAACTAGGTAATGAGTTAAAAGTGTTTATCCAGAACTTAGGAGTTGAGAGGGAACCTGAGTTTGGATGAAAATTGCATCATTTCTGTGCCTTGCGCAGTGAACCTGAGAGAATCGCCCTGTCCCCGGAGGACCTACCATGTGCCACATTCATATCCTCCAGTCTGACTTCAACCTTGCTAAACAGACAGCATCTTTTTCTCCAGAGGAAGAATTAGTGTTTGAGAGTTTACGGCCAGCAGTGTGGGGGAGGCTTTAAGTCAGGCCGTCAGAGGCGCATCTGCAGGCCCGCCACACCCTGGCCCAGCAGAGGGCTGAGAGCTATCGCTTGTCATTTCCACAGGGAGCCCACAGAGTGGTTTCTGGGCCTAATGCATGTGTGAGTCAGAGTGCTCCACACCACTGTCCTAGAGACTGCTGTGCATATAAGCACTGCAACATCGCAAAAGAAATTCTGCAATTAAAAAAACAAAATCAGTCTTACCCAACTTCTCTCCTTCATGAGCGGGACCCACTTCCAATCTTCTCTGTAAGTACTCTAAACTGTATCTTTGTTCTTCCTACATAAAATTTCTCCTTGTACACTGAAAAAAAAATTAACTCTATTCAATTCATCATTTACTTACTTAAAAAAAAATTTATCAACTAGCATACCCAACCAGTGTCCAGAGGTTATGAGATGTTGGTCCAGGTCATTCTGGATGATATAACTGGCTGTGGTTCCCACACCCAGGATGAACTCAGTCCTGGGAAACCCCTCCTTACATTGTGCCTGTAGTTAATCCCTTTTTGAAGTTGGAACTTACCCCCAAACACCGTCTTAGTTTGGGCGTCTTTACTAAATGACACTTTGGCCTTTTCTCCTCCCAGTCTGCCAGGCCAGGTTATTTAAGCGTCTCAATCTTCTAAGCTCTATCCCCCTACAGAACATATTTGTACATGACCATTGGTGAACTCTGTGATGTGGGCTGGCCACTTGCTGGTGAGAGCTCAGTGCACGAGGGACAGAAGCTGAGGTGCCCAGGAGGGACCTGCCCAGAGGCCAGCCCTGCCCACCTGCTGGGGACCTGAGGAGGAGCTCCTGGGGCTCTGTGTGCCAGGAGGGAGGGAGGAGGCATCAGGCCTGCAGGGATGCTGGGCTCACTTCCAGACTCCCCGTGGTAAGCGGACACTGCTGGGCAGATACTTGGCTCCTAGCCCTACAGTCTCACCTCCCAGGCAGAGCAACCCTCCCTTCCTCCCACTGTCTGAGGATAGAGTGGGAATCCATGTAATCCTCTGGGTCCATCACCCTCTGTTACCCCCCATCTCCCTGCACTCTGCTGTCTCTGCTCCTATAGGAGGGGTCCTTGCCCTTCAGGCTCCTCCTCTGAGGAGAGAAACGCAGGAGGCACTTATGGGGGATGAGGCCAGTGAGGCTGCAGGTGCTCAGTTGCCAAAGGCCCTGCTGTGTCCACTCTGAGCCCCCATCTCTGTGGCCAGCCTGGGTCAGCACTGGCGGTCCTCCCCCAGGTAGGTGGGGTGCTCCCTGGGGCTGTGGGGCCTTGGCAGTTTCTCCCTTCAGCCATCGAACATGAGCTCCCTTGTTGGACCCATTCAAGGACTTTATCTCTGCATTGCCTTGTGTTCAGAGTGGGGGGAAGAGGAGCACTCAGGGCAGGCTCAGGGCAGGCTCAGGGCAGGCTCAGGGCAGGCTCAGGGCGGGGATGGAATAGTGGCAGCTCCTGGCCCTACCCGCCGGTCTTCACTTTATCAGTCTGTAAAGCAGCAGGGATCACAGATAGTAATCATCTGATTGCTAATGGATCAGAGCAATGAGCACAATCGACTTTTGCATGCTGAGAAGTTGCTGTTTCCCACACTTGTTCTAGGGTGCTGCCAAGCACCTGCCAGGGGCCTTGCGCCTGCCAGTGAATTCTCGCAGGTGCATACCCAGCTCAGAATCCACACCTTTCTTGGTCTACAATTTAAGTCATGAACTAAGAATTCAGATAAGCCTGCTGCAGTGCGAACACTCCCTCCAGCTGCCCCTAACAAAGCCCTGATCTCTAGGGTGTGAGCAGACGTGAAGAGATTACTCTGGTGGAGTTGGGAGAAGGGACACAAAGTCACAAGTGAGTGGGAGGAAGGGACACAAAGTCACAAGTGAGTGGGGAAAGGACAAAAAGGTACAAGTCAAACAGCAAAGGAGGAAGCAGAAAGGGGCCCAGTTTATATCGATTGTTGCATTGAGAGTTTTTAGGCAAGTCATGATTGACACAAAATGAACTCAACGGCTGGTCTCCTGCATTCCGGGTATGGAGGCTGGGCATGTGTGCACTCAACTTCATAAGCATTTGACACTGAATTTACACAAGATGAATGTTTGCTCTTCTGGAGTGGTCCCCCAGCTCTCTCGGGGAGTGATCCATTTTACATTACTGGGGTCTGATCAAACTGAAAAGCTTCTGCACAGCAGAACACAGTAAGTAAAGCAAGTAGAATGCCCTCAGAATGGGAAAGGATATTTGCAGGTTATGTCTCTGACAAAGGTTGGATAACCAGAATCCACAGATCCACCAGAATCAAACTTATTAATAAGAAAAGAACAAGTGATCCCATTTCACTGTGAGCAGGAGACTTGAACAGAAGCTTCGCTGAAGAAGACAGGTGCACGGTCTACAGACACATGAAAAAATGCTTATCATCTTTAATCATCAGAGAAATGCAAATCAAAACCACTTTGAGATATCCTCTAACTCCCCCATCACAAAATCCCCAAACTACAAATGTTGGCATGGATATAGAAAAAAGGGAACACTTCTGCACTGCTGGTGGGAATGCAAGCTAGTATGTTACTTTTGGAAAGAAGTTTGGAGAACACTTAGGGATCTAAAAGTAGACCTGCCTTTTGATCTTGCAATTCCTCTACTAGGTGTATATCCAAAAGACCAAAAATCACTTTACAACAAAGATATTTGCACCAGATTGTCTTTTGCAGCTTAATTTATAATAGCCAAGTCATGGAAGAAGCCCAAGTGCCCATCGACCCAAGAATGGATTAATAAATTGTGGTATATGTACACCATGGAATATTATACAACCTTAAAAAAGATGGAGACTTTACCTCTTTTATGTTTACATGGATGGAGCTGGAACATATTCTTCTTAGAAAGGATCTTAAGAATGGATGAAAAAGTATCCAATGTACTCAGTACTATTATGAAACCAATTTATAATCACTCATACTTTCATATGAAAGATAAAACACAACTATAGCCTAGGATGAAGGAGGGAAGAGGAAGGGGACGGTTGGATGGAGGGAGGATGGGACCACATCTATGAAGGGAATGGTGGGACCCCATCTATGGTGCATATTGCAAGGGTACATGTCAAATCTATTAAATGTAGAGTATAAATGTCTTAACGCAATAATTAAGTGAGGTGAAGGCTATGTTAACCAGTTTGATATAAGCATTCCAAATTGTGTATAAAATCAGCACATTGTACCCCATAAATGCAATAATGTATACATGATTTATGTATTTATGACTTCATAAAAAAAAGCAAAAGAAGTTCAAAAAAGAAAAAGAATTTACACAAGAAAAAACAATCAACTCTGGCTCCGTAGTAAATGCTGAGACAGGTATACATAGCTGTTGGGTTTGTGATTCACAGCTATTAAATTCCTTAGACAGGTGATAAAAACTTTTTCTTGGGGCAGGAAAGTATGAAACAAGATGAAGAGGAGTATAAAACCGTTTTTATACATGGGACTTTGATACAGTTTTATAATGCTGAGTGATGAATAGACATCAGCTCAGAATTCACACCTAATCAATTCAACTAGCTGTATAAACCGTGGCCCCAGAACGCAGAGCAGGAAGATAAACTGAGGCACATTGTGAGATCTCCTTGGCTCCAGTTCCAATGTATAATTTCATTTTAAGGGACATAAGGAAAATATTTTTAAAATGCAAAATATATTCTTTGCTTTTCTGGCACTCAAGCCACATAGTGTAAAAACATAAATTCATATATTGAATGGCATTTTAAAATTTTTTGCAGTTTCCTGAGAGACAGTAACCCAACTGATTGGATACAAACTTGAATTAAAACAACTTAACCTGGTGTTCAAGGCCCACCAGCATCCACCCTCCCACCACCTTGCACAAACCACTTCTCACCATGCAGTGTCTGGTCCAGGGGATGAGATAAAAAGCCTTCCAGCCTAGATGTACCCCCTACCTGAGTCGCTGCTGCGTTCTCCCCAGACAGTGCCTAACAGCACAGGGTGTGGTGTCTTTCTCCCAGTTTGTCTGGTAAATAATCACAGTCTGACTTGAGATGTATTTTGAATTTCACATTTCACTTCTCAGAAAAATCTCAACTCAGTACGCTAACTGTGAGGGAACGCCACCAGGATGCATAATTTAAATGTTTCAATTTTTACCTGAAGTTTTTGGATGAACAAAAGGATCTGGAATGTACTCTCACTCGTCATTTAAATAGAAATCGCTTGCTAAAACACAGAGCATGGAAACAATATATTCTTCCAGGCAATTCGGAAAGTAGTTACAGCAAAGACAGGAAAGGGCCTTTAATTCTTGTATCTTTGTGTGTGAGCAGCTGCCATGAGGAAGGTGTGGGTGCCAAACCTCACAGGACAGGGACAGTTCACGCTCGGACATTGTCAGGACCTGCTGCAAAAGGACAAAAAGAGGAAATAGGCCACACACTGTACGTCTGAACATCCGAGCCAAGAAACCACTGCGTGCATGATGTTCTGACCTCCAGCCTTGACAATATGCCACCATGGCACCTGGAGGCTGAGGTTTGACTTGAATTCCCAGACACCTTGGTGCCTGGCCCAGGAGTGTGGCTACATGTGGAGGACTGGTCCCTGTGCTGGGCACTGTGTGGTGTGTGAGGGGCTCTGGGTGCTGGGTACTGTATTCTGGTCACTGTATTCTGGGTGCTGAGTTCTGAGTACTGGCTGTTGGGCACTATATTTGGGTTCTGGGTGCTATGTGCTGTGTGTCGGGTGCTGGACAGTGGTGCTGTATAATGGGCACTGTGTGCTAGGTGCTGGGTGCTGAGTACTGTATGCTTAGTGCTAGGTGCTGCATGACAGTGCTACATGCTGGGTGCTGGGCACTGGTAGGTGCTATGTGCTGGCTAGAGGCACTGAGTGCTGGGTTCTGGGTGCTAGCTGTTAAGTGCTAGGTGCTGAGTACTGCATGCTGGCTGCAGCCACTGAGTGCTGGGTTCTGGGTACCACTGTTAAGTGTTGGGTGCTGGCCTACTATGCTTCTCTTTCTGCCCGTGTCTCTGTCCTATACTTCCAGGGGACTTGGCACATGGCAGAGGTGGCCTGTGAACCCTGGAAGTTTTCAGGCCCCCCTGGGAAAATCTTTTAGGTCTTTCTCAGCTGAACATGGGATTGAAGTTGGGGTCCATGGGATCACGTGACCATGACAATGAAAAGGACAGCTGAGTGGGCTGCGTGAACATCCCTAAAGTTCCTGGCTGCAGGGGACTGAGCCTGCTTCTGGTTGCCATAAAAGAGAAACAAATGATCATCATGGCCAAGGACGAACTCTACCCTAGGGCACAACCAGTGCAGGCTGGCCTTGGCTCCTGTCCTCATCGAGATGCCCTGTGTGACCAGCCCTCCTCAGAGGGTCTATGTGGATCTCTGTGGGAGCTCATGGTCTGAGAAAGAAGCCAGTGCAGAGGGATGGTAGCTGGTCATTGCTGAAAGCAGTCTCGAGTAGGAAACTGTGTCAAAAAAAATCTCCCAAACATATCCCATTAGAATTCTGAAGCTTTTACTCATAAATCTATAAAGAAACACTTTTAATAAACTAGCGTCTGTCAGAAGACAGAGGCCCTGATATTTAGGTAGAAATCCTCACAAAGACTGCTTTGTGGTGGGTCATTTTCCCAGCCCGACTCCCTTGGTGGGTGACAGTTTGTCCACAGCAGCCCAGGTAAAGCCGGGGCAGGCATCTATATCTGTGTTGCTGGGCTGCTCTGAGAATGGGTGTCTGGAAGTGGGATTGTGGAGCAGAGGAACATAACTCTGCAGACTCTGCTCACATAGATTGCCACACTGCTGTTGAGAGAGGCGGTTCTGGTTTCTATTTCCACTGGTGAGGAAAAATATTGCTATTTCACCTACCCTCTCAAACATCAAATATTATTTTGCTAAATTGCCAATTTGAAAGATGAAAAAAGTTTCATAATTTTCCCATTTACATTTAAAATTACTGTGAAGCTGAGCATTTTTCATACGTTTAATACTTTTTGTGTGACTTATCTATTCAAAGCATTTGTCTCCTCAGTGGTAGATAAGTGCACCTCCGATTTGGAGGATAATGAATAAGGCTCTGCTATATTTACTGCCTAGGTTTTCCTTAATATGCTCTTTGTCTTTTAATGACAGAAAGAAAGAAAAAACATTACTTCATGGCAATAAATATTAATGAGCTAAACTCTCCTATTAGATGACAAAGACTAGTGGATTAGGATAAAATGTAGAGCCCACTTATAGGAAACACACATAAAACAACATGGTAATTTAATGACAATTATGATAAGGAAAACGCTGCCGGGTATTGACCATTATTTACTGTATAAAACACAGCATACTTCCTCAGGGAAGCTGTTGTTGACAGGACATCCCTTTTCTAAGCTGTCGTATGACCCTTACTTTGCACTGGTAGCACTTAGCTTGTGAGCTACTTTATGAGACGCCTGTGACTGTGCTTGGTCAGCGGGTGTAAGGAAACCGTGTGTTTCCTCAGGGAAACTGTGCTTCTCATCGCTGACTCACTCAGTAAGTGACTGCTCACTGATGGACTCTAAATTCATTATCTCATTTAATTCAACCCTGTGAATAGCTTATTGCCCACCAAATTGCAAGTGGAGAGACAGGCGCTGAGAGGCAAAGTGGGTTTCCTAAAGCCATGCTGGTCCCGAGAGATGGAAGCAGCCAGAGTGGAAGCCCCATCTGACTGGGGGACGCAGGTATGACTGGGGGACGTGGGTCTGACTGGGGGATGCGGGTCTGACAGGGGGATGCAGGTCTGACTGGGGGACGCAGGTCTGACTGGGGACATGGGTCTGACTGGGGGACGCAGGTCTGACTGGGGACATGGGTCTGACTGGGGGACGCAGGTCTGACTGGGGGACGCGGGTCTGACTGGGGACATGCATCTGACTGGGGGACGCAGGTCTGACTGGGGACATGGGTCTGACTGGGGGACGCAAGTCTGACTGGGGACATGCGTCTGACTGGGGGACGCGGGTCTGACTGGGGACACGAGTCTGACTGGGGGACGCGAGTCTGACTGGGGGACATGGGTCTGACTGGGGGACGCGGGTCTGACTGGGGGACGCAGGTCTGACTGGGGACATGCGTCTGACTGGGGGACGCAAGTCTGACTGGGGGACACAGGTCTGACTAGGCGGGCCCATGGCCTGGGATCAATGCCTGGGGTTAGGGATGAGACATTAGGAGCCACTCACTGGGAAAAGAGAAGGGCAGGAAGGGGAGGACAGACATGTTCACTTAAAGCCAGGGTCAAGTTCAAGGTGACAACCATTTAATGGAAAAAGTGGGACCGTTTTTTAGATTAATAAGAGGATCCATACAATTAGGCCACATTGCTTGATTGTTTGCGTTTGTAAGGTAAAGTCCAAGTCTTAGTCGTGACCTTATCCAAGAAGTTGTTTGGTAAAAAAGATACTGTTCAATGAGGCTGTATGGACCTTGGGGTCGTTGTGCTGAGTGGGAACTTGTGGATACAGTAACTAAGTGCTTTCAGAGGGAAGGTGTAAGTGAGCAGAACCTCATTTATAGGAGACAACGTGGCTCCCAAGCTTAGATCAAAGACACAAGGTATAAATTAAGGACCTAATAAATTTGAATAGTTTAACTAAAAATGTTACTTAAAACATTTCTATCAAACATTGCATCAGAGAGATTAATATTATAATCCTTTAAAGCTGCTGTGAAACATTTTCAAAATAGTAATTTATATGCTAGTCCACAAAAATAATATTAATTAATTGTAATGCATTAAACTAAAAATTAATTGAAAGGATATTCATACAGAGGGAATTGCTTGTAAAGTTTAAAGAAAATAGTTTTTAAAAAATCCCATTAGCTCCTAGGATGACTCTTGAATACTCAGAGAAGACCGTTCAGGCTTCTAGAGCTTATAAGGACCCAGCTCAGCAAAGCAGGAGTGCCCAGGACATTAGTCTATGAAGACGGGACGGTCAGCCTTCTAGAGCCTATGAGGACCCAGCTCGGCAGGCCCAGGACATTAGTCCATGAAGACGGGACGGTCAGCCTTCTAGAGCCTATGAGGACCCAGCTCGGCAGGCCCAGGACATTAGCGCATGAAGGCAGGAAAAGAGGCCACTTGATCAGCCCTTCTCTTGGGGAACCCTCCCTCCAGTTAGGGTTCTGTGCACAAGTCTCCAATCCTATGGCACAGAAACGATGCCCAGACTGCGGCCCCCACCTTCCTCCTTGCTTTCACATTGTGGAGTGACACATGGGTCTTTGGCCTATGAGACCTCAACCTTCAGCTGAAACTTGACCCCACCTGAAGGTGTCCTGTGCCCACAGGCCAGCCGCCCTCTCTCCATCTTGTGTCCCTACCCCTGCAGGAAGCTTTGCGAGAGTGTCCTTCCAACAGGAAAGCCTGGGCCATCTAAAAACCTACAACTTTTAGGATCCTTCAGAGGATCGAGGTCCCCAGGGCAGGTCCGCATCTTCAGAGGGATCCAGGGAGGATTCTCCTGCCTGAGCAGGACTCTGAGCTGTAGACAGGGTGATGGATGTGCAGTTATTCCAACACTGCTGGGGATGGTGTAGATTGGCACGAGGGTGGGGAGTCTTGGGAGCTCAAGGGAAGCCCCATGAGGGTGGTGGCGTCCTGGGCACTCAGGGGAAGCCCCATGAGGGTGGTGGCGTCCTGGG
>NW_003852402.1:1807801-1821462 GCF_000181295.1 Otolemur garnettii
TGCTGTCTTTCCTGCAGAGACCTCATCAGGCTCTCACACAGAAGACCAGAAGACCCCTGGCCCTACAGGGGAATGAGAGCAGCTGTGGCCAACCATGTCCAGGGCCTTCTCTGTAGCACACATCTGCTCTCAGGGTGAAGGACTCTGCCCGGGGCAGTTCTGGGTCCTGCCCCAGCCAGAGAGAGCCACTTCTCCCCACTCCAGCCCTCCCCAGCCTCTTGTCTGACTTGAGTGGAGAAATGTAGCCCCTGGCAAATGGCTCAGGGAGTGAACAGAGCCCAGACACCACCAACTGCACTGGTTTCCTAGGGCTGCCACGCAGTGTCCCACAGACTTGGTTTACAAAAAGAGAAAGTCATTCTCATAGTTCTGGAGAGCAGAGTTTGAAGTCTTGGTGTCCAGGAGCCACGCTACCCCAGGGGGCTCTCAGGGAGGGCCCTTCCCAGCACCCCTTGGTATCGGCTGTGTCACTCCTGTCTCTGTCTTCCTGGTCACAGGACCTTCTTCTCATAAGCCTGGGTCTCCTCCTCCTCCTCCATCTCTCATGAGGACACTTGTTGTTGTATTGAGGGCCTGTCTAGACAATCTGGAATGGTCTTGAGATCCCAAACTTAATTATACCTGCAAAGACCCATTTTTCACACTCACAGTTTCTGAATTTAAGGTACACATGTCTCATTTAGGGGCACCGTTCAACAAGCCACACTCACCCAAAGACTGAAAATTAAGCAGAAGATTGTAGGACACTCCCTGCACCCCATAGCCAACCGCCACAGAAACAGGGCTCCCGAATAATGACAGCAAATTACTCAGTATCATGACCGTGGAAAGAACTGCAGGCACAGCCTCTCTCTGAGGAAAAATACGGGGTACAGGCCAGGAGGGGACGCAGAGACAAGAACTCTGCCATGCATGCGAGGCCCTGTCACCTGCGGCTGCCACAGATAGAGACGTGGCTAACACCAGTCCTCACACAGAGAAAGCCGCTGGGCTACCCAGCACCTAGTTTTCAATGACAACAAATTTAAAAAGAATACGGAGAGTGAAGGGGGGAGGAGTCTGAAGAGGCATAGCAGCTGTAGGGACCCCAAGTGAGCAGTCTGCATCCTGACAGGCATCCCCCAAACTGCCACATTTGCAAAAAAAAAAAAGAAAGAAAGAAAATCTGAGAAACTGTTAAAGACAAGAGATGTTCAAAGAGAGACGACAGTGACATGTAAGAGGCATCTTGGATCCTGAAATGGAGAAGAAGCATTAGGCAAAACATAAGGAAAGTTGGACCACGTGGGACCGTGGGTTCATGAGGCTGTGTCGCTCTGGGTTTACTGAGCCAACTCTGTTCATGCTTGGCTTACGATACTGTGTCCATATTGATTCTTGCGACAAGGTATCATATCGGTGTGAGATTTTAATAGTACAGGGAACTTTGTGTGGGGCACAGGCAGTCTCCCTGCACTATCTGTGCAACATGCTTGTGAATCAGAAACTTTTCTAAAGTAAAAAGTTTATTGAAATAGTTTTGTAAAGGGTTGGCACACTTTAGCAGCAAACAATTTTTAATTTACAAGAATGCAAAGTACTTTTTACCTTTTAAAAATTACTATATAAGCAAAAAATTTTGACAACAAAAAATTAATAAAATCAGCTCTGCCTGCCTGACTCTACCACCAGGACAGACCCTTTTGGTTCCCCCTTCCCAGGTTTTTGGCTCACCTGATCGTATGGACCAGGCTTTTTTCGGAGTTGGATCTTTTATTCTGCTTGTCCAGAGACTGTTTTCTGGGCTGCTCCCTTTTGAAAATAAAGTTCTAAAATGTAACAAGTGAACTGCGTTCCCCTGGGTGACTCGCTACAATTACACACAACACACCAGTGAGTATCCTCTCTCCCTCTTCTAGAAGCATCTCCCTCTTCTGTTGAATGATTTCTTGGGATGCCATCGCAGAATTCATGCTTTAGAGTCAGATGATAAGAACCCTTTAATGCTTCCTCAAATTTAAAAATACGATTGAAAATATAAAATTACTTCACAACAAAGGAAAATTGAAAACAGAGGACTTTGCATCACCGAGGTCTGCTTCCCTGGCAGAATGAGAAGTGAATTCTTCCCTGGCAGAATTCAGCTCGGTGAATGAGAGGTGAGAACTTCCTCCCACGCTGGGCAGGCACCTGGCACACGTGGTTTTGCTATGAACACCTGACATGAGTTAAATGCTTAGCAACATCTCCTCTCTCTCTTTCTCTCCTTCCTTCCTTCCTTCTTTTTTTGAGACAGACTCTCACTATGTCACCCTGGGTAGAGTGCTGTGGCATCACACCTCACAGCAACCTCAAACTCTTGGGCTCAAGCAATACTCTTACCTCAGCCTCCCAAGTAGCTGGGACTACAGGTGCCCACCATAACGCCTGGCTATTTTTAGAGACAAGATCTCACTCTGGCTCAGACCGGTCTCAAACCTGTGAGCTCAAGCAATCCACCTGCCTCGGCCTCCCAGAGTGCCGGGATTACAGGTGGGAGCCACTGTGCCCCGCACTTTAGCAACATATTTCAAGCATGGGAAGATGTATCAAATCTGTTAGTGATACTTTCTTATCTCAAAGCATTTTTAAAGATAAGTGAAGTTTAGCTGAGTAGCATCTTTCGGTTCCTCTGATATAGTTACCTCATGCTGAAGTCAGCTTCTGTTTTCCACGCTCACAGGATGGTGTTTATACGATGCGTGTGCACACAGGTACACAATGCGCTTGGTGATTTCCGTTGCTGTCTGTGAACAGCACTCTGCCGTCTCTCTTTGGCAACTTGCCCCTGTTCACACACCGTCAAGTCCTGGGCTTCCGCCTGCAGGGAGATGCTCACGGAGGTTAGTTCCTTCCTGCACAGGTGATGGTGCCACTCATGTGACCACACCATCGGTTCTGCAGGCACCTGTTTCGGTGTTGGCTTGTTCCCAAACTGCTGGACCACTTGGTCTCTGTGTCCTTCCTCCAAGTTCTCAAAGTGCTGCTCAATATGGTCAATTCCTGGAGCTGCCACACAGAGTGTGGACGTGCGGGGCCAGGCTCCCGGGGCTGTGAGCATCATGGGGCAGGACGTTTAGAGCAGGTCTTGTGGCTGCAGCCAGGGAGGAGGGTCTGGGAGGGGCACTGTTGGAACATGGAGGGAATACTGAAGATGGGAGTCCTGGGTGAAGGGGGAGCTGCCACCTCTGAGGGCCCCCTGGCTACAGAGCAGGGCCTGCAGTGGGTTAGTCGGGGGAAGGGCTGAGGACAAGTGCCACCTCACAGATGGGCAGGCCGATTGCACAGTGACCTCTCTGTCATTTCCCCCAATCTCAGGGGGCTCTGCTTTCGGCTAATGGGAGGCAGAGGACACTGGCTTCAGAGCACTGCTCCTGAGCTCATGACCCTCATCCCCCCCCCGTACTCCTGAGTTCATGTCCCTCGTCCCCCACCCCATACTCCTGAGTTCATGTCCCTTGCCCCCCGCCTCTCCCTGTACTCCTGAGCTCATGACCCTCGTTCCCTACATCTCCTTCACCCAATTAGAAGCTTGTGTTTGTTATATTTTGTCTTGCATTTCTAGCTGAATTGTGTCTTTAGGAGATTTTTATTTTTTTAATTTATTTGTTCTGCTCTATTGCCAGACTAGAAGTTTAGCTGCACAGACAGGGCCCATGACAAGCTGCCTTGGGACTTTCCGTGCTCAGGCAGCTGTCCTGTGGTGAGCAGAGAACCAACCTGGGTTTTGCTACCCCAATACTTGTGGGCTCACACATGGGGGGGTGCCTGCTTCTGTGGGGGCTATCAGGAGGCTGCTTTGATGAAGGCCAGGCTCAGCCCCTGCTGCCCCCCGAGAAGGCACCAGCTCAGGCCCAGCCTGACACTGGTAACTGCTTCTGTGGCTGCAGGTGGGCTTGGGGCCATTGGCTCTTTGCCTGCCTAGTGCAGTAGCCTCTTCCTCTAGACGGCTGGCCCCACGGGCAGCAGCCCTGCGCTGTCCTCTGTCTGTTTTCTGTCATCTCCAGCAAATGTACTTGCTCTGTGTACTTTCTCCTGTCTGGGATCAAATCCCCTCATTCTGGTCAAAAGTCTCAAGAGTTTTCTCTGAGGGGCACCACTGCAGTGTGGGCTGTACCCAGAGTGGGGGTCCTGCCCACGCCCAGACCCACCAGGGGCACCACTGCAGAGTGGTGTGTACCCAGGGTGGGGGTCCTGCCCACGCCCAGACCCACCAGGGGCACCACTGCAGAGTGGTCTATTCAGAGGGTGGGGGTCCTGCCCATGCCCAGACCCACCAGGGGCACCACTGCAGAGTGGTGTGTACCCAGGGTGGGGGTCCTGCCCACGCCCAGACCCACCAGGGGCTCCACTGCCTGTCTGGTTCCCTCCAAATTCCTATGTGGAAATTTACTCACACAACCCAGAATGTAACAATTTTTAGAGACAAGTCTTTAAAGACATGATTAAGCTAATGGGGTCACATGGGGGAGCCCTAATCCTGATAAGGAGAGGAGGTCAGGACAGGGACACAGGGAGAGGACAGCCTCTAGGAGCCAAGGGGTGAGCCCTCAGGACAAACCGACCCTGCCGACCCTGTGCCTCCGTCTGCGGCTTCTGGCCACTGGAACTGTGAGCAAAGTTTCATTCTGAGCTGTGCAGTCTGCAGTGTGTTGTTCGGCTGCTGTAGCAGACAGGAACCTCTGGCCCCTCGGGTGCATCCGGGGATGGAGGGATGACCCCCCCCCGGAGGCTTTTGCTGAGGTCAGTGGGACAGAGATGCTGCTGTTCCCATTCTGACCAGTGGGCATCCAGGCCTGGGCAGCTGGTGGGTGTTCTCATGGCTCTGAGTAGGGGTTAGTGCTGGGACATGAATTAGTAGAGACCTGGCCTGGCAGAGGGATGGAGGGGCTGCCCCTGGGGCCATCTTGGGGCTGTGCTGGCAGTGGCCCCTCCTGCCCATCTGGCTCAGCCTGTGGATGTGGCCCCCAGGGGAGTCCACCCAGATCCTCATTCCAGCACCTTCCCCCTGCTGGGCATGAGGGGCGATGGGAACGCAGGTGGACGGCAGCAGGCTGCTTCTCCTCCTGTTTTCCTTTGTTTAAGCTAGTGGCTTGATCTTTGTAGAACATGACTTTTCCCTGGAGGGTTAAGTGAGCAGATTTCTGGAGCTGGAAATGGCAGTAGTCATTAGGTTAACCCTGCTTCCTCTTAGCCCACGTCCCGGTTGTCCTGGAAATGAGAGGAGCGTAAAGATGGAGTGTCGGTCCCGGCCATGGAGTGTATAGTCTGGGGATCCGTCCCGTCCTCCGTGGATCACTCCACAGCCAGTTTCTGCTGAATCATAACATTTTCCTCATGAGGACAAACTGTTCAATTTCCCATCATTTCAATGGACGTTATGGTGACATATACTTGCTGGAGAAAATTAAGTTCTGTGGAGTTTCTTTGTTGGTTTGTTTTTGGAGGGGGTAAGGCCAATAACTGTGAATAAAAGTAATCAATGTGCTGCTCTTTGTATCGGAATTGATGCTGCTGACGTAACTGAGAAGCTCATTTCATTTAGAATTGCTAATTATGAAATGTTACAAAGAGTCATGCTGGACTATATGTATTTCAAGCTGGGGGAGAAATTTATGAGAGGGGAATGTGGTCTCAGGGACTTACGGAAACACGAGGAAGATGCTGCCCACCTGTGACCTGAGGAAGGCCCAGGAGGATGCAGCCGGGGGCACGGTCTGGATGCCGCCAGGATGGGGAGCAGAGGGGAAGAAGGCTCCGTGACCCCAGACTCAGCGTCCACCCAATTACAGGGTCTCCAGCCCCCCAGTGTGATAAGCCCAAGATTACACCCTTGATCTGGAAATTACTTCACAAACCAAAGAGAAGTCCTTGCAGATTCTTCCCCCACCAGCGCTGGCTCGGGCTCCCAAGGACACCACCATATAGGACCTGGCACGGAGGTGTCCACGCTCGGAGCTGGTTGAGGCTTCCCAGCCTGAGTCCCCTTCAATCGTGTAGGTGTGCTTCTCCAGGACACGGGGGCCCCTCTCTACCCCTCCCTGCCCCCAGCCCGAGTCCCCTTCAATCGTGTAGGTGTGCTTCTCCAGGATACAGGGGGCCCCTCTCTACCCCTCCCTGCCCCCAGCAGCTCTGACACGGAGTTCTTAAAACGATTGACTACTTTTTAAGCATCAGCACTTCTTCTTTTTTTGAGATAGAGTCTTACTCTGTCACTGGGGCTGGAGTGCCACAGTGTCATCATAACTCACAGCAAACTCAGACTCTTGGTCTGAAAAGGTCCTCCAGCCTCAGCCTCCTGAGTAGCTGGGACTACAGGTGCCCATGTGTCCACCTCATCCAATTATTTGATTTTTTATAGAGACAGAGTGTTGCTATGTTGTCCAGGCTGGTCTCAAACTCCTGGCCACAAGCGATCCTCTTGCCTCAGCCTCCCAGAGTGCTGGACTTCAGGAGCGAATCACTGTGCCTGGAGACTACAGGCTTGTTGGACGAAGATGGCATCTCATGGTAGGTAACATGATGATTGTGCATCAGGCATTGGGCCCCCCAGGTCTGGCCTAGCGCTGACCAGGTTGACACGCTCTGAATGTGGGTTTGGACCTTGCTCTCATTTGCCCCACTCTGAGCCTGTGGCAGCCCCACCCCCCGGGAGGTGGTGTTGGAGTGGCCAGTGGGTCTCTTGACCACACTCCACCACTCCTTGTAGCCTAGGAGAGATCGTCTTTGAAGGGAAGAGCTTCCTCAGCCTATCCCTGTGTCGTCAGGAGACCCCGAGACACCTGCCTGCAGAGCCCCACAGTTGGTGGCTGGCTGAGCTGCAGTGCCCCCCACCCCAGTGCTGCAGTGCCCCCCACCCCAGTGCCGCCTCCTCCCAGAGCAGAGGCAGGGAGGGTTCTCAGGGCAACTCAATATGTGCCCCTGGGGCCTGGAGACCTGGGAGTGGGGCCAAACTCCAGTCCAGAGGGGTCAGCAGAGGAACATGTGGGGGCAAGGAAGAGACAGTTTGTGGTGGAAGGGAAGGTGCCTGGGAAAGACGGTGGTGCTGGGAGAACTACACAAAGCCCCCTCCCCCTCCCCATGTGCCCTTGGGTCGCCCCCTCCATCCCAGAGTTTGGATGCAGCCTAACATGTTCCTTGGAAGTCTCTACCCAGGAGTCTTGTCTGCCTTGGACTGAAGGGTATTGACGGATGCACAGGACCTCGCCAGGAGCACAGGAGCTATAAGGGTCTATTATGGAGGCTCCTGCTCATGCAGGGTGGATCTGGCTGAGGGAGAGCTGAAGCCTGAGGTACTTGGTGGCCTCCTTCAAGAAGAAGAGGAAAGAACTAAACATTACAAATGCAAATTAGGGACAATGTTAAAATTTCTTTAGAACACAGGAGAAAAGAAAAATCACACGTGAATAGAGTTTTCTGAGACTCTGCAGATGGTTTTCCAGAAATGCCTGCAGAGAACTCTGGCCCCGAGGGCCCTCACCCCAGAGGGGGGTCTGTCCCCGAAAGGGTCAGTGCTGCAGTGCTCTGGCAGGGCCCCGAGCTTCCCCTCCGTTGGGCTCACTGTGCCTGGTTCCTGTGCCCCACCCCACCGTGGCTGCTGCATCCAGAGACATTTGTGGAGTCTCCCCTGGTCCCCCAGCTCTGAGAAGAGCAGCTGCTGAAGAGTATTCTTCCTGTCTGAAGGGTCAGGTTCTCCTGAGATTAAACCTTCTCCCTGGAAGCTCCTGAATTCAGACCGGGCAGTCAGCCCTGGCTGGGCTGTTACTGAACCCGCCACCTTAGGTGTATGTCGCTTTATAAGCGTTTGTCCGACATTTTTTTCCTGGTTAACTGTGGTTGTGAGTTTGGGGTGGGAGGACAAAGGGGACAGTGCCCATGAACATGACGCATTTGGAGAGCTCCTCGCTGCTGAGATGGAGTTTTCCAGGCTTCTCCCACCCTGCACAGCTACTCCTCTGCGTCTTTCCGCCCTGTGCTCCCCAGAAGCAGGTCACAAAGTTTAGCCTGAACCTGGTGATGGAGGGGGCAGTGAGGAAGTTTCAGAGCCTGTCCCCACGTGTAGCCTCTGCTGGGGCTGCACATTGAAACATCTGAAGTCTTCATGTGTGTTTCAGCCTCAAAAACACCCCCCATTCCCAGGATACCATGGGCATTGTGCCACCAGCTGCTCTGCACGGCAGGACAAGCGTTTATTAATTAGCCTACTGAAACGCATCTTGATGGCTCCAAAGCCTTGGCAATTATGAATAAACCTTCTATAAGTGTTTTTTTTTTTGCAGGTTTTTGTGTGGGCAAAGTGCTTTCAACCCCTTTGGATAAGCAAATACCATGACTTATCCAATAAATAGCATGACTGCTAGATCGTGTGCTCAGGACATGTTCAGTTTCCCGAGAAACTGGCAAGCTGCCTTCCAAGGTGGCTGAGCCACTGTGTAGTCCTATCACTGTGGACGGGAGTTTCTGCTGCTCTGGGTCCTTGCCAGAACCTGGGTTTTGGCCATTCTAACAGGTGTGCAGTGGTCTCACTGTGGGTTGAATTCATATTTCCACAATGACATGTCATGTAGAACACCAACCCCCATGTTCTTATTTCCATCCGTATTTTAGGTGACATGTCTAAGGAGGCCTTTTTTAGTTGGGTGGTTGGTTTGCTTATTTTTGACTTTTAAGGGCTCAACCAGTCTGTGGCTTTCATCTCACTTTCCTGGCATGGACATTCACAGCACAGAATTGTTTAATATTAATGAAATATACCAATTGTGTCTTTTACATATTGTGCTCTAGTTGTATGCAAAAGGCATTGCTACAAGCAAAGACATCTCGGTCTTCTCCTAAGCTATGTTCCAGGAATGGTTCCTTGAAACTTCTCTCACACAGAGATCCTGTAGAGTGGTCCCCGGCACCGTCTCACACACAGAGACCCGGGAGAGTGGTCCCCGGCACCTTCTCACACACGGAGACCCCGGAGAGTGGTCCCCGCACCTTCCCACACACAGAGACCCTGGAGAGTGGTCCCCGGCACCTTCCCACACACAGAGACCCTGGAGAGTGGTCCCTGGCACCGTCTCACACACAGAGACCCGGGAGAGTGGTCCCCGGCACCTTCTCACACAGGAAGACCTCTGTATTTGTTCCTCTGCGTGTAACATATTTTTCTCCTCTGGCTGTTTTTACAACTCTTTTTGTTATGGCTGGTTTTGGAGCATTTGATTATGATGTGTGTTGGTGTAATCTGCATGCTTCCCTCCCCTGGCCGTTGCTGAGCTTCTTGGATCTGTGCGTTTTTCACACACATTAGAAACATTTGGGCTATTACTACTTCAAACATTCTTTAGGCTCGACTCCTTCCAGGACTTCCATTATGCATAGATCAGGTCACCTGAATTTGTCTTAGAACACACTGTTGCTCTTTTCTCTTTGTAGATGTCTTTCGTCTCTATGTGTTTTGTTTCTGGTAGTATATGGGGCTGTGTCCTCACGTTCAGTAGCTCTGCTTCCTCGGTTTCTTCAGTATGGTAACCCCATCGAGGCGTTTTCATCTCATACATGTATTTTCATCCTTAGAAGTTTTATTGGACTGTATGTGTGTGCGTGTTTATCCTTATCTTTTGAGCATTTGGAATACAGTCATACTAATCAGCTTTTTAAATTATTTGTAGAGACAGGGTCTGCTCTGTTGCCCTGGCTGCCGTGTAGCAGCGTCATCACAGCTCTCTGCAACCTGAGCTCCTGGGTGCAGCAAACCCCATTACAGAGTGGCTGGGACTGCAGGCCTGTGTCACCACACTTGGCTGATTTTGTCTGTCTTTAGCAGAGATGGGGGGTCTCGTTCTTATTCAGCATGGTAATTGTTTCAATGTCCTTATTTTGAAGTTCTAACACCTGAGTTAGCTCTCAGTTATTTTCAACTGGTTGACTGATTTTCTGTTTATCGTATTTTTTGATTAAGTGCTTGTTGATTTATTGAATGCCAGAAATTATGCCTTTTGGGGTGTTGTACTTGTAGATGTGCTTGTAGTCCTGTAAATATTCTTGAATTTGTTTGGGGTTGTAATTGAGTCACTTGGAAACTGTTCGCTCATTTTGGTTCTTGTTTTTAAGATTTGTTATACAGCTTCAAAGCAGAGCTCAGTCTAGAGCTGAGTGTCCCCAGACCCTAAACGGGGTCTCAGCAGATGCTCAGTCACAGTTGTTCAATTAATAAGATAATTAGCAAACGTAAAAAATGTAAAGAGATGACTACACGGTCAAATGGCACAGTGAAGGCGAGAGGCATCCCTGTGATAACCACGCCCACTGAGGGGCGTGTGCCCTGGTGATGACCATGCCCAGTGGGAAGGCATCCTGGTGATGACCACACGCAGTGGGAGGGGCACTCTGGTGACAAACATCCCCACTGAGGGGCATGTGCCCTGGTGATGACCACGCCCACTGGGGGGGCATCCTGGTGATGGCCATGCCCAGTGGGAGGGGCACTCTGGTGACAATCACGCCCACTGTGGGGCGTGTGCCCTGGTGATGACCACGCCCACTGGGGGGCACCCTGGTGACAACCACGCCCAGTGGGAGGGGCGCCCTGGTGGTAACCACGCCCACTGGGAAAAGCATCTTGTTGATGACCACGCCCAGTAGGAGGGGCACCCTAGTGGTAACCACACCCACTGGGGGATAGGGTATATGAGTCCCACAGAGGCAACAAAAGCCACATGAGGTCCCCTGTTAAATACCTATGACCTGGGTCAGGTTTTGGGACCCTTGACTGTGCAGACAGGCCGATAGTGTCTCTGCCCAGAATCAGAACTCCACTGAATCTCCGTCTCCCTTGCGCCTCACCTAAAATCCCCTCCTGTCGCCCCCCAGCCGTGAAGAGGCTCACGGCGCTATGACTTCCATTTTCCTCTGCTAGTGAGAGGAGCATTTGTATGTGCTTAGTGGATGATGTGTTTTTCTTTTGATATTTGCTTATTGGCATCATTTTACCATTTTTCTCGGGAGAGAGGGACTTCATGTTTTCTTCTGATTTCAAGGAACATATTTTAGTAAACCTTAAATGTTGTGACCTATGTGTTACAAATATACATCCGCATTTATTATTTGCATTCAAGTAATATATATGTATGAATAGATTCTCATGCACTGAATTTTTGTGTTACAGAGAAGCTTTCGTTTGCTCGAGAGTGAAAGTCATCTATGTTTTCTCCTTAAGACTTTTGCCTTTGGCTCTTGCTTAGAAAACTGTTTTTCCACTGCTAAGCTTCTATAAAATGATATTTTTTGAACTTTCAATATTTTTGTTTTGTATAAACTGTGCATTTTAAATCCATCTGGAATTTATTTTGCTGTGGAGATAGGCAATGCACTTTATTGTTTTATGAATGCTGTGGTTTCGATGTAATTTAGAGAATAACCTGTTTGTGGTCCACTAATAGGGAATACCACCTTCATCACAGGCTACGTTCTTTCTTCACGTGATTCTTGAGCCTCTGCTAGCCTGTTTTCTGCTGCTCCACTGCACACACATGCTCTCTCTATTCCTTATACAAGTGATATACTGTTTGCTTAATGTAGACCCATTAGATAGACAAACTCTTCTTGTTTATCTATCATTTTGTGTTTTAAGAAAAAAACTTTCAAATCAAAGATAAATTCTATAACATTCTACTTGGATTTTCATTGGAATTTTAATTTTTTTTACCACTTAATTTAGGGGGATTGAACATCTTTAAGCTCTGTCATTTGGGAATACATTTCTTTCCATTTATTCAAATCTTTCTTCAGGCCTCCTCTTTGGTATCTGTCCAGAATCTTTCTTGTTAGTTTATGTCAACATATTTTATTTCTTTTCTTGCTGTTATGAGTGGAGATATTTTTAGACAACCTTTTTTGTTATATAAGAAAGCTACCAGTTTGGGATACTGACATATTTTGTATATTATATATACATAATTATATTATTACTCCTAATAATTATTTTATGTTTTTTTAAAGTAGACAATCCTAACTTCTAGAAATGGTGATAGTTTTGTTTTCTCCTTTCCGATCTATCAAAACCTTAGATGTTACAATTTATTTGGACAGGGCCTTAGGGCCATTTTGTCCCGTTTTACTCCCACCCTCCAACCCCCTCAGTGACTAAAGCCCAGTGTGGTGCTGGAGGGCGAGTTCAGTGGCTGCTCTGAGCTTAAGACCTGTTGCTACTGGGTTTGGGGCAAATTGCCACAAGGTCAGCCTCCCTGGGCAAGCGCCCAGCTGTGCCGTTGACTGACTAGGGGAGCCAAGAACAGCTTTATTTCAGAGTCAGGTTGTTCCACCATGAAATGACCAAATTTCACTTTGTAGCAATATATTTAATCAATTATTATTTTGATGTGGCTTTCACTAGTCCCTATAATGACAGGGGGTGACTCATTCATTCATTCACTCACTCAGTGACCACACGCTCTGTGTCTGCCTGGTCCTAACTCTGAGAACTCATATCAATGGAAAAAATAGGCAAAAATCTGTAACTCATTTAACAGAATGTTGGACTAGGGGCAATACAATGCAGAGAGAATTAAAAAAAAATCAAAGTAGAGGGAAAGCAAAGTTCGGGGAGAAGAGCCTTGAGTCTCGCACTGAAATCGAGGCTGAGCTGCATTTGGGCCTGTGCTGAGCTCCCTGGCCACGAAGGCAAAAGAGGAAACAAGATGGGCCCAGGGCAAGAGCATGAGACCTGGTTCTCTCATTTTCTTTCTTTTGATGGCCATACCGATTCTCAAAAGGAATTTGAGTCTATAAAAGAGAGAAGCAGGTTATTTTGGCCAGATCTTGTGGGTGCCCGAGTACTATGCCAGGGCAGTGAACTTGGGCAGATGTGGGCCCAGACATCCTGGAACCAGGGCCATCTGTTAGTTTGGTTTTCCGTTTAATATAAAGTGACTTTGCTCAAACCACATCATTTTTTTATTTTATTATTTATTTATTTTGCAGTTTTTGGCTGGGGCCAGGTTTGAACCCACCACCTCCAGTATATGGGGCCGGCGCCCTACTCCTTTGAGCCACAGGTGCCACCTGAACCACACTGTATTTTTGAGCTTTGGTGTTTCTGTAAAAATGGAATAAGAATCTCTGCCTTAAAGGTTGCTTTATTTAGTGAATTATTATATTTGAAAGTACTTCTTAAATTGTCAAGTGTTAGAAAAATGAGGATGATAGCAATTATATTATTTTTATTGTCAAAGTGGGGCCAGTGGATCTGACAAGATTTTGGAGGTCTGGAGACAGTTGGGTTGTGGAGTAGACGTGCACAGAGGCGACAGGGACGACGGAGGGCCTGGGGCTCTAGTTAGATTCTCCAGCAGCCAGACCCTGACAGGCTTTTCATTCCTGCCAGAGGCCCAGGAGCAGGCAAAGAAGGGGAAGTCGAAGGGGGACCTGAGGGGACACCTGAGGTGTCACCAGGGACTGCTGGGTGCCACACGGCATAGGGAGCCGACGGAATGCTTTGGTGTGAAATTGGAGCCACTTCACCCTGGCTATGCTTTGCAGTCTGTGCCCAGCATGGCAGGGACAGCTGTCTCTGTATCCCTGTATCTCTGAGTCTCTCATCTCTGCGTCTGAGTCTCTGCATCTGAGTCTCTGCATCTCTGAGTCTCTCATCTCTG
>NW_003852402.1:1821937-1829296 GCF_000181295.1 Otolemur garnettii
TCTCTGCATCTGAGTCTCTGCATCTCTGAGTCTCTCATCTCTGCGTCTGAGTCTCTGCATCTGAGTCTCTGCATCTCTGAGTCTCTCATCTCTGCATCTCTGAGTCTCTCATCTCTGCATCTGAGTCTCTCATCTCTGCATCTCTGAGTCTCTCATCTCTGCATCTGAGTTTCTGCATCTGAGTCTCTGCATCTCTGAGTCTCTTCTCTGCTTCTGAGTCTCTGCATCTCCGAGTCTCTCATCTCTGCATCTCTGAGTCTCTACATCTCTGCGTCTCTGCATCTCGGTGTCTCTGCATTGGCTGTTGGGACTCCTGAGAAGATGTGGGGCAGGACAGGAGTCTGGGCTTAGCTGGGCTGGTGACCTGCAGCCTCGTGGCTGGGTCCCAGAGCGGCTGTTCCTAAGACAGCATTTGGCAAGTGAGCTGTCCCAGCTCAGAGCTGACTGCAGTATCGCCTGTGGCTCCCTGAGTCAGTGGCCTGATAACAGCCTAGCCCCGTCTGACCCCCAAGGTGCCTTCCCCACCCTCCATATGCCCTGTTCTCTTCTGGCAGCTTGGATCAGGCCATGAGCCATGCATTACCATTTCTGTTCCTGAAGCCTGTCCTTCCTGCCATCCTACTTGGGGGACTCTCAGACTGGACCTATAGCCAATCAAGAGACTTCACCTTTAATTATTGAGGCTCCTAACCTTTACACTCCATGGAAAGATGCTGAGATGCTTTTGTCTAGCGGAACAGATACCTTATAGTTATGCCTATGAACCAATTATAACAGGTGCCTTAAAGCATTTAGTGTACCAAAATATACTGCGTGAAAGTAATTGAAATTAATGTGTAGAAACTGATATATATATATATATATATATACAGACACACACACATATACACATATGCGTGTGTATATATATCTACATGTCTATATCTGTGTCTGTATATATCTGTATCTATATTTATATCTATATCTATCAAATTTCTACTCTGGGCTTCCTGTGGGCAGCAGCATGGGGCATGACCCAGGCCTGACTCCTCGTCAGAAGGAGAACCAGCCTGAGGCTGGACCATGCTTTTCCCTATCACCCAACAAACCTCCCAGGACAGGCAGGCATGCTCTGCAGGGTGACGTGAGTCCATGGTGCCCAGCTGCTTTGGGTGCCCTCTCCTGGGCACTAGCTGGAGTCCAGTCTCCTGGCTGTGTCTTGATTAGGTATTTCATGAAATGAGAGACCCTTGGGACTGGAGACCCCTCGTGGGACCTTCTGCACCCCATGTTAACCCATGGACACCCAGGGGAAGGAAGGCTAGCAAGTAACCCAGTGGGAAACCCAGGCCCAGCAGGTGCTGACCCATCACTGAATCAGCTTAGCTCAGCGTGCTGTGTCCTGGTGGTAGAGAGTGGGGTGCTGAAGCCCTCACTAGGGACCCCGTCACTCGTAACCTCTTTCTCAGGCTAGGGCTTTGGAGGGCTGCTTTTAGCTTTGTGGTCCTGTGTGGTGCCGGCCCAGTGTCCTGGGACCTATGACTTCTCCCACCATGTTGAGACTTCAGGACGGCTAAAGGGGTGGGGTGGGGTGGCAGTGGGATGAGAAACATCTCAAGAATCCACAGATGAGGCCCAGAGCTGCATTTGTGAAACACAAAATGAGACTCCCATGACGGTTGACCTGAATCCCAACCCTAAGTTTGTTAGCGAACAGCCATAAACTTTTGGGGCATTTCTAGACAAGCTAAGGAGCCTCTGGGCTCTTCCTCCTCATCCTCAGCTGGAGGTGCAGGGCCTGGGAAGTAGATCTAACCAGATGGATTTTGTTTTTCTATCAGAGCAGTTCACACTGGGTTCTGCGGCAGGCACGGAGCCTCCTATTTATATGACAGATAGCCCTGCTCTCAGACTCAGGGAAAAATCTCTCATTGACTCTTTCATCTTTCAGAAACAAATTATTAGTGGAGATTCGTTCCTGGATGTGAGAGTGGTGTCCAGGAAGCGTTTGGGGTGATACCTGAGGCTCCTCCAATAGTGTGCAGGGAAGGCTCCATCTGGGTCACCCTCGGGGTTTTCTAGGGGAGGGGCCGGCCAAGTGCAGGTGGGCTGGAGCCCCACATCCTGCAGGAGAAAGAGTGTGGCTGGAGAGGGGGAGGGGAGCTACAGTCGAATCCCAGTCACACCGTACACACGCTGGAAGCCTATGTCACTGTCATCCTGGGGCCGGGTGTCCCATCCAAGCTCAGTGCACTCATCTGAGCTCACGGCCTGGAGCTCAGCGGAGCCCACTCATGGTAAGGGAAGGAGAGAGTGAGTGCAAGTCTGACGATTAAGTTGGAGAACTCATTCTAGGAAAAGTGCTGCATAGGGTTTGTTCTTGAACTTGATTGACAGACCTCGTACGCAGACAGCTCTGATGGCCATTCCAGAATTAGAGTTCCACAATTGCTTTGAAGGTGGAGAAGGTGCTGGCCTCGGTGCACAGCCTCCCTGGGGGGTAGTTCAAAGGTGGTTGTAGTGAAATGCAGCAGTGAGGGATGTTGCACTGTTTCTAGAGTAAGTCTGTGAAGTTCACTGTCAGCCCTCCTAGATGAGTAAGTGGCCAGGGCGTGCACCTGTAGGGAAGTGCCTAATTTCCCTGAGCTTTAGTTTCCTTATTCCTAAAACAAACATTTTGTTTCCCATCCATGTCCAAGGATAAAGGGTCACCACAAACACCCCACATGGCCCAGCCCAGCACGCACACAGAGATTGCCCCTGCTCCAGAACATGTTCAAGACAGTTTTGGGAAGATTTGGAAGGTTGTAGAATGTTTCAGAAGCTCCCAATACCATTTGGACTGAGCCGTGTGACCCTGGACAGATTCCTGGTGGAGCTGCTCTGAGGGCAGTGCTGTTGGCCTGCCTGCCTGGAAAATGGGGGGCACACCTGCTTGCTGGGGAGCTGTGGTGATCAGAGAGGACAGGCAGGGCCTCCAGACGGGGGTTTGCTGCTGGGGTTGCTAAGGTTAACTTTGCCCCTCCTGGCATTCCAGGGGGATGGAAATGACAATAGGCACATGTGACCTGTGTTCATCTGGTGTCTGTAATCATCTCCCTGCTGCTCCCTGCAAGGAGGAAGCAATGCTCAGACACGGAGGCTCCTGCAGGGCCCGTGTGGCACCTGAAGGGGGTCTGTGCCATGGAGGGGAGGCCCTGCGATGTGTCTGGAGCAGAGACTCCTTGGGCCAGATCCTGCAATGCAAGTATTTATCAAACTGGCTATTCCTTGGAGTCAAATGTTGCTTTTCATATCCTCTCCCAGACTGGCACCTATACCTAGAGGTTTGTGAGTCACAGTAGACAGGATCCAGGGCTCTCCCCTAGGGCCCTCAGATCCTGGACGAACTGTCAGCAAAGTTCGAGGGGCTCCCAGATGATGACATCTCTAAGGGACCATCTGCGGGCACAGAGAGAGAGAAAGTAAACACACAGGGCCCTGTGTCTCCAGGAAAGGATAACCTTTTCTGAGCATGAATGGTAATTGGCTAACCCTAGATGAACACCAGGTTCTCTGCATTGGAAATAAATCTCATGGTTACCATCTGTGCAGGTGTGATCTCAGCCATGTGGCCTGAACCACGTGTGTCCCTCACACCTGTGAGCTTACGCTGGTGGCGGTTGAAGAGGGCTGCTGGGAGACTGCCACCTCCTCTCTGCCTTCCCCCAAGAGGCAGAGGGAAATGGACCAGAGGCTGTCACCTGAGGTGTCACCTCCAGGTCCCTGGGCTACCTGGAGGCCCGAGTACAGACTGAAGGTTGGGCCAGGGCTGCGAAGATCTTCATTTAAATGTAGATTTTGACTTTCTGCTCCTGTCTAGTTTGGAATACTAACGAGAGCAAGTGCTTGGATAATTTAGAATGCAGCACATTTGCAGATCTGACATTTTATTTCTCTCTCTCCTTCTCTCTTTTTTTTTTTTTGGTTGGGAGAATTTTCTTTTCTCCTTCTGTAATATTGAAAGTCTAAAGTGAAAGTCAAATTGCCCCTCTCTGAAATGTAACATCTCATGACTTGAGATGGGAGGGATTAGAGGGGCTAGATTCCAAGACCTGTCCCCAGGTCTAAGGATTCCACAGGCCTTCCCGCCTGGGACCAAGGACGCCCACAGGACACTGCCGGGCAACTTAGGGGACTTCCCTGAGCAATGTGTGGGTTGAGGGAAGCCCAGCCCACCTGTTTAAGAGTGACTGTGAAAACTACGCAGGATGCACAGAATATGGGGAAGAAAGTGCCCTTTTATTTAACAAAAAGAATAAAATGTTAAAAGGGAAAGTGACTAGCCAACCCCCTGTGCCAGGGGGGACCAGTCCCCATGGCTCCAACACCCTCCTTCCCGATCTTGCTCTGTTTTGGGAGAAGGATCAGACATGTTTCTCCTTTTCTCTATGTGGTGACTCTTCCCCTCTTAGAAACTGGTTAAAGGCTCGCCTAGATATCTATTTTCTTTTTCTTTTTTTGAAACAGAGTCTTACTCTTTTGCTCTCAGTAGAGTGCTATGGCATCACAGCCCACAGCAGCCTCAACCTCTTGGGCTCAAGTGAGTCTCTTCCTTCAGCGTCCTGAGTAGCTGAGACTACAGGTGCCCGACACAACACCGGGCTATTTTTTAGAGATAGGGTCTCGCTCTTGCTCAGGCTGGTCTCGAACTTGTGAGCTCAGGTGATCCACCTGCCTCAGCCTCCCAGAGTGTTGGGATTATAGGTGAGAGCCATTGCACCCGGCCCCAGATGTCTATTTCTAATGATTTTGGTGACTTTAACTCTTTAATTGATTTGGATGACGCCTTGGAGTGTGATGTGAAGTCAGAGTCTAACTAAGTTTACTCTGAAGACCAGTTTTCCAGCGTTCTCTATGGACCAGTCCCCCTTCCTCGCACCCCGTGATCACGATTGGAGTCTTGCCCTGTTCTTCTGGATCTGCCTGTTCTTGCATCAAAAGTTCACCTGCGTTTATTGCAGCTTTGTGATACAGTGTGGTCTCTGGCAGGACAACTTCTTCCTTATTATTCTTCATTGACACATTTAAAAATACTGTTACATGCTCATATCTTCCAAATAAACTGAGAAGTGATTTTATCACATTTTAAGAACAATCTTTATGGGGTTTTTGATTGGAATGACATTTAACATTCAAACTAATTTAGAAAAATAATATTCAATATTTTCCTCTTATTCCACAAAAGTACTTTGCTCCATTTATTCAAACTACCTTCAATTCCTTTCCTTGTGGCTGTGCTCCTCTTTCCTCTCTCAGGGACCGCATGGCTCACGGATCTTTGGCACACACCTGTTTCCCGGGTCTTCATCTAACTTCACTGGGTACCTGACATAGCTGAGGACAAAACAGAGGCTCAGACAGATTTATCCAAAAGAGGAGGCAGGTCCTGTGCAGCTGAGACAGCCGGAGAGGGTGGGCTTCACACTAGCAGGGCCAGCTGGCCAGCGCTGACTGTGGAAGGGGACAGAGTGACCTTGGCCTACATTAGCAGTTCTCAACCTGTGGATCCCAACCCCTCTGGGGGTCAAACAACCCTTTCACAGGGGTCGCCTAAAACCATCATATACACCCCATACAAATACAGGTGTATGAAAATAATTTTATGATTGGGGATCACCACAACATAAGGAACTATATTAAAAGGTCGAGGCATTAGGAAGGTTGAGAACCACTGGTCCACATCATCCAGTAGAAGGTGTTTCTCCCACGTTCCTTGGCTGGTGCTCGTGGTGATGGGCTGACACTTGAGGGCTGGCATGGAGGGATGAGGCCAGTTGGACCGAACCAGTCAGAACTACCTTGGGGTCTGGGTCTGTGGCTGGTCCCCTCCCAGGCAGGGTGGCTTCATGGTGGGGAGGGCTGCTCCCCTAAGAGACATCTGCTTACTCTCAGGATCAGGGGGAGAACATGGATTTTGAAGGGAACTGACAAGTGTCCAGGGGACTTAATATGATGACAGATCAGAGAGGACACGGTACAGGCAGCCCCCGAGTTACAAATGTACAACTCACACTTACAAGCAGAGGCTGTCACTCTGAGCTCCCAAGTTACAAACGTCCCACTGACCTTTGGCCTGCACTTACAAACAGAAGCTATTACAGGTAATAGGTTGCTGTACCTGTTTGGACTCACGTATGAATTGAACTTAAGAACAAACCTATAAAACTTATCTTATTTGTAACCTGGGGGCTGCCTGCTGTGGGAGCTGGGAAGAAACCACCCAAATCCATGCATGGAAACCTCACTCTCAGTGGGCAGGATTTGGAGGTGGAGCCACAGTGAACAGGGTGTCTGTCAGGGACCAGGAAGCAGGTGTCACCAGCACCTGGACCTGCCCAGCTTCCCCTGAGCTGCCAGGGTCCGGCTGTGAAAAGTGGACGCATGGTGGCCCCCAGCTACCTATCTAATCTGATGCAGTGGGCTGGTGGATGGAGATGCCCGGGGGCTGCTGCGGCGCATATGACCATGGAGGTCAGAGGGCGGCTTAGGGAACGGACCCATGGGAGCCTGAGTCTCCCTCCGACCATCCCACTTTGGTCAGTGCCTGGCTGACAGCAGGTCCTGCCTTTGCCACAGAGCCATGTCCACGGGGGCAGCTGCAGCCTGGGCACTGGGGGGAGCTGGCAGGTCAGGCATCTCGCTCAGCAGCTCAGGGTGCAGCCCCGATTATGTTAGGAGGATGACCCGCTGATTATTTTAAGAGGACGACCAGGGATTGTGTTAGGATGACAATACCTTCTTTCTTGTTCATTAATCACTTCATCAAACAAAACTTTGTCCTCCTCGGAGACGGGCGATGCAGAGGTCTGGGTGGGAGCAGCATCCTCAGGTGACAGGCTGGGGTGGAAGTCGCACATGCCATTGTCAAACAGCAGCCTGGTCACTGGACTGATGGCCTGAGGAGCACAAGCTGGGCAGAACCGGGATGTGGCTCCTGCCCCTGTGGAGTCATCCAGGTTGCACCTGCTGGAGCCCCCGGGCAGTGCCCTGGGTGAAGGAAGAGCCACACTGGTCTGGGGTCCAGGAGTCTCCTAGCCAGGGAGCCACTGGCTTGACAAGGTCATTCTGTCACTCCTAAGCCACACAGCATTCCACCATGACTTGTAGATTGGGTGCAGGCTGAGGCTTGATGGACCCAGTGAAGACCTTAGGCTGGAAGTATGATATGACAGACCCCCAGGTGAAGACAGACAGCCAGGTATAGCAGGAGAGCATGCCGGACACTTTCCTGACGGCTCACACACAGCAGTCCACTCAGTGCCGGACGCCGTCCTGACGGCTCACACACAGCAGTCCACTCAGTGCCGGACGCCGTCCTGACGGCTCACACTCAGCAGT
>NW_003852402.1:1830064-1834799 GCF_000181295.1 Otolemur garnettii
CACTCAGTGCCGGACGCTGTCCTGATGGCTCACACACAGCAGTCCACTCAGTCCTCTCAGTAACACTATGTGCAGGGAGTTCCCCTACCTCCATTTCACACATGAAGAAACCAAGGACACATGTGGACAAGCCACATGTCCCCATTCGCCAAGCTAGAGGGAGGAGGGTGTGTGGTCTCAGTCCTAGGTGCCCTGGGCAAGATTTTCATCCCACTTAATGGAACATCTTGCTCCTCCTGGGACCCTGTTGCCACAGCCCCCTGCATACTTGGGGCACGTGGCCCACACTGTCCCTCCCTTCTTCTGCCCTGCCACTGGCCACCCTCCTACTGGCCCCATTGCCTTCATTATCTCTCTGAAATTAAGCTGTCACTTAACTCTGTGCTGATTTTATAGGATAATTTTCATGGACTGTCCTTTTCAAGCTCACGGTCCACTTCCCAGTCCCCTCTATGGCTGCTGTGGCATTAGATTCATACTGGAGGTGGGTCTGTGTGCTCCTCTTGCCTCACTCCCCTGTGGGGCTCCAATGCTGAGGGCATGCCAGGACAGAAGGGGCTAGCTCCTGCCCCTATGTCCCAGGGAAGCTCCCCACTGTGGGCTCTGAGGTGCTCTCTGGGACAGCTTCCCATTCTGGGCTCTGGGGAGCTCCACCCCCTTCTCATGGGCAGGGCTCCTACAGGCTCCACCCCCTTCTTGTGGGCAGGGCTCCTGCAGGCTCCACCCCTTCTCATGGGCAGGGCTCCTGCAGGCTCCACCCCTTCTTATGGGCAGGGCTCCTGCAGGCTCCACCCCCTTCTTGTGGGCAGGGCTCCTGCAGGCCCTCCCTCCACAAGAACTTTGGAAGCATTTCCTTCTGTGACTCCACATCTCCAGTGACAGCCTGACAGCCCAGTCTTCTGCTTCTTGAGTCCACGTTGCTGATCCCCATAGCTGCATATTCTTCTCTGTCTTCTGAATACTGTCAACCTCATTGGCATCACACTGTCCACAGTCTCCCTCATGTTTCTGAATGTGAGTGTCAGCTGTCATCTTCCCCTACTCAGGTTCAGCTCTTTCTAGTAGTGCTTATTTTCTTTTCATCTTGGCTTGTCTGTTTTGTGTATTTATTTTTAACACTCTAAGAAACGGGTTCTCAACTGATATACCAATTTATGTATTTCTCATGCCTCTAATTAGTCAGTTTATATGCTTAACTATTAAGTTATTCAAAATACTCTTTGAATGCTTCCCCTGGGCAGGACACCTTGTTCCGTGGGGGGTTGACAACTGTAGATGAGGTTGGCCCCTGTCCTCGAGGTCTTTCCATCCTCAGGAAAGGGCAGGTATGGAGGCCAGGCACAGTAGTGCAGCTGCCCAGGGGGCCATGAGAGCACACAGGGGGCAGAGAGAGGCTCTGAGGAGATGGCCCCACGTCTTAGGTGCCTTCTGAAAGACACAGAGGATTCCCCAGAGACGCATGTCAGAGTGTCCCCAGCAGAAGGTGCAGACTACACAGAGGAAGGGGGGCCCAGAGTGCACACGAGCCACAGGGGGTGCTTTGGACATAGGGCGGGGGCCAAGATGGGGCAGAGTGGCCATCAGTGTGGTCAGTGGGGAGGGCCAGGCAGGCGTTCTTCCCTGAATGGCCTGCACTGCTGCAGATGCCACCACTAGGAGCAGAATGCCCGCTCCAGCCTGTCCGTCTCTCCCTCCCTCCCTTTCTTATTCCTTTCTTTCTTTCTCAGGAAGAGATGAAGGATTTGTCCCTCTATGCACAGTTCAGGCCCTGTCCCCTGGGTTTTGATACACAGCCTGTGTGCAGATCTGTGTGCTGGTCTTTGTTATAAGTGTACCTGTCAGTGATGTGTCCTGCACCACTCAGCTTTTGCAATGTGTTGGGGTAGTTCAGGCACAGAGTAAGAGGATAGAATTTTTTTCAGGGTTCACGAATTCTTGAAAATGATTCAGAGTTTCTCTGGTATCATTTTGTTTACTAATTGTATAATCCCAATTATTATTTTTTTTAAGCCTATAGTACCTGGTATTCTCAGGCAGTCTCCCATCCAAGTACTAAACAGGCCCGACCCTGTGTAGCTTCTGAGATCAGATGAGACCGGGCGTGTTCAGGGTGGTATGGCCATAGACCATCCCAGTGATTTTAAGTTCTGCCTGTCTCCTTTGTTCTATATCCTCCTAAGGACTTCGCCAATGAGGCTGACGAAATCTGAAAGGCATCTATTAAACTCCCAGCACACCGCCTCCATCCTCAGCTCTTCTCAGGAGCATCAGACGTGTGTTCCGCTTTGCTTTGGTCAGCCCTTGTGGGATTGTCTTCCGTCCTCACTGCAGAGTTAAGATATTAACGGCATACATTGACGCTTTATTCCATTTAATTCCATTTATATTGAAATACACAGTGTCGGAAATTAAAATTGTCAAGTCTGTCTTTTCTTTTCTTTTCCCTGGTAGGTCTTGGATGATGCTTTAATTTTAACATTTCAACGTTGTTTTGTGTTACTGGTTTGTGCGGTAACTTTGGACACCAACTACTGGAAGTTGGGCCACACTCCCCAGATGAAGGACACTGTCCCCACAAGATGGCCACCTCTTCAGACACTACCTGCACACACAGGGGTCCCCAGGCCACCCTCACATCTCACCAGCTAGGGTCCCCTGGCCACCCTCGAGTCTGACCAGCTGGGGTCCCCAGGGACCTCTTCAGCTTCAATAACTCATAGCAAAGTGGGAACTCAGGACTGTACTTTCATTGTGACAAACCAATTGCTAATAAGAATCAGCTGCAGAGAGAGATGCACAGGGCACACAGACATGTGACCACACACAGAGCATTGCCTGGCAGGGCACACACCAGGGCAGGGTGCTGGTGTCAGAGTTTCTATTGGGACTTCCCTGTGTGGGGGTGCTGGATCAACTCAGTGGCTGGGGTTTGAACCCCATCTGCAGCCCATCCTTCCCTGGAGGTGGGAGATCGGCTGACACCACGTGGCTCACAACCCCTCCCCCCAAATCTCACAGCTAGACACTCTGGCAAGCCCAGCCCCCATCCTCAGTCATCTCCTGAGTACCTATGAGCACAAAACCCGGTGTGGTCCAGGGACCATTGTGAATAGCAAAGACGCTCCTGCCACTCTGGAACCTCTGAGGATTGAGAGGTGTAGTCCAGGCCCACTATGAACAGCAAAGACGCTTCTGCCACTCTGGAACCTCTGAGGATTTAGAGGGTCCCTCCCAGGAAAGCACAGGGGTGGAGTGGAGGAAATGTAGCCAAATTCTTTATTCTATAGTATGTTAGCAAACAGCTTCCTACTGCCCTATCTGGATCTGTGATGCTTTGGTCTGCTTTTAGCCAGAAGAGGTTAATGCTCTGATCTTCAGTGCTGTCATATAAGGATCCAGATTCTGTTCTGTGGGCACGGGCTGTGGACCCTTGGCCATCTCACCGACACCCCTCAGACCCACAATGTTTGGAGAAGCTGCCCCTTCTGCCCTGCTTTTAGAAGGTGATTTGTATGATATATCTTTCTCATGTTGCTACTCTGGAAATTTCCATTCTGATTGTCATGGCCATCTCCTGTGTGATGGGGATAGGTGTGGGCAGTAGCACTATGGACCTGGGCACTTTCACTAACCAGCTGCGTGTGCCAGTGACTGCACACCTGTGTGCACCCTGAGTTAGAGCAAAGCGGGCGTCTCACAACCTCTGCCCTTGTTTCCTTTAAGATAACATACTGCTCACCTATCAGAGGACACACCCTTGGCCCTGGGGCTGGGATTCCCCGTGGGGTCTCCAGCCCACTCTGGCTTTCACTTATGGCACAGGGGTCTGTGGTGTTGTGCCTTCAGGAACGGCCTGCACACTGACCACTGAGCACCCTGCCTCCAGGAGCCACACAGGTGGCTCCTCAGCCTCTGGGGAGCTTCTAGGAACCCCCATTTCCAGGCAGTCCACGAGTCCCCTGGGTTTTAGCTCTGGGGACCCAAGGGAAGGGCTAATAGGGCCCCACCGGCCTCCCCTCCCCCCCAGAGCACTGGTGCCCTGGTTACTGGGAGCTGTCTGGACACACGCTTCTGAGCTGTTTCTCTTCCCAGTGCAGCTGAGCCACGCTGGAATTTTCCAAAAGAATGTTGCCGAGATCTGCGGGAGGGTGGAAGGGAAAACCAGGGGGGACAAACAGCCTGTAAATAGACCTGCTCTCAACCGGAGGCTCCAGTCTCCCAGGAGGGCATAGAGGAGCCCTGTGTGCTGACCCCCAGGGCCCTGCCTGGGGCAGGTGGGTCCAGCTCAGCTTGTCTGCTTGTGCCCCAGGCTCCAGCTCCTAGCTTTGTGCCAGGCACTGCCACATACCCCCCGCCCCCAGGAAGGGGCTTGTTCCCTGTGTGTGACAGTTGCCAGAATCTCCAAACTCTCTGTGCCATTGCAGAAGCCTGTCCCTGTACTGTTCCTCATCCTTACCCACTTCCTTGACTTTTTCAAACACATGCAGCCGTCAGGGGCAAAGACCTCCATGTCTGTGCCCAGATTCTTTGACAAGGGCAAAGAATTCCTGGCTAGGGTGGAGATGCCACTTCCTCAGGGAGCCTTCTCAGCCTGAGGGTCCCTTAATCTCCCCGACAGCTGCTGTCTTTACCCTGAGCATGCACAGATGCTCTCCTGCAGGTGTGGGGGGCACAGATGCTCTCCTGCAGGTGTGGGGGGCACAGATGCTCTCCTGCAGGTGGAGGGGGGCACAGA
>NW_003852402.1:1836809-1848868 GCF_000181295.1 Otolemur garnettii
CTCCATCTGTTTACTACGCTCCCTTCCCACCCCTACACAGTACACCCCCTTTGTCCCTCCTCCTCCGGCTGCCTTCTTGTGGCTCTTCCCCACACACCCTGTTATGTGTCACCACCGTCCATTGGCAGATGGTGCCAGAGACACTAATATTTCTCCTTACTTTTAAAATAAGATACTTCCAACAGAGATTTTCATGTATTTGCACCTTGGGGTGATTAAATTTCTCAGGGTGAAGCTGCTGCCCTCCCTGACCTCCCTGGTGGTGGGCATGTTGCACACACTGCCACCCCCCAGCCCTGTGCTGCTGGAGCTCCTTGTCTGCAGACAGCTGTCAGGGACATGCGACTCGGTGGGACACCCTCCACCCCACCCGGGGGAGCAGGCAGGATCAATCTGAGCCAGCCACACTCACTTCATTGCTCCCGCACACAGATTGGTCTTTAGAGGGCCTGTGGCCTAGTTCTGGCTGAGAAGGAGGAGGGAACGTGCTGGAGAGTGTTTCCCTGTGGAGCTGAAAGCCAGAACAGCCTGTGGAGGAAGCCTAGCTATCCCTGTCCTCCTGCGGGTGCCATGCCTGGAAGCAGATCAGCCATCTCACTGGAGCAAGGCCACAGGCCACCTTCCCTAGGGGGACAGAGAGACAGACAGAGTTTGGGCTCCTGATGGCAGTTTGTGTCCCTGAACCAGCCCTGGACCACTTGTTTGTTTAAGACCCAGCTGGCTAGGTGTTCCATTATGTGATCTGAATGCAGTCCTAGGAGACATGAGAGGGGACAGGGACAGAGAGGGAAAGAGAGGGGTAGGGGAGGGAGCTGTGACCCTGTGCACATTTCCCCTGTAGAAAGGGGCTGATGGCAAGAGGGACTGCAGACCGTCGCCTCTGGGGAGCACTGGGCTGGGGGCTTCAGCCCATCACAGGGAGGCCAGGGCGCTGTGGGGCACTGGGGGAGTTGCCTTCATAGCCAAGTTCAAGGCCAGCATTCCCTCTTTCCTGTGTGAACTTGGGCTAGCAGTTAACCTCACCAAACCCCAGTGTGCTCATCTCTAAATGAAAACAACCATGTCTTGACCCAAATACAGCCCTGGACACAGTAGGTGCCTTGGAAGTGGCAGCTCAGCTGCTCCTGTGCTGGTGGCTCTGGGGGTGGGGGTGGTGCCGGGGGGTGGGGAGCTATTTTCTGACATCCAAGGATCCGTCCCCTTTTCTGAGGATGAGAGAACAGATTTGTTCTGTGTGACTGCAGTGAGTAGACAGCTATCACAGATGGAGCTTCAGGACGGCAGGTTCCACTCGATAACACAAAGGAACACTCTGCTTCCGGAACAGCTCGGGTGGGATGGCTGCTCCCGAGGCTGTGGGCCCTTGTCCCTGAGTGCGAAGCCGAGGGAGCGGTCCTTGTGCTGAGGCTCTGCAGAGGGGAGTCACGGGCTGGGCGTTGGTGGTGACTGAGGGCCAGTCACCAGGGAGAGGCTGTTGCTATAGCTGGTGGCTGGGTGGTCAGGGGCCCCAGCTGCCCCTGGCTTCTGCTTGGTGTGTGTCCAGAGACAAATTCCTGCTTCCTTCTCATGGAGCCAAAGCCTCCTGCTGAGGCCATGCAGTCACCTTCCCTGGACTTCCCCTCCCCCCACATACTCCTGCTCTGTGCTTCTCCAGCACCCCACCATCAGTGCCCACAAGTAACTCAGCCCGACCCTTTCCAATCAACCCCTGAGCCACCTGTGGTGAGATGCGGGGAGGACCCATGTCCTCCTTGTCTTGGGGATGTCAGGGCTGGCCCCCAGGAGGGCCCCAGTGCTGGGCGAATGTGGTCTGTGGCAGCCCTGGGCACTAATGACTGGCTTATTTTTTTCCCCCTTGGAGTAAGAGTTTAAGAAAACCTCCTAATTGGACTAAATCCACAGCAAATGGCCATTGGCACCTTTTCATTTTTAACAAATTCGTCTGTTTCCTAGATATTAGATGTGCGGGGTGTTGGCAGGGCCCAAGGAGCCCTCCTGTTTCCCAGTGACTTTGAGGTTTTCTGTACAGATGACCCTTGAGCAAGAGCCCCCCACCCCCCACGTGGGGCTTGTGGTCAGGGCACCCGTTTGTGTGGCTCTGACACTTCACGTTGGGACCTGGAGACAGGAGCTGCCTCTCAGGGGAGGAAGGGGATCTAGGACTGGCCAGAGCATGCGGGAGCTGAGCTCATACCCCAGCCCGGGGGGCAGGCGGGGCCCGAGGGAGAGTAGGGGAGGTGTCTGTCCTGCTGTGGGCCTGGATTGGGACAGTGGGGTCCTCAGAGACAAAGTCCTGCTAGGCACAACCCACCCTGCATTCAGCAGGACTGGGATTGTAAGGCAGGAGTCTCAGGAGATAAATTGTGCTGAGTCTGAGGGGTCCAGGTCTTGGCCATTTTGAGCCTCTATGACCTGAGATACACCTGAGCTTAGTGGTCAGCCCTGGGCCTGCCACTTATTACCAGTAGCACAAGAATGAGGGCAACTTCCAATGTCACATCTCAGCTGCAAGTGCCAGTTTGTGATCAGAAGGCGGCAACACCCCGAGCTGGGGTGACCAGACACGCTCCATGTACCTCTTGCCCACAGCCCTCTGCCCACCCTGGACTCCTTGCTGCCCCCATGCCCAGCTTGACAGAGGACACGAGTAGCCAGGGAGCAGGGAGCAGGGAGCAGGGCTGGGGCCTGCAGGTCAAGGACAGTAGCCCTGGGGGCTGCATCCGATAGTCCTCTTCCTATGTAAATGTGATAAACGTTTATAAGTCATCCAGTGTAAGATAGTTTATTAATACTTCCCAAACTGACTAAGACAGAGAGTTTCACAAAATGAAAACATGCCCTGATGACACAGAATTTGATATGATGTTTAGGGTAACTGACTAGCAGGGTTCTTGCTAAAACTGCCATCTACAAGGACAGAGACAGAAACCTACAGTGCAGACACGAGTCTGGTTGAGGAGACTTTGTCACCCAGCGCCAGCTTCCTGCAAGGGTCTCCATTTTCAGCCATTGAGCGAGCCCCAGCAAGGCGTCTGTGGGCTCCTGGTATCCCCTCCCATCACTCTCCTTGGCCCTCTCTGCACACCAGTGACTTGGCAGGAGCCCCTTCCAGCCTTGCCTCCTCACACGGCCCAGGGCTGTGACCCTGAGGCCCCAAGACCCCAGCAGACCCCTCTGCCCTCCCAGTGCATCACCCCCTCTCCTTCCTCCTTTCACCACCCAGCTGGATCCTCTTCAGCTGACACATTGCTGAGAGGGCTTCTGCCTGCCGCTGCCTCTACATGTCAGATCCTAACATTCTCAAGCCTCTTTGTAGTCCTCGTAATTAGCATTTAATGATCGCAAAAATATTCACAAGGACATCCACACGTAAAAAAATGTATGAATGTAGACACTGACCTTACATCTTTCACAAAAATTAACACAAACGGATAACAGACCTATGTATAACATGCACAACTGTAAAACTTTTGGAAGATAACATAGGAGAAAACCCAGGTGACCTTGAATTTGGCAATGAGGTTTTAGATACAGCACCAAAAGCAGAGTTCATGAAAGAAAAAGAAAAAACAGACGGTAAGTTGCTAAGCTGAGTTCATTAAAATTAAAAACTGCTGCTCTATGAAAGACACTGTTAGGAGAACAAAAGGATGAGCCAGTGCCTGGGAGGAGTGTTTGGAAAACGTGTATCTGGTAAAGGCCGTATACTCAGAGTATAGACTACATCATAGTCTCTTAATACTCATAACAAGAAAATCATCCCATTAATACTTGGGCAAAAGATTTGAATGGATTCCTCCCCAAAGAAGACAGGTGTAAGTAAGCGCCCGGGACTAGGGAGTTGCAAGTTAAGACAATGAGACTTCACCACACACCTACAAGAATGGCCAGAACCCAAGGGTGTGAGGCAACAGGTGCACCCAGGCAAGCCGGTGGGGATGCAAATGGCACAGCCACTTCAGAAGACAGTTTGGTGATTTCCTACAAAACCAAGCATACTCAAACCATATGGCTGAGCAATTATGCTCCCTGGTGTTTACCCAAATGAGGAGGAAATGTATGTCCACACAGAAACCTGCACACATGGAGGTTTACAGCAGCTTTATTCCCAACTGCGAAGGTTTGCAAGCCACCAACATGTCCTTCAGCCGGTGAGTGGCTAAACAGACTGCGGTACATCCAGACAGTGGAGTATTATTCAGCACTAAAAAGAGATGGGCTCTCAAGCCCATCACCAAGGAAGGTTAAATGATCTTCCATCATGAAGATCACGAAGGAAGCTTAAATGCGTGTTAGGGAGTGAAAGGAGCCAGTCTGAAGCACATTGTGTCGTCCCAACTTGGGGACATCATGGAGGAGGCAAAACTGTGCAGGTGATGGGAGCTGGTGGGTGCCGGGGGCGGCCAGGGGAGGGGGACACAAGGACTGCAGGGCAGTGAGATGATCCTGTGTGGTCAGTCCTGCCAGCTGCACCTCATTCCACGTTTACCAACACCTGTAGAAACTACCACGCAGAGAGGGACCCTTAGGCCCTGTGGGCAGTGACAATGACAACCTATGTGCTCATCGCCGTAGCAACACACCCTGCCAGTGCAGATGGTAGTAATGGGGAAATGGGTTTGCAAGGAAGAGTGAAGGAGGGCTATGTGGGAAGTCTCTAATTCTCTGTCCAATTTTTCTGTGATCCCACTACTACTCTAGGAAAGAAAATCTTTCTGAAATGGTGTATTCACAAAAGAGGGACATACTTTTCTTAATCCAGTGCCTTCAAAGTTGATTGGATTATGGAATTAATACATAGCATTGGTTGTGAGAGAGACTGCCCATCAATCCCCAAATCCATTCTTTCTCCTTTCTCTTATAATAGAACCCCTAGTTCTTAGCTGGGCATAAGGCTGCCTGAATTAAAGAAATCTTTCTGCAATCTCTTTACAGCTGAGTGTGGCTGTCTGACAAAAAGTTTTAGCCAATAAAATGTCCAAGGTTGTGTGTGAAACGCCTTAAGGGAAGTGTATCTGATTTTCCCATTCTCATCTTCCAGCTGGTGGGAATGCACACATGATGGCTGGAGCACACGCAGCCATTTTGGACCATGATGCAAACTTGAGCATGGAGGCCATAAGTGAGGGGACAGTACACAGGAGACCTGAGTCCCTCACTCCTGCAACACCCTGCTGAACCCAGTCTTGAGCAGGTCATTGGTGGGCATCAAACTCATGGGATACTGAAAGGGTATTTTTCATTTAAAGCTTCCTTTTGCTGGCCTTGGAGCTCTTGGGATGAGATTGGCTAGCAAAAATGCAGCATAAATTGAACATTGACCAATACCCTAAAAATATGCAGAAAAGAGAACAAAATCAGTAAGTGTGAAAGAGCTGATGAGCAGAGTGGAGTGACGGCTGCCCCTGGGGACGGTGAGCCTTGTGCACCTGGAATCAGGGACCTGCGTGGTCCACAGAGGAGCTGGCCTCTCACAGCGGCACCAATTCTGGATGTACATACCAACTCTGTGTACACACATACGTGCATGCTACCTGTGTATTGATTTTCAAAATACTTTCACGTAAGTTCACACACATTAAAAAAACACAAATGTAGCCAGTACACACTTTTCTCATAGGGAGCATTTTCTACTTTTCCTGAAGCATCAGTGGCTCATGGCCCTGGCTTTACAGAATGCGCCTGCTTGCCAGACAGTGCAGCAGTTCCCGAATCCCATATCTGCTAACCAGGTTATGATTAACCTGTCTAGGCACAAAGAGCTGTTTGTGTGTCTGTGGGAGTGATCTGACTGTAGTGAGACTCCAGGACAGATGCCACTATGTCATAAAGCTGGTGACAAAGTTCAGTCTGGACGCTGCCCCTGCCTGTGACATGTATAACTAGGAAAGCTGGCATGGCCGTCCCTGAGCTGCTTCTCCTCGGTAAGGGCCCTGTGCCCACCACAGGAACAGGAAGGCGCAGATGCCGTCTCTGTGCTGCAGGGCCTGAAAATGCCCCACCCACCAAGCCTCCGGCCCTTCCCTTCTCTCTCTCTCCTCCTCCTGCTCCTTGTTCTTCTCTCCCCTCTCTCTCCAGAGTCCCAGCCCCTGTGGGCTGAACTGCAGCTGGGGCTCACCACTTCTGGACCGTCAGTTCCTTGCCCATCCTGCCAGCCTGCTCCCTCCCCCAGACTTACAAAGGTGCCTGTTTGGGGTGCAGCTGCCCAGAGCCTGCTCTCCAGGGAGCCTCACTGAGAACTCCCTATCAAGGCACTCGGGCGCCCTTGGGAGCAGGTGCACTGCCCGTAGGGCTTTGGAGTGCAGGTGCCCATCTAGGTGGGGCTCAGGTGGTCTGCTACAAAGAGGGGACACTGCCAGGGAGACATCAGGTCCACAGCTCCTCACCTGCAGGGCTGGGCCTTATTTTCCAGCTACTCATCCACTTATGTATTTGTTTATTTATTCAGTAAACATCCTTGGAAGGGACGGGAAGCCGGCAGGGGATAGGGGGCAGGCAGGAGATTGGGGACCCTGCCTTCCAGTAGCCGGCATCTTAGGGACAGAGACAGTGCCTGGGAACTGTCAAACACCATGCATTGCAGCTGTGATAGACATTAGGAAGAAATGAGATGGACCTGGGTCTTTGTCCCATCCCTCAGCACGAGGGGTGTCCATCTCCCACCACCTCTGAACTGCCTGTGACTTCTCTGACCACAGAGGCTGGTGGAGGAGGGATGGGGGGCTGGGGCTGCAGACACCTGGCTGCTGCTTTCCCGGTCTCCTGTCCTCAGACTGCCACAAAGCAGAATGGGTCCAGCCTGTGGGGACAAGTGGCATGTGGAGGGGAGTTGGGTGCCCTGAGGCAGCCAATACAACCAGCCCTGAGACATGAGAAGCCCCGAGCTTTGGGTCACATGTCACAACTCAGGTGATGACAGATGCCAGGGAAAAAGGGGCAAACTCAGGGAGAAAACCTGGGGGCCAGTCAGGAGCCAGAGACGACTTTTACCCTGAGATGGAAAGGATGAGCTGAGTTATTCAGAGTGGAGGCCGGAGTGTCCCAAGGAGAGAGGCAGCAGGTGCTGAGGGTCTGGGGAGGAGGAGGGCCCGACATCTGCACAGAGGGCAGGCAGTGTCCTCACATTTCTCTGCCATCCCCAGTTTGGCCTCGGCTCAGCGTGTCACTGTGCTGGATAAACACCTACCAATTGATTGAGGATATCAGCTATTGTTGTCAGTGACAGAGCACCTGGGCCCGAGGGGCTTCCAGCCAGTGTGTCTCTCATCGATTCTGAATCTGTGGGTCACAGCGGGTCGGGCTGCTCTGGGCCTGGCCTCGCTGGTACTGGCTGGATTTGCTCACTTATCTGTGGTCAATTGGTGGGTTAGTGGGACTACTGCTCTGGACTGGCCTTGTTCATGTGCTTGGTGGCTGGTGGCCATAGCTGGGGTGGCTGGTGCAGCCCTGGGCCTGTTATCATGGAGGTGCCAAGAGCACCGTCCCACCTCCGTTTCTCTCACATGTCAGGTGAAGGCCTGTCTGGGTGACCTCTGAGCCCCCCAAGCCAGCAGCTGCCTGTGTCTTTGTCACGGCATGGGCTCCCTGCAGGCTGCCTGCTGTGCCGATGGGCAGATTGCACATTTTAAAAGTTCTCTATTCACCAGAGCCCGTCCCCACAGCTAAGAAGGGTCAGAAGAAGCTCCAACCATGACTGCTGTGCCTGGAAAGTGGGGACCACAAAGGGCCCAGGGACCTTGTCTCTTGAGGAGCACCTCCCTTCCTCAGAGCAGGCAGGAAGCGCCCGTGGGCAGCATCAGGGGCATCCTGGTCGTAAGGGGCAGGCCTGGGATTGGCCCCTTTCCAGCACATGGCCCCGTGAGTCCTGACTGGGTCTGCAGCCCTGACGTCCTCCCACCTGCCCCTGCCCACCCCTGCACTGCAGACAGAGCTACCACCAGGAAACACACCTGGATGCCCCTTCCACTTCCAGTGAACCTCAGGGCTTCATTGTCCCAGAAGTGCCTCAGAGGTCCTCAGGCTCTGGCCTGGACACCCCTGCCCTGCCCTGCCCTGCCCTGCCCTGCACAGACCCACTCATGCCCTGGGGTCCTCAACTCATAGAGTCCTCCCCCTTCAGAAACTTGAGTACCATACTTGTCTCAGTCCTGGAGCTGATGGTCCCCTGCTTGGTGTGGCCAGGGGCAGCACGCCATCGGAGGACGAATTCGGTGTCCCTAACCGGAAAGGAGAGGGATGGTTCTCACCTCCCGGGATGTGGGGAGGGTGAGGATGCGGGGACGCCAGGCAGTCTGGCATGCAGCCGGCACTTAGCGAGAAGGACTCAGAGGCTGAGAGGTGCTCCTCACTTCCTCCCCCGTGTCTCTGCTCATGGACTTGAGCAGCATCTGGTACTGACGTTGTTATTATTGGCATGACCATTTCAGAGCAGGGAGCAGGTGGACTCACCAAGCTGAGCTGGTGTGGATTCCCTGTAGGTGCCTCTCTGAGCCACCGTGGGAAACAGGCAAGTGTGTTTCTTCCTTCCTGTCTTTCTTTCTTCTCTGTTGATTTTACTCTTCTATTTGTTTAGCCCAGGTCGGAGGCTCTTGCTAGGTAAGCAGAGCCCTGAAAACAGTGTTGGATCCACCCCGGGATTCCAACCCGAGGGGCCTCTGCACAGCTCGCGGCTGGCAGAGTCGGGGTCCTGTTGCTCCCAACAGCCCCTCATCTGAGCGTAGGAGGCCACGTGGATCAAGGGGTATTTTTGGTAAGTAGGGCTGAGTTTAATACATTCTCGGTGTTAGGACATGGAATGCCAGACGGCCTAAAAATACTCTGGTGGAAACGTGTTCTCAACAAACAGTGGAACTAACTGAGCCTGCCATCAAGTCACTCTCCCCAGCCACGAGTTTCTCAAATACTTATTAAACATGAGGTCAGGCCCCTTGGGAGGCTGAGGGCTTGGACCACAGGGCAGAATGTCTGGGCTCCAACCCTGGCCGTGACGTTGAACTGGGTGACCTCGGCCTCTCTGTGTTTCTGGCCTTCTGGTTTTTATTACACAAATGTTAAGATATACAACATGATATTGGGATAAACTCACACACTCAGTGAAATGATTAGTCCAGGTGGTGAGAGCATCGAACTCTCCCTCACCAGAGCATTTCTGGGGCTCCAGGTGTCAAGGACAGTCCCCTGCTATGATTAGAGCTCCAGGGTTATCAGCGAGTGTGACTTTGTAACCTGCACCTTCCCCATGCCCCACATCCCTACCCCTGGTCAAACCGGTTCTTCTAGCAGTTTCTAGGCATTCAGCTTTATTCAATCAGTTTCTAAGAAGACTCACCCTGTAAGAGCCCCAGGCAGTGTCTGTGCCTCTGGCTTCTGTGACTTGACCCAGTGCCTTCCAGATTCATCCCGGCTGTCCCCAGTGTCTCCTTTCCTGAGGCTCAGCAATACCCTGCTCAGCACACGCCCCTCCTGTTCTCCATGCATCTGTCTGTAGGTGGACACAGAGGCTGTTTGCGTCTCTGGGCTTCTGTGCTGGTGCTGTGATAGCCACCGAGGGCAGGTTTCTGCAGGGGTGCTGATTTCGTTTCCCTAGAGGAGGGATTCCTGGGTGGAGTGGCAGCTCTATTTCTAAGTTTCTGAGGAACTTTCACAGCAGTCTCCACACTGGCTCTCCCCGCCCCCCCCATTCACTGGGGCACAAGGATGGTCCAGCAGCTACTTCACAGCCTCCCGTGAGTGTCTGTGTGCAGTGCCTGAAACAGGCCCCGCAGAGAGGCTGTGTGGTGCCCACAGAGCACCGACCCCGGCAAGGCAGGGTCAGGGCCGCAGCCTCCCGCACAGTGCAGCATGTGTGTGAGCGTGACCAGCTACAGACAGCCCAGTGCTGGCCGCAAGCTGCACAGTGAGGTCGTCGCTCACAGCGTGTCCCGTGTGTACTGAGTGCTGTATTCTCACAACAAAGTAAGTGAGAGAAAAGGAAATGTCATCAAGGAAGATGAAACATATTTGTGGCTCAATGAGTGGGAGAGGAACGTCAGGATTGTTATAAGGTCTCCATCACCTTGGTCTTCACTGGAGCAGCCCGAGGAGGCCGAGGAAGCAGGGCTGGTCTGGCCGTCTCTGGGTCGGCAGAGGCGGGAGAAGATTTGCACCTAAGTGTGGACCTGTGTGGCTCAAACCCAGTTGTTCAAGGGTCAAGTGTGATCACCAACAGTAAGTAAAGTGCTGGCCTTACAAATGGAGAGTGTGGCATGCGTGCTGGGCAATAAGAATTGTTTGGGGAAACCCAGCCCCATAGCTGGGCACGGGTGAGCTGAGTGGTGCCAAAAGTGGATATCTGTTGTGACTGTTCCAATAAAAAACTAAGACACAGCTACACACTGAAAAGAAGTTTGGGAGCCAAAAAGTTCAGGGCAGGCATTGGGGGTGCACAGGGCAGAGAGGGCAGACGAAGATGAGAGTTCTGCCCTCACAGTGAACCGCTGGCATTCAGAAACTCCAGGAAACAAAGACACAAGCCTCAAAATTGTCCCCATCAAGAACGGGAGCCAGGATAATCACATCTCATGTCATCAAGCCCTGGCTGTGGCGGGGTGGGATGTGTCAGTGCCTGGCGATTCTGGGCTTTGCTGTTGGGTACACCTCTCTGCAGTGAGGCATAGGTGCACTGGGGGCCCCCAGGAGGTGGTGGGGCCTCCCAGGGTCTGCTACAGGGAGCTCTGAGGAACTCTGCAGAGGAGCTCAGGGGACCAGAGGTTGACAGAAGGGGGACCTGGGGCCACCCTCTGAAGGCCGGAGAACGAGAAGGGGGAGATGCTTGTTGCTTCCTGAAATTTGGTTTAATTGCTGTCTTGGTTTTAATTCTTTGGTAGTAGCATGATTTTGAAGCCCCACGTGTGATCAATCCCTTCTTCCCTTGCAGAGGCACGTCTCAGATCTGGGCTCTCTCCAGAGTTCATGCTCTGCTGCTGAATCACTGTCACTATAAAGGATCACAGGGCCTGATGCTGGGGACACAGCTGTGGGGCCTGGCAGGTGGTCTCTTGCTTTTCACAGTTGTACTATGGGGCTCCAGCTCTGTTTGGATCTGGGGTTCTGTGACCACAGAAAGGTTGTCTCCTGTGGGCTCCCACATATTACAAGACTGCTGGCATTTCCCTCTTCTGGACAATGTGCTCCCTGCCTGGGGTGGGGGGCTGGGGCAGAGTGGGGCAGACTCTTTTTGAAAGCCCTCCCCCTCCCGCCCCCAGCTGCCCTCTGCAGCCATCACAGCTCGGGCACTGCGAGAGCTCCCTTCTCCAGCTCTCAGGGATGAACGCATTAAGGTTGCAAGCTGTGAGCACCTGGCTTTCCTTCCCGCTGCTGCGCTGCTGAACCTCTGCAGTCCTGTCCCACGCCGTGAAAGCCTTTCCCACTCTCCGGGACCTGTGGGTCTCAGCTGGGATTGCCCAGAGTGTTGGGGCTGCCTGCCCCTTTCAGACCATTGAGGAGTCATTTGAACTTCCTACCTGGCCCTCTGCTTTTTTTTGCAGAGACCCTGGTTATGAAATCCCGCTGCACCAGGAGCCCCAGGACAGAGGGTGCCCAGGACTAAAGGAGACAGATTTTGGGAGCAGGAGGTGTGGTTTCCTACCCGGTCTCCCCTTGAGCCCCCAGCCCACTCTGGGTCCTGCCTAGTCCCGGACGTTACCCTCAGAGGCCCTCTCCTTTCAGAGTCCTTCCAGCTTCCATTCCCCTAGCCAGGGGTCAGAAGTTGGAAATGAGATTAGTAATCTGCCCACAGTCTTGTCCTAGAACAGCCAAGTTCCTGCAAATTAAAAACGTGAGTGCTTCTGAGGCACCTAGGATTTTTGTATCTTTTAAGCTCTTAAGTACCATGAAAGGTTATCTCAGGGGAAATTTCCAGAATTTTACCAGCTGCTGTGTGGCTGGGATCCAAACACCAGGGGAGTGTCCTGTATTCTGAGGGGTAGGGAGGGTGGAGTAGCCATCCCACTAACATCAGGCCAGCGGCGGCCCATGTGAGGCAGGGAGGGTGGAGTAGCCATCCCACTAACATCAGGCCA